>NC_140934.1:43983019-44298019 GCF_014529385.1 Adiantum capillus-veneris | reverse complement strand
GCTAGGTATGCCGTGCCTCCCTCACAGAAGCTCATGATGTTGCGTTAAGTCATAATGTGGGAATTTATTGTGAGAATCTATCCAAAAGTTATTGTGATTGAGTCTACCCTCCAAAGCGAATCATTTGCGTCGTGCGTGAGACAATAAAAAGGCTTTGGGGTGGAGGCAAATCATTATATGCCATAAAAGGCGAGAGTGAGCAAGGTGATGGGCTTGGTGTAGTGGTTAGTTGCGCGCAAGGATGGGGACGGGGGCAGGAGACGCTCAGATTTTGGGGTGGAGGCAAATCATTATATCTTTTTTTTGCATAGATTGCCAATGTGAGCCATGCGGCAGGCTTGCTGGAGTGGTTGAGTGCAATTGACGGGTGCGGGTTACAAAAGTAAAGGTAGGAGATCCTTGGGAGAGAATCTGGTAGAAGAATCTGAGTGCAAATTGAATAAAATAGTAGAGGAGCGAGTAGGCACAATATAAGTAATTCATGGTGCTCTTTGATGACTCAAATTCATGGTATAGATGCTCATGAAGCAATACTTTCGATGCCTCCATCCATTTCCAAACAAGTAGAGGGGGAACTTGGGAAGTTTGTCTTGCTAGCTATAACACTTTTTCCAAAAGTTAGCGCTTTTATGGTCTGGTGTAGGAGGATATCATAGTCAGGAGAGATGATGTCTTTGACAAGCATCTTCTTCATGAAGCAGCACAAAAAATATTTAGGGTGTAAAAAACGTTTTTCACACATATAAATTTCCTTTCCTTTCATTTGCCAAGGGGAAATTTTAAAAAAATAAGTTTATTTTTTGAACTTTTTACACTATTTTTGTCTATTTCGGAGCGGAATTTCACCTTTTTGCCTTCCCCTCAACCGACAGTTTTGAAATTGAGAACGGCACAATATTAAGTTGAAACACATTTTTCCCATCACATTGTGGGCCATGCGAGACGAACTCATGTCCTTTGATGGTTATCTCGTGCTGATGCTTTTGGGGCAGAATTTGGCCTTTTTCCCCTTGCCCCTCACCTTATTGCCAAGCTTTGCACACATTTTCTTGATTTTTTGGAGCAAAGTTTCACTTTTCCCCTTGCCTCCAACTGGCTCTTTTCAATTGCTAGACCGAAAGTTTATTAAAAAAAAGGTTGTTATCCAAAGTTTTGCGACGGAATTTCGCCTTTTACTTCCTTGCCCTAAAATGAAACTTTGGGAAATAGTTGTTTTGAAAGTTTGGACATCAAGGTGCAAAAACCTTTTAAAACATACAAAATTCCTTTCCTTTAATTTGCCAAGGAAATTTTTTTTAAAAATAAGTTTATTTTTTCTATTTTTACACTATTTTTCTCTATTTCGGTGTAGAAATTCTCCTTTTCCCCTTGCCCTCAATCGGCATTTTTGAAATTGAGAACGACACAATATTGTGTTGAAACTCATTTTTTCCTGAACACTGTAGGCCATGCGAGGTGGACCCATGTACTTTGATGGCTATCTCGCAACCATGCTTTTGGGGCAAAATTTGGCCTTTTCCCCTTGCCCTCACCTTGCTTTTGGAGTATAGAAAACCATTTTTCATTCAAACAAAATTCCTTTCCTTTAATTTACCAAGGGAAATTCTTTTAATAAAATTACATATAATGCCTTATTGGTGTGCCAGGCACTCTAGAAAGAGATCACTAACTGTAAATGCCCTTGATTGGCATTTTTGACATTGAGAACCACACAATATTGAGCTGGGACACAATTTTTCCAAACATTGTTGCGAGGCGAACCCATGTACTTTGACAATTGTCTTGCACCCGTGCTTTTGGGGTGGAGTTTGGCCTTTTCCCTTTGCCCTCAAGTTATTGCCACGCTTGCACTAATTTTCTCAATTTTTTGGGGTGGAGTTTCACCTTTTCCCCTTGCCCCCAATTGGCGCTTTCCGATTGCTAGATCGATTTTTTTTAAAAAAATTGGTTGTTTTCCAGGGTTTTGCACTAATTTTTCTCTATTTTGGGGTGGAATTTTGCCTTCTCGCCTTGCCCTCAACCGGGACTTTTTATTAACAAGGGGAAATTTTGGAAACTAGGGTGTTTTTGCATTGTTTTCCTCGATCTTGGGGCGGAATTGGTGTATAAGCTTAGGAATTCGTGTGATATTGGACATAGCTGAGACACATTTTTTCTGAACACATTGTGTGTGTGTGTGTGTGAGAGAGAGAGAGAGAGAGAGAGAGAGAGAGAGAGAGAGAGAGAGAGAGAGAGAAAATAAGATGCTAATTCCATATATTGGTTTTTGGCATTGACAAGGCCCAAAGCAAGAAGCCAAGTCCAAGGTTGAAGGCAAGAAAAACCGAGGCAAAGAGTGAGCAAATCCAAGGTAGCACAAGTGAATTCGAGGCGACAAAGGCGGAGGAAAATCTTGACTAAACTTGAAGGTTTTCTTTAAACTGTATGCCATTCTCACCTTTGACTTGGGATTTCAAGGTCTAAATGAAAATTTGAAAATTACAATTTTTAGACGCAAATATCATAATTTGTCAAGTGGGATTACACTAAACCGGTCCTCTTGACATTGCATTTTCTTTGCGTTTGGTGGGTGCAATCACCTTATGGTGTTCTCAAGGTCAAAATGAAAATCACAAGGTAAATATTAAAATTTGTTAGGTGGGACTACACTAAGCTGATATTTTAGAGCACTCTCATAGCCAAATGTTTTTTTTCAAAACATTGATGATGAAGGGCACGACGAATTAGGCTAGCCCTCCACTATATTTGGAGATTTCTAAATTAAATTCATCCAAGTTTCATGCGTGCTATCACCTTGGGCTGAAATTTAGAGATAAATCTCAAAATTTGTAGGTGGGATTGCACTTAAGTTAGGATGCTTTTCTCCAAAACACGGGTGCTTTTAGTTTTATGGGTGCTATCACCTTGAGGTGAAAGTTTAGAGGTGGATCTCAAAATTCATAGGTGGGATTGCACTAAACTTGGATTTTTCCGGTGTGTCAATGAGTGGTGGTCTTTTGATGTGGTGTGTTTTCCCTTGGGACTAGAAAGAGAAGAAAAATCCTTTAATTTGGTGATGGTTCAAATGGTCTCACCTACAATCAATGTTGTGTGGTTGACTTTATCATGATTGAGATTATTTGGCCCTCTTTTTGAAAATAAGATATCCATGGATGGAAGTACACTAAACCAATCTTCGAGCACTCCAAAACACAATGATTTTTTCCAAAATGTGAGTGGTGAAGATGGGTGGTGGCAAAGGGAAACCCTTGCCTATATTTGAAGTTTTTTACACCCTAAATTCCTTTGAGCTTTGTAGGTGTTCTTGCTTTCCAATTGGAATTTAGAGGTGAATTCCAAATTTGCAAGTGAGAATACACTAAACCTAGGTTTGAACAATGTTTAAAGGAAAATTATAGCTTTTGAGACAACTGTCTCCCTCCCCCCTCCCTCTTTCTATCATAGCCACTTTTGGCCACGAGCTATCCTCTATGTCTTTGTAGGTTTTCTCAGCTTCAAATAATGATTTCAAAAGTAAATTCAAAAGTAAAATTTATGTGGGATTACACTAAACATAGCGAGTCTTTTTTGAGCACTTGGATAAAAAATATCAATGCTACAATACTTGAGAGCTTTAAGATTTCTTTTGGAGTGATTTAGTCTATCTCCCTGCTAAAACATCTCTCTCTCTCTCTCTCTCTCTCGCTCTCTCTCAATCACTTTTGACCACTAGCTACCTCTCTACACCTTTGCACCATAGCCTTCGGGACCATTGGGACTAGTACACCTATGTTCTATTACGCTGCCATGATGTCTAAATTGATTATATATATTGAACTGCTAAAAGAGGCCCAATGGAACCTCGTCCCAACATCTCCAAGCATTAGGCAAGTGCATGATTCACGCTCATGAGAAAAGACTCTCTATTTCCTATTTTTTTACACATGAAACATGCAACTCCTAGCCTTGTGAAGCGCGCGCGCGCGCACACACACACACACACACATAGAAAAGAGAGGAGAATAGAACATCATCTCAACATATCTTAACATTAGGCAAGTGCATGATTCACACTCATGACAAAAGGCACTCTATATTTCTAAAAAACTACATGGCACATGGAATTCCTAAAAAACTATATATATTTTTATATATATAGTTAGAGAGAGAGAGAGAGAGAGAAATCAAGAAAGTTTGTGCCAAAAAATAGCCCGAATATTTTCTATTTTAGAGGAAACCCAAGTAACTCCTCATACTACAGTCATAAACGTAGAGCTCATTACCTCATTTGTGTTATTCTAAGAAAGAAATATTGCATGAGATAAGTAAGGCCCCTTGACATGTCCACCTGTCAATGAACTAGACTTTTCCTCTTAATCACGGGCAACATAGCTGTCCAAAATGGAGAAGGAAATGGGAGAGCCAATCTATTGCAACGGGGCAGGAAACTCTCATAACCAATCTACCAAACTTCAAGCTTCCTCTCCTTCTTAATGTATGTAGCCATGATAAACACATTTTCTAGCACCATAGAGAGAGATAAAAGAGTCCAAATGTAACCTCATCTCAACATTCCCTACTATAAAAGAAGGCATTCTGCATTATTTTTTTTTAAAACACATGGCACATGCAATTCCTAGCATTGTGAGGTATAGAGAGCTAGAGAGAGAGAGAGAGAGAGAGAGAGAGAGAGAGAGAGAGAGAGAGAGAGAGAGAGAGAGGTAGAGTGGTCAAGAAAATTTGGGACAAAAACTAACCCCAAAATTTTCTATTTCGAAGGAAACCCAAGTGATTCCTCATATTATAGTGGAAAACGTAGAGCTCCTTACCTCATTTACGTTATTCTGAGAAATATTGCATGAGACAAGCAAGACCCATTGAAACTCTTACTCTTAGCATAGCAGTCAAAAATGGAGAGGGAGATGGGAGAGCCAGTCTATTGCAACGGGGCAAGAAAATCTGATAACCAATCTACCAAACTTTAAGATTCCTTTTCTTCTTCATGCAGGTAGCCATGATAGGCACGTTTGGTAGCACAATAGGAAGACCCCATTATGGCGCAGGTTTTGAATGATACGGGCAATGCTAATAGACTTGCCGATGAGTCTTGATACCTAAGCATACTATTTCAATGTGAATTGGGAGAACCAACCTACAATATTTGGAGAAGGAATTGGAAAAGCCAGTCTACCACATTGGGTGAGAAAACCAACAAAACCACTCTTACCACACTTGGGTGGTTCAACCTTTCTCTCCTTCTTCATGCAAGAACCCATGAAAAATCTGTTCTTGATGTCATAGAGAGAACCTAAAAAACCTTCAAGAAGTCTCACAACTGAGTCTTCAACTCCAATGGTGTCATTTCATATTCAATTTATCCTATGACGTCTATTAAATTTAGTATATCTTACTGATAGAAGAAGTGGGAGGATGCATGAAACGAAAGGATCTATCAAACAAGCCTTGTACTCATGCGCACTCTTTATTCCTTCCTTGGGTATAATACTCCAATTAATATGATGGGTTCAGGGTATTATATGCTTGCATTTGGAAGTTAGTATAGATAAGGAACTTCCCTACCTTAAGTACACTACTTTAATTAATACTATGATGTATTGAGGATATTTTATGATTGCATTTGGGAGTAACTAAAATGATAAAACTTATGCACTCATTATGAATTTAGTGTTTTCTCAATTGCTTGACAGAAGCATTTATGAGGACAAGGGACACATGCATTTGTCTTCCTGAATCTACAAGTCATTCCTCTCATGTGCGTGCATGCCAAAAGGTTGCACGAAATTATCGACGTCAACTCGCTACACAACGTACGATATACTTGCTAGAGGATTCCTTGCCATGCTCAACAAATGGCCATGGTCGTGGTAGGAGTCCCTCCACATTTGTGGAGGGTTCTATCCATGGTGATGCTACTATTCCACAAGTTCCTTTGCAAACTGTCATGCAAGGACAAGGACGAAGACAACACACTCTTTCATGTTTGGATGCGACAAGAAGATATCGTCGACAACGGGCAAGGCAACGCACCTCCAACATAAGACAGCAACGCCATCAACATGACGGACACTTTTGCCCTCTCATAGATGCTCAAAATGAGGAACAGGTCCCATATGTTCATGACACATCACTTGGAGGAATTGCTTGCATTCTACATGCCTATCCATGTCTACGAGGTGTCCGCCCTTCCATGCTACCATTGATACATGTCTCATTGCCTACAGATCATACAGGAACGATGTCCTCCTTCTGTGAGTTTTGTGGTGCACGTCTTTGGCCGTGTGAAATGAAGAAGGAAGATACACCATCAATGGGAAAATATTGTTGCAAAGGTGGAAAAGTATCCCTCTTTCCTCTTGCAAGACCGCCAGATGTATTGGAGAGGCTACTCACTAATAGTGATGCTTTGAGTAGGTCTTTTAGAAGAAACATCAGGAGTTACAATAGTGTTATGGCATTTGCATCTCTTGGATCTACCATTGATGAGACATTGATGGGTAGGTCTGGTGCATATTGCTTTTGTGTACATGGCGGTGTGTACCATTGAATTGTTTCTTTGCTACCACATGAAGCAGGGGCTCCAAAATTTGCACAGATATATGTATATGATACTGAGCATGAGGTTCGGAATCGTATGAGTGCCTTGGATGGTTTGAATTTGTCCACTCTTGAAGCATTATCAATGATGATGCGATCATGTAATCCGTATGCGAATGCCTTGTACAATGTTTGTAGAATGTTACATGACAGTCCTGGTGTGGAGATCAAAATGACAATTTGTGAGAATAGAAATACTTCCAGGCAATACTTGATACCTGTTGGCAACGAGGTTGCTGCAATTATGCCAGGTCAAGGGGATGTACAAACAGTTGGCCATCGAGACATTGTGATACATTGTCAAAATGGAAGGCTGCAAAGGATTTCAAATCTACACAGGTCGTACATGCCACTATTGTATGTTCTTCTCTTTCCACGGGGAGAAGATGGATGGCATATCAAGCTTCCTTATGATAATGTGCATGGACCTTTGGATGCCTTGGTTTCTCGACAATGTGTCACTCAAAGAGAGTACTATGCATATCGGCTACAGGTTCATGCTGATACAGATTCATGCTTGCTTCGTGGGGGGTCGTTTACTTCAACAATTTATGGTTGATGCATATTGTGCCATTGAGGAATGTCGTCTTGCATGGGTCCGTACAAATCAGCAGACGTTGAGGGCAGAATTGTACGCAGGCTTGGTTGACATGGTGCATTTGTCTGGGAGTGATGTTGTAGTTGGACGGTCTGCAGGTCGAAGAATTGTCTTACCCTCATCTTTTATAGGCGGCCCTCGGCACATGTACCAATTGTATCAAGATGCAATGGCAATTGTGCATGCAAAGGGAAAGCTAGACCCAAAATGGCCAGAAATAAATGAGGCATTACTTCCAGGACAGGTTTCCTCTGATCGACCAGACATAACCACCAGGGTTTTCTTCTTGAAACACTCGAGCATGATGAAGTATATCTTAAAGAAAGATATTTTTGGGAAAGTGGTGGCTTACATGTCTGTCGTGGAGTTCCAAAAGAGAGGCTTTCCACATTCTCATACATTATTGATTCTAGATCCTCGATGTAAGCCTCAATCAACATTTGACTGTGACAAGATGGTTTGTGCAGAGCTGCCAGATAAAAATTGATTTCCAGTGCTGCATGATATCATTGTTAGTTGTAACATTCATGGTCCATGCGGTGAGTTCAATAGGTCATCTCCTTGCATGGTTGATGGCCGATGTATTAGAAAATATCCACGTTCATTTTGTGAGCAAACAAGCATGGATAATAATGGCTACCCCATTTATGTGCGATGAAACAATGGCTTCACCGCCAACGTTAGGGGTTCTACTATTGATAACCGATGGGTTGTGCCATATAATCCTGTTTTGTCAACACTATTTAATGCACATATCAATGTTGAGGTATGCTCGACAATTTCAGCTGTCAAGTATGTCTATAAGTACATCTACAAGGGGCATGATAGGGCAACTGTAAGATTCCATACATCGGTACGTGATGCAGAAAGGGTGAACGTTGATGAGATAGACATGTACATGGATGGCCGCTATGTATCTGCATCTGAGTCTTGCTGGAGAATTTTTTAATATCCTTTGCACAATGACGCACCAGTTGTTCAGAGATTGAGCGTGCATGTTCCGGCTGGTCAAATGGTGACTTTTCGAGATAATGATAGACTTAATGATGTCTTGCAAAGAGATAATGCAGAGAAGACCACTTTGACAGAGTGGTTCACATGCAACTTGGAGAATCCTGAAGCAAACGATAGTTTGTACATCGATTTTCCTCAAAAGTGGGTGTGGAATTCGGGTTCCAAGAAATGGACAAAGAGACGTCGTGGGGACACTATTGGGTGGATGTATTTTGTGCAGCCCTCTGCAGGTGAACGATATTATGTCCGTTTGCTTTTGACTATTTGTAAAGGATGTAAATCATTTGAGGATCTACGCTCCGCAAATGGTGTATTGTTTCCAACATTCAAGGCAGCATGCATTGCAAGGGGTATCTTGGAAGATGATGGGGAATGGTTCGGATGCATGGAGGAAGCTTGCAGTACACATACAGGCTTGCAATTGAGACATTTGTTTGTGACCATTCTATTGTTTTGTGAACCCTCCTCCCCTCATCTCTTATGGGAAAGATTTCGACGTTTTTTGTATGAGGACTATCAACCCATGTTGGAGATGAGATATGAGTCATTAGATGGTTGTACACAGGTTGCTGAAGGGTATGCGTTGAGAGATTTGCATAACATTCTTGGTTCTTTTGGACGAAGTTTAACTGAATTTCCTGGAATTCCAATGCCTGATGAACGCTTTGTGATACGTGATGAAAATAGATTGCTTTTCCAAGAGCAATGCCTTGACACAATGCAAGAGCTATCCGTGTCACGTGAAATGGACCAGAGGCTAAATGAAGATCAAAGGATTTCTTTTGAGGCAGTGTTGCATGGATTGACTATTGATGGTGGGGCTATTTTTTTCCTAGATGGTCCTGCAGGGACTAGGAAAACTTATTTGTATAATTGTTTGTTGTCATGTGTGCGTGGAGAAGGAGAAGTTGCATTGGCTTTAGCATCTTCTGGTATTTCAACATTGCTATTGGGAAATGGACGCACTGCACATTCTAGATTCAAGATACCCTTGGACCTTGATAGTTGTAGCACATGCAATATCCCTGTTCAAGGTCAACTTGCTGAATTGCTTAGAATGTGAAAGTTGATTGTGTGGGATGAGGCTCCTATGATGCATCGATATGCCTTCGAAGCTTTGGACAGGTCTTTGCAAGATATCATGTGCTCAACAAATCCATTTGGTGGAAAAGTGTTGCTTCTTGGGGGAGATTTCAGACAGATCTTACCAGTGGTGTTCCAGGGAGCGCGTGCTGACATTGTTGATGCTACACTTTGTCGATCGCACTTATGGAATCGTGTGAAGATTCTTAGATTGGCACATAACATACGTGTGGGAGGTGGTGATGTTGCAAATTCTGCCTATAGAGAATGGCTTATGGATGTAGGAAATGGGACTTTGACAATCGGTGATGAACAAATGATAGAAATCCCCCATCACATGGTGCTTTCTTCATCCTCATTGGATGTATTGATAGGTTGCATCTATTCAGAAATTGATAAAGATGTGGTCCATGCAGAATACTTCAGAGAGCGGGCCATCCTTGCTCCAAAAAACTCTGAAGTTGATATTGTCAAGGCTAAGGCCCAGTACACAATGGAAGGTGATGTTGTGCAATACTTTAGTGCTGACTTTGTGGCGGAAAACTCGATGCAAGATCCTTTCTTATACTCTGTGGAGTTTTTAAATAGTCTCACCTTGGGTGGTGGATTTCCAACACATTGCTTGAAGTTGAAAATGAATGCCCCAATAATTCTACTACGGAACATTGATCCAAGTCGAGGTCTATGTAATGGGACACGCTTGGTGTGCAAGGCATTTCATGCAAGAGTTCTGGAGGCAGAAGTTATTATAGGTACACGGGTAGGCACTCGCGTTTTCATCCCTCGAATATGTTTTGTGCATTCTGGTACAAAGTTGCCATTCGTTCTTAGACGGAGGCAGTTCCCAGTTAGATTGTCTTTTTGTATGACGATAAATAAGTCACAAGGACAAAGCATTGCCATGTTGGGCCTATACATGGTGACACCGGTCTTCACTCATGGGCAACTGTATGTTGCATGTCACGTGCACGTTCAGCCAGTGGAGTGAAGATTCTCCTACGTGACATTGATGTAAACGAAACAACTGAACAACAAACATTGTGTACCATGAGATATTAAACAATGCCATATGAAGGTTCCAATCCTTCTTTGTGTATGATGATAAATAAGTCGCATGGCCAAAGCATTACCATGTTGGGCCTATACCTGATGACACCGGTCTTCACTCATGGACAACTGTATGTTGCACTCTCATGCGCACACTCAACTATTGGAGTGAAAATTCTCCTACGTGACGTTGATGTAATTACAAAACAATTGCACTAACAATAAACATTATGTACCGTGAGATATAAATCAATGCCATATGAAGGCTCCAATCCTTCTCATCATTGTGTTCTTCTTTATATATGTTTCAAATCATAAAATATCTTGTGAATTAATTTTCTGTCTCTCTCCATAACATATATTAAACTATGTCATGTGAAGGTTTTGTTCCTTCCTTACATTTTCTATTTTATGGTTTCTATTTGGGTATATAGATCATGGATCAAATGACTTACATCTCCGAGGTGTCCTTTCTATTAAATGTAGAAGATCATCCACATCTTGGTATGTTTTTGTCCACCATTAAGACATGATGTGGAGACTTATTGTGTTATCTTTGGGACCTTGATTTTTTTTTCCATTATTTTAAGCAGAGCCACTTTTTTGGTGTGCACCTTTGCCGCACAAAAAAATTGTTAGGACCATCCGCAAGCACTACAAGACCAGGTGTGTGTGAATGAAATCAGAAATTCACTTGGCATAAAGTAAGATTCATGGTTTTTTTGTTTCCTTATGTGTTACGGACCTTAGGAAGTTTCCATCTATCGATATCTTTACATTGCGTATTTTGGTATACTCCTCCGACGTTGAGTACGGTGTCTACTCGGTAAAGAAGGAGTGTGTGTCTTCCCAAGATGAAGATGATGCTCAATGGTTTGCTAGATATGAAGGATACTCCGTTCCTGATGATTGGGAGTACCTCCAGAGTTCTAGGCTCGCTGAGTTGATCTACCAAATCTACTTGCCTAAACAACTTGCATGTTTGGCAGTACCATACATAGCTGTAATAACTGGTATGTGTAGATTGTTGTGTTTGGTGCTTCAATTGTATTATTTAAAAAAAAGTCTCCCTTTTTTACTACTATTGTTTGTTAATCCAGGAGATAATCAACCTTGGGATGGAAAAACGGTCCTTAATTTAGGAATGGAGAAACTCCAAGCCGATTGCCAATTGCATGATGAAGCGAGCTACGATGATATTTCCTCTTAGATCATTTGTGGCACGATAATGTCCTTGATTGTGTTTTCTTCTATGACAAACATATCAATAGCTTTGCCATGCTTGTGATTCATTTTAGGCAATGTTCTTTAAAAATCTGGATACATTTCTAAATGTCTTGGTGTTTATTATGACTTTGTAATTCTATGCAATAGAGTTTTCCACTTGCAATTTGAGTTTGAGGGATCCAAGATATTAGGTTCATATCTTAGAGATCTTTGTTTAACCACAACAATTCTGTGCATTGATCCTCACATTTGTGAGAGGATAGGTTGCTATGTTGAGAGAGAGAGAGAGAGAGAGATGTGCAATAAGGAAGAGAGAAAATCATGCATGTTGCTTGAGGAAAACATTAAAGTCTCTCTGTGTCTTTTCTTGAGCTTGCACCTCTTATGCTTTGTGTAGATTATGTTTTTTTGTACGATAAGATGTTATGTTCGTAATATTGTGCAAGGGATTGCTTCCTTTGTGGTAGTTGACACATAGTTCAACTTTATATGCATTGTGATGTACTTTTTAATGGTACAGCTATGGAAAACATGAATAACAATGCCATCGTTGAGACCGAGTCAGATGGTATTGAGTCCACTCCTCCAAGGTTTACCAATGTTCGAGCTGCAAAGAGAAGCGCTCGATGCATGGGATCCTCTTCTATTAATCCTGTGGTAAATGATGGGAATCATGAACTCATGGCTGCATTATGGGACTTCTTTGTTCGTAGTGAGTCTAGGCAATCGGACTTTGAATGACACTTGGAAGCACTTTTGGACATGGCTCAGCAAGCAAATGGCCAACGAATTTTAGACCTTCGCAATGAGGTGCGTTTATGTGCACAATGCTTCAATGGAGGAATGACCCAAGTTGAGGAGAACCAATTCAACATGCTGGTGCGCATGGAGCAACAATTTGAATCAATGCAAAGCTCACACATGCCCAATAGGGAAATCCAGGTCCAAATTGATGCACTTAAGGACCAGGTCCTTGCTTTAGAAGGAGAGGTAACCCGGCTCAAGGTCCATTTGAATCGATTGAATGCATTGATGACAAAGATGGCTCGAGCTTCTGATGGTCGTGCCATATAGCAACGTTCAACCTTGGCTACTAGAAATAGTTGAAGCACGTACTTTTGTGTGTTAATTTGATTCACTATGTTGATGTACTAAAGCATACCTTGCTTTGAACTGCGTTGGTAGGATAATTAGTGAACATGTTGTTTTTTTTTTTTAATACTTGTGTTGTTTGATCTACATGGCATAAAGCCATAGAGTATACTTAAATTAAGTTTTGAGACTTTGGTTGAGATGATATTTTTGGTCAAAACAATATGAGGTACTACCTTTGTGGCTTGGGGACATAAAGTAGCATGTTTTTAGAAAAGAGGCTTCCATCATTACAACTATGCTTAGCTGTATGAGCTTCAAGGACGTTGCAATGAAATACTTGGAATCTTGATAGATTCCATGATATTTTACCACTATCTACATTTCATTCTAAAAGTTATCTTTAGGTTTACAAGTAGAAATTGTCTTACTCCTTTAGATTTGGTTCACTTTATGCACTCTTAAATAATTGGGTAGCACTTTCCAGACCCCATTATTAGTTCGTAATGACCATTGTAGACAACTTCAGATTGGGGTCATGCACATCAAACCACTTCAATGGGATATTTTATTGTATTGATGCATATGCACGTGCCTAAATTTTGTTTTCTCTTTGCAAACAACAAACTTCATCCTATAAAACCCTTTGCTTTTGGAAATTAGGGACCATTGAGACCCTGTTATGATGTGTATCCACAAAGTATGTATAATATGATGTATCCTAATTGTGGAAGGTTCAAACAAGACGATAGATTTTGTGCGATTATTTTTACAAAAGGGTCATCGACGTATGATAGTGTAGGAAATTTGAATGTTATTATAGTTATTATATATTACCAATTGAAACTCCACCAAAGCATCCTTTGCCACTAACTATTTTGTTGATTGTTTCCTAAGAGTTTTGACATTTTGCATGGAGTGGAAATGTAAATGGTAAATAAGATCTGTCGGTGTTTGAAGGTTTATTGGTATTCCATTTGAAGTTATTTTCTTTTCTTAAAATCTCAAAACTATGTGTTGCATATGCATGATATTTTCATGTTTTTCCATCTCATTATGTGAAAATGTTGAAAATTTAAGGCTTATGTACACATAAACGAGTAGATTTGTGTAGCTCTTTATGCATGTCTATGAGTGATCGAGAACTAAGATTTTGTTGCAAATTTCAAAGTTTCAATGGTATCAATAGTGTGCTCTTTTGGATTACACCAACATGTGGATCGCATACTATAGGTGCTATGTTGATTCAATTCTCTATACACTTTGATTGTCATGAAAAGCTAATGCTATGATGTTTCTTGGACGGGGTTGAAATATTGTATTTATAGATGCCACGTCAAAGAAGGCATTGGATAGTATCTACGTTTAGCTGGATGCTTCATCATTCGTCATTTCTTATATAATGGTAGGATCTAAGTATATCCTTTGAAAATTTTCCAGCTTGGTGTTCAAACTAACAATTTTCTCATTTAGATCCACCTGGTTGGAGAGGCCCACTTAGTACGCATGATGTAGTACACATTATTGAAAGCTTTGAAGTTGTTAGGTAAGGAACACCAATGAGGCACAATGCTTTTTTAAATATTTTTTGGTTATTGAACTTATTGTAATTAACCAATTGGCTTGCAGGAATCACTATTATCGTGATAACAATTTAATGGAAGTGCATGAGTTTTTCGGAGGACTCCAAGGGTACTTTCATATCAGTGTGGCTTTGAATCGTAATGTAGGTTCAGCTCGCATACGGGCTCGCGAGCTCGGAGATCGCTTACCGGCCAATGCAGAATACTCTTATAGGGACAGATATGAGAATTGGAGGATTGTATTATACACGCTGTGTGAGGGGCATCGTCATTTTGGTAGGAGCGTTCATTGTGTGGGTCCATGGGTTCTACGAGTACCAAATGCAACATCCCGAAGGCTGTCGTTTTGAAGTTGCAGCTGTTTTGTTAGTTAAGATTTAGTGGCTTGCAAAGAACTTTCTTTAGAGACGAATATTAGGGCTTACAAAGACTACTTATAATAATGGAAGTGGATTGTTGTTTTTCTTTTACTTTCCCTTTTCTCGTCTCTCTCTCTCTCTAAAGTAAAAAAAAACCATGTACTTATTCTACTCTCTCTCTCTCTCTCTCTCTCTCTCTCTCTCTCTTCATCCCCCCCCCAACCTCATGTAGTTGTTATGTTCATTCAATTCTCTATGCACTTTCTATTGTCGCACAAATCCATTGTGATTTATGTTGATACCATAATGCACTATTGCACATAATAAAGCACTTCAGATATAGTTGTCACTACCTTCAATTGGATGCATAAAAAATACTTACACATGTTATCCTTCTAAAGAAGGGGGGAGGGGGGGTTACACAAAATTCAATGATACTCCTTCTTGGCCGTAGCAACGCGCGGGTCACATACTAGTAGAACTTTAAAGCTTTTAAAGTGGGATTTACAACTTAAGGATCTACAATTTTAAATTTGTAAAAAGGGCTCTAGAGCTTAAAAATGTAGAATTTTTAAAGTGGGATGTAGAGCATAGGGATCTAAAGCTTAGGGTGTAGATCTTAAGGGTGCTTTTTTAATTCAATTCTATGTGCACGCTTATGTTTTTTTTAAAAAATCTTAGAGATGTATTGATTTTAAAGTGAGATCTAGCCTCAGATCAAGGCCTAAAATTGACGCCTACTTTTGTTGTCAAGAGCTATTTTGCCTATCAAAACAATCTCAAAATTGCCTATCATTTTTTGTATTTATATCTTTAAGTTAACGTTATATATGACAAATTATATAAGTTGATTGCATTACACAAACCATATGAAAGGGGGCTTGAAAAATTGGATGTCGAAAATAATTTTTTATCATGCCTAGCAGCCTTGTGATTTTATTAGTATTTGTCTTGGGGAAAAATAGTTTTGGTTTTTATTAGGAAAAATGATTGAAACTCTTTAGTGAAGGTGCTAAGTGGGAGATACGTATGTGCATCTTGTTCTTTATTATTGTAAATTTCCACCTTGAGTTATGATTGCCAGTTCTGATGTCCTTGAGAGGAAGTGGTGTGTAATTATGGACGTGTCCGCACGACGTGGGTATTGAGGATCCTCTGCAGCTCAGCTTCGTGCACTCTTCCAATTGCACGTGCCTCGTAGCCTGCTGCATTGCTGCACGTAAGACTTGGAAATAGACTTTCCAGGACACTACGTGCACTAGTTAATTCCATCGTCATCATCATCGTGAGGCAGATCCACTTTAGACTCCCCAATAATCCCTCCTGCCAAGATGAAGAGATCTCTCAACTCTGGTGACATCAACCCTCCAAGCACGTCCCACGGCATCTTCGAGCTTGCAGATCAAAACTCACACGAGCTCAAGCTCCCTCCAATTGCAGCATCAGCCTCAAATCACCTTCCCGCTGATGAAAACAAGGTGCTTACTACAGATGTAGCTGTGTCCTTGGAGTCAAATCTGCATGACGTAGAGCCTCACTTAACCAAATTCCCCTTGCCTGTGGATTCAGAATACAAGGCCAAGAGGATCAAGCTCTTCTCCTTGGCCCAACCATATATGAGGAGTTTCCATATCTCCTAGTTCTCCTTCTTTGTATGTTTTGTATCTAGTTTTGTAGCAGGCCCTCTGCTACCCGTGATATCTCAATCTCCGAAAGGAGGAGGTTGGGAAAGCGGGGATTGCATCAGTGTGTGGCTCCATTGCATCACAACTTGTCATGGGATTCGCGTGTGATATGGTGGGACCGAGGTATGCAGGTGCATGTGTTATATTGTTGACGGCACCAGCCGTCTTCTACATGGCAACAGTGTCCACTGCAACAACATGCTTCATTCTGTGCAGGTATTTTCCTATATTTTCTTGCTCGAATCAAAATTGTGTGAATTCGCTCATGCTACAACTTAACACCTTCATATAAGCACATGAAGCAAGATAGCTTCCATTCAACTCTATGGAAAATTTAAAGATTTCATGCAAATGTAGGTTCTTCATCGGGTTCTCGCTTGCAACATTTGTGACATGTCAATTCTGGATGGCCTCCATGTTCAGTGCACCAATCGTTGGTCTTACCACAGGGATCACAATTGGGTGTGGAAACTTGGGGGGTGGCGCTGCACAGCTCCTTATGCGTGTTCTCTTCGATTTGATTGCAAGTCCAAGATTTATTGGTTCACCAGATTTCAATATAGCCTGGCGCTTATCGTTTTTCATCCTGGGTATCGTGAAAGTCGTAATAGGGATCATTATGCTTACCTGCACCCAAGACACTCCGCTCGGAAACTACTGCCAACTCCGAAGAAAGGGCAATCGCATCAAAGACAACTATGTCAAGGTACACATTACCAATCTGAACAGATTTCTAGATGGTTGTCTTAAGGGAATGACTTCTATAAATGCCTCTCCCATATGGCGCTACTTCTTATATATTATGTTGGTCATCTATATCTCTGCTTATGACCACCTTCCAAGTTTGCCGGTGGATGTGCAAGCATGTCTTATGGATCTGACTGCACTCGCGTATTAATGGCGCTTTCAAATCAATTGATAGCATGATCTTATCCTGATTTTTTGTTGTGCCCATAACATGTCATTATTAACGGGGTGAAGAACTACAGGACATGGGTGCTCGGCATGATACATGGGTTCTGTTTTGGTGTGGAGCTAATAATAGACAATGTGATAGCAGAGTACTTTTTTGACCAGTTCAAGCTAACATTATTTGTAGATGGTGTGATGGCCTCCATCTTTGGACTTGCCAATTTTGTGACAAGGCCCTTTGGAGGCGCGCTCTCCAATTTCGTAGCTCAAAGGTTTGGTATGAGGGGGCGCTTGTGGGTTCGCTCCTTTGAGGAAGCTTCATTTCTTGGTTCGTCTCAGCATTGCTCCCTGTTTTATGTGCACCAGTTGTGACATTCACCAAGAATGGAGCATTTACATGATCTCTGGGTGTTTATGTTTTGATGTATAGATTATGTTCTTGGAGGCATCATCAGAGCTGGTTTCAAAGAGCCAACAACAATCCAACCTTAGGAAGAGATCTTATTGGGCTTGCGGTAACCGGGTCAGGGAAAACACTTGCCTACCTATTACCAGCAACTTTACATGTCAATGCCCAGCCTGCATTGTAATGGGAATGGCCTATGAACTTAGAGAATAGCGGAATTTAGAGTGAGCAATTTTGAGAGCATAGAGGGTGAACTTAATTGGTAGTAGCAACTCCATCATAACACTTAATTAACTAGGCATGAACAATACTTTTACAAGAGAGAGAGTGTAGAGAATATGACAACAGTTGAGGACCGGATTTATGTGGAGCCGGCCCCCCCTCCAAAAGGCATTTGTATTATAGATTATCTCATTAAGAGAGACTTGGCACAATACAATCTTTGTGTTTCTTGAGACCTCCTTGGCAATATGGAGATGGAAGGTTCACACACCAAGCTTTTGCATAATTTCAACAATCAATCTTAGCTTGAAAACAATCAAGAACTTGTGAACATCATTAATCTTTGTGTTCCCTAAATCATTTGAGTGCATGAAGATGTATACTTTTATGCATCAACTTGTGCTTAAAGCAATAATGAATCTACCTTGCAATACAATTAAGACCATATTAGGTAAAGTGGGAAAATCCCAATTCCCAGGTTGGACAACTTTCAATATATCATGTATAAAATATAGAGATTTTGTCAAAAATTTGAGTTTTCTTAAGGTCTCATTCCACTTTATGCACATACAATACACAATGAAAACAACTAAAATATCATGGTTTCAATCAATTGGATTATTAGGAGAGGAGTATATTGCATCCATTATCGTTGTCTATGTTCTAATGTCCTACCTACAACTTATCTCAACATGGAGAGCTTGGTTTCTAGGTCCACCACTTGTCCAAGTTAATGTAAAAGTGACTCAAGGTTCACAACTTGTGAAAGCAAGGATCCATTGAGGAATACAATCCACTTGGCTATTTTTCCTTAATTTATTGCATGTGACATTTAAGCAAGGTCCACTTCTAATCTATAACTTCTTAATTTGAGGCATGGGGCATACATAAAATATGTAGCATATGCTCTATTGCCTCATAGGAAGGTTGGTTTCAAGGTGCACTTATCCATGCTAGCCTATCTTGGAGAAATGATGGAGCTTTCTTCTCTCCTTGTTTCAATGGAGACTAGCTTGGACAAGTGGTGGACCTTTGCTTCTCTCTATGTTTCAATAGAGTTAGCTTGGACAAGTGGTGATCTTGGAACAAAACCCCCATGTAAAACATATCATGGGTATTCCAAGTGATTAGAAAGATTACCATTTAAGATATAACCTTATAGGTTGGACAACTAGATCTTGGCTTGGAGAAATGGTGGACCTTTGATTCTCTCCATGTTTCAATGGAGTCTATCTTGGAGAAATGGTGGAGCTTGCTTCTGTCCATGTTTCAATGGAGCCTAGCTTGAACAGTTGGTGGACCTTTGCTTCTCTCTATGTTTCAATAGAGTTAGCTTAGACACGTGGTGGATCTTCAAAATAAACCAACTACTATCAATGTTGCCTAGCTTGGACAAGTGGTGGAGTGTTTCTCTACTCCATGTTTCAATGGATCTTAGCTTGGACAAGTGTTGGACCTTAAAACAAAAACCCCATGTACAACATAGAATGGATTTTCTAGATTTCAATGGAGTCTAGCTTTAACAAATGGTGGAGCTTGTCTTCATCCATGTTTCAATGAAACTAGCTTGGACAAGTGGTGGACCTTGTAACAAACCCTCCCATGTACAACATATCATTGGTTTTCTAAGTGATGGGAAGGAATACCATTCAAGATATAAACTTATAGCTTGGATAAGTAGTTGACTTTAAAACCAAATTCATCATAATACAATGAAATACAGGTCAGCCAATTCCTAAATCTTGAGACCAAACCTCCCATGCTATTAGAGATAATATATTGGATAAGTGGTGGACCTTCTATTATTTTCCCATGCCTAGTTTAGACAACCGGTACACTTTGCAGCTATAAAGGTTGGACGAGTTGTGGAGCCTTGTTTCTATCCATGTTTTAATGGATCCTAGCTTGGACAAGTGGTGGACCTTGGAAAAAAGCTTCCATGTACAACATATATGAGGTTTTCCATGTTTTAATGGAGCCTATCTTGGACAAATGGTGAAGCTTTCTTCTCTCCATGTTGATTTTGGAACTACCTTAGACAAGTGGTGGAGCTTTTCTTTTCTACTCTTCATAATACAATGAAGTATATGTTGGTTACATGGTGAATCTTAAGGCCAAACCTCCCATTTTACTAGAGATGATAGGTTGGACAAGTGGATCAACCTTCTATCATTTCTCCATGACTATATTGGACAATTAGTAGACATAACATCTCTCTATGTTGTCTAGAGATGAGCTTGGACAAGTGATGGACCCTGCTTCTCTCTCCCCTTGGTTTACTAGTTTGAAGACTCAGTATATATACTTTCTTAGATCTAGCTTGAACAAGTGGTGGACCTTGCATCCACAATCTTAATTCAGTATAAAAAAGTATATGAAAAAATAACATAGGAATCTTGGTTTGAAGGTCAAGCAATTAGGTTCCAAATGCACATAATAATATATTTTCCACCCATATTAAAAGAAAGTTAAATATGCAAATAATAATATATTTTCCAAATGCACATAATAATATATTTTCCACCCATATTAAAAGAAAGTTAAATATGTTATTACCAAATTGACAAAGGTAACGTCCAAGAATTATATCTTTCCATCTTGTCAGATCTAAATCTTCATCAAGGCGACATGCATGTATACATCAACTTTCAAGCCATTCAAGAATACATGCACTTAGATTCCATAGTTTTGTTTTCAAAGTCTTTTAGATTCTAAAACTCTTTCACATAAAGTATGTAATGACAAAATTCTTGAAGCAAACATTTGTGCCCAAGAAAAAGATCCCTCTCACATATTTAAAGTCCATGAATTCTCTGATCCACACTTACAAGTTTTATTTTGACATCAAACATCAATTCTTTCATAGTTCCAAATAAATGCAACCTCGATATGAATTGACAAAAAATGAATTTCTTTTACTATATGACCCAACATAGGCCCCAATCAAATAAAAAATGAGTCCCCAAAAATTTGGGTGCACTCTAGCAATACATCAGAGTCCCCTTACAATAGGATGCACTCCAATAGTACATTGAAGTCCCCTTAGAGTAGGGTGCACTCCATTCAAGTGTTCATAAAATTGACACACCTTTTATATTAAAAAAAAAGACTATATCAAATTATACAAATGTTGAAAGATACACACTAGAATAAAAAAAGCATCTTATAGCCATATTTATTCAATGCTTTCGTGTTGACAAGTACACACCAAGGACATAATTTGTCTCAGAATCACTATACTGATTTACAATTGTGTTATATGTATAGACTCTCTTATCTCTTGCATACAACCATCCTACCAACCATGGAATTATGGTTCTCTGCAAGAAGTTTTGAAGTTGCTCGGAAGTTTGCCTCCACATCTTTGGAAATATAAGATATGTCCCTGGCATGTTCCACATCACCCTATATGGAGTGTCATCAAAAATTAAGGTATTGTTTGCATCCAAATCCTCAAATATCTTCCAAATATCACTCAGATTTTTGTGATAAACCCTTGTAAATCCTAACATGATATTTGGATTTTGGCAATTTTTGTTACTCATAAACACCTTGAACTTGGTATACTGCTCAGGAAAACACTTTTGTGTGATGCGTTGCACCCTTGTTAAGTTATAGCAACTCCATATCCATAGCTCAAAGTATTCAGCACAAAAATCCAAAAAACTTTGTGCGTCTGGTCGCACCACATGATAAACTTCATCTTTGTCCTCCACAAGTCGCATGTGTTGAGCCCAAGATGGCATAGAATCTCCATGTTTCATTTCAACTGTCTTGAGAAGTAACCCCTCTAGATCCAAGATAAGTACTCTTTTGATGTCCTTGAAAGCAAGTGGTAGGTGATAAGGAGGTGATTCATTCCTTGGACAAGGTCTTGGAGGAGGTTGGATGGGTAATTCAATAGTTTTCTTCAATTTATGCCAGCATATAGCCAATCCATTTTTCTGTAATGGTTCTGAAATTAAAGAACAAGAACACTTAATGCAAACACAACAATAGACATGATTTTTACATTGTCTACCCTAAGGTTTTATTAGATACCAAAATCCATCTATGATCTACTCATTAATAGAAAGAAAGTCAAATTAAAATCCTGACTCTTTTTTATGCTACACTCTCTCTTAGTCTCAATACCATGGAGTTCAACTAGATTTAAGTCAACTAATAACTACTACTTGTTGTTAAAGGTATGCTTGAAGTGTATAAGGCTTAACCAATGCTCTAGTGTAGAATGGGTATTTAGGTCTCAAGGTCTACCACTTATCCAAGCAAAGATCCATTTAGATATGGAAACCCAATTTTTCTTAATATAATGATATAGAGTGGACAAGTGGTGAATCCTGAGACCAAGCCACTCATGCTACTAGGGATAATAGGTTGGACAAGTGGTGGACCTTGAATGTAAACCCCCCATGTACAAAGTATCAGGGGTTTTGGGTATTTCAATGGACTCTAGCATCTTGGAAACATGGTGGAGCTTACTTCTCTCCATGTTTCAATGGAGTCTATCTTGGATAAATGGTGCATGTTTGTTTCTCTCTATGTTTGAACATATCTAGCTTGGACAAGTGGTGGACCTTGGAACAAAATCCCCATGTAAAACATATCATGGACATTACAAGTGGTGAGAAAAAATACCATTCAATATATAACCTTATAGGTTGGAAAAGTGGTGGACCTTAACACCCAATTATTATTAATATAATGACATAGAGTGGACAAGTGGTGAATCTTGCGACCAAACCTACTAGGAAAAGTACGTTGGACAAGTGGTGGACCTTGAATGCAAACCCCCCATGTACAAAATATTACTCATGCTACTAGGAATAATTTGGTATTAAGGTCCATGTTTCAATGGAGCCTAGCTTGGAAAAGTGGTGGACCTTTGTTTCTCTCTATGTTTCAATAGAATTTTCTTGGACAAGTGGTGAACCTTGGAACAAAACCCCCATGTAAAGCATGTCATGGGCATTACAAGTGGTGAGAAAAAATACCTTTGAAGGTATAACCTTATAGGCTGGACAAGTGGTGGACCTTAGCACCCAATTCCTCTTATTATAATGACATATAGTGGAAAAGTGGTGAATTGTGAGACCAAACCTACTAGGGATAATAGGTTGGAGAAATGGTTGACCTTGAATGTAAATCACCCATGTACAAAATATCATGGGTTTTGCGTATTTCAATGGAGCCTAGCATCTTGGAGACATGGTGGAACTTACTTCTCTCCATGTTTTAATGGAGCCTATCTAGGAGAAATGGTGGAGGTTCCTTCTCTCCATGTTTCAATGGAGCCTAGCTTGGACAAGTCGTGGACCTTTGTTTCTCTCTATGTTTGAATATGGTTAGCTTGGACAAGTGGTGGATCTTGGAATGAAACTCCCATGTAAAACATATCATGGGCATTTCAAGTGGCGAGAAAGGATACCATTTAAGATATAACCTTATAGGTTGGACAAGTGGTGGACTTTAACACAATATAATGACATAGAGTGTACAAGTGGTGAATCTTGAAACCAAACCACTCATGCTACTAGGGATAATAGGTTAAACAAGTGGTGGGCCTTGAAATAAAACCCCCTAGAGTGTTTCAATGGATCCTAGCTTGGAAACATGGTAAAGCTTGCTTCTCTCCATGTTTCAATGCAGCCTATCTTGGATAAATGGTGCAGCATCATTCTCTCCATGTTTCAATGGAGCCTAGATTGGACAAGTGGTGGACCTTTGTTTCTCTCTATGTTTAAATAGAGTTATCTTGGAAAAGTGGTGGACCTTGGAACAAAAACCCCATGTAAAACATATCATGGGCATTACAAGTGGTGAGAAAAAATACCATTCAATATATAACCTTATAGGTTGGACAAGTGGTGGACCTTAACACCCAATTATTCTTAATATAATGACATAGAGTGGATAAGTGGTGAAATTGGGACCAAACCTACTAGGGAAATAGGTTGGACAAGTGGTGGACCTTGAATGTAAACGCCCCATGTACAAAATATCACTCATGCTACTAGAAATAATTTGGTATTAAGGTCCATGTTTCAATGCAGCCTAGCTTGGAAAAGTGGTGGACCTTTGTTTCTCTCTATGTTTCAATAGATTTATCTTGGATAAGTGGTGTACCTTGGAACAAAACCCCCATGTAAATCATGTCATGGGCATTACAAGTGGTGAGAAAAAATACCATTCAAGCTATAACATTATAGGTTAGACAAGTGGTGGACCTTAACACCTAATTCCTCTTAATATAATGACATAGAGTGGACAAGTGGTGAATCATGAGACCAAACCTACTAGGGATAATAGGTTGGACAAGTGGTGAACCTTGAATGTAAACCCCCCATGTACAAAAAATTATGGGTATTGGGTATTTCAATGGAGCCTAGCAACTTGGAGACATGGTGGAGCTTATTTCTCTCCATGTTTCAATGGAGCCTATCTAGGAGAAACAGTGGAGGTTCCTTCTCTCTATGTTTCAATGAGCCTAGCTTGGACAAGTGGTGGACCTTTCTTTCTCTATATGTTTTAATAGAGTTAGCTTGGACAAGTGGTGGACCTTGGAATGAAACCCCCATGTAAAACATATCATGGGCATTTCAAGTGGTGAGAAAGGATACTATTTAAAATATAACCTTATAGGCTGGACAAGTGGTGGACTTTAACACATATTTCTTCTTAATATAATGACATAGAGTGTACAAGTGGTGAATCTTGAGACCAAACCACTCTTGCTACTAGGGATAATAGGTTGGACAAGTGGTGGACCTTGAATGTAAACCCCTCATGTACAAAATTATGGGTTTAGGGTATTTCAATGGAGCCTAGCTTGGAGACATGGTGGAGATTGCTTCTCTCAATGTTTCAATGGAACCTATCTTGGAGAAATGGTGGATCATCCTTCTCTCCATGTTTCAATGGAGCCTATCTTGGACAAGTGGTGGATGGAGTTAGCTTGGACAAGTGGTGGGTCTTGGAACAAAACCCCTTTGTAAAACATAGCATGGACATTACAAGTGATGAGGAAAAATATCATTCAAGATATAACCTTATAGGTTGGAAAAGTGGTGATGGACCTTGATAAGTGGTGAAGGATACCATTTAAGATATACCCTTATAGGTTGGACTAGTGGTGGACCTTAACACCCAGTTATTCTTAATATAATGACATAGAGTGGATAAGTGGTGAATCTTAAGACCAAATCACTCATGCTACTAGGTATAATACGTTAGAGAAGTGGTAGACCTTGAATGCAAACACCCCATGTACAAAATATCATGGTTTTAGGGTGTTTCAATGGAGCCTAGAATCTCGGAGACATGGTAGATCTTGATTCTTTCCATGTTTGAATGGCACCTATCTTGGAAAAATGATGGAGGTTACTTCTCTCCATACTTCAACGGAGCCTAGCTTTGACAAGTGGTGAACCTTTGCTTCTCTCTATGTTTGAATAGAGTTAGCTTGGACAAGTGGTGGACCTTTGCTTCTCTCTATGTTTGAATAGAGTTAGCTTGGACAAGTGGTGGACCTTGGAATGAAACCCCCGTGTAAAACATATCATGGGCATTTCAAGTGGTGAGAAAGGATACCATTTAAGATATAACCTTATAGGTTGGACAAGTGGTGGACCTTAATACATAGTTCTTCTTAATATAATGACATAGAGTGTACAAGTGGTGTATCTTGAGACCAAACCACTCGTGCTACTAGGGATCCTAGCTTGGACAAGTGGTGGACCTTGGAAAAAAGTCCCCCTGTACAACATAGATGAGTTTTTTCATGTTTTAATGGAAGAGAGATTCGACAAATGGTGGAGCTTGCTTATCTCCATGTGGATTTTAGAACTAGCTTGGACAAGTGGTGGAGCTTTGCTTTTTTACTCTTCATAATACAATGATGTATAGGTTGGTTACATGGTGAATCTTAAGGCCAAACCTCCCATCTTACTAGAGATGATAGGTTGGACAAGTGGTCAACCTTCTATCATTTCTCCATGCCTATAATTAGACAATTAGTAGAACTAGCATCTTTCTATGTTGTCTAGAGCTGAGCTTGGACAAGTAGTGGACCTTGCTACTCTCTTCCCTTGGATTATTAGTTTGAAGACTCATTATATATACTTGCTTAGATCTATATAATTACTCATTAGTTAGGTTACAAGTGGGTATGTAATTTGTTAGCCTCAAGGGACTTTGAATATTGAATAGTAAGACCAAGTGCTGGTTTGAAGATCTTTTGCTTATCTAAACTAGACTCTAACTCAATAATAAGTTTCATAAGTTCCACGAATTGTCCTATCTAGGCTCCAAAAGAGTCTTAATTGGTTTGTGCTAGATTATAACTTCCTTGATGGGGTAGAATCCTAGAAAAATGAGGCACTATAAGTTTTACCTTAGCTCAAATGGATTTTTCACTTAAACTCGACTGCAATTTGGCTATCTAGTCTTTGTCTCGATGGAGTTTAACACTAGATACATAGTAGTGATATTTAAGCTTCATGTCTCTTCACTTGATCGAGATATGAGACCATACTTTCAAGGTCACCACTTGTCTTACCTAAAGACCAATGTGAGACATGGGAGCAAGAAAGCCATCCGATATTGTTTTAAGGACTATTACATAGGCAATCAATAACTTAAGTAAAGAAAAAAAACTTGGATCTTTCACAATTAATAACTTAAGTAAAGCCAAAAAGACTTGGATCTTTGACAGTTTTTTTCAAACTAAAAAAGCACAATCTCATGCTAACAAAACTATAAATCACAATTGAAAGGTTTGAACAAGAAAAAGATCAACAATCTTAATAAGACGGATACTTTTCATTTCATTTGATGATTACAAACTAAAATAAAGTCTCTCAAGAAATTGATAAACAAAAAATGTAGGTGACTGCTTCATTATTTTGAGCAAAAATATCAAAATCTCTATTGATTGAGCTCCATCTAGTAGTATCCTTTGTAAGATCCTGCAAGAAGGAATAAAAAGAAAGATTTGTTAGATACCATGCACATGAGTGTTCAAGCATGTGTATCAAGAATATATGACATGTCACTAGTACCTTAGGGTTGCTTTCTATCCAGCCTTAGAAGATTGTTCTCAGCTTTCACCTTATTTATATAAGCCTTTGCTGTGGTTGCCTTCAAAACTCCTTTTGTGTTACAACCCAATTGCCTAGCTAAAGTGGTCAATTGTGACGCCTTCATGCTTTCAATGGGTGTACGCTCCTTTGCCAAGATCTCTTGTATTTGGGCTCTTCTCATTTCATTGCGGTGGCTTGTGTCACTTGCATCTTCAATGATAGTTTCATCTCTGTCACCTTTTGCAGGTGGTATTCTTCTTGTAAAGAACACCTTAGCTGACCAAACATCATTTTTCTGCTTCCAATACTCCATGATTTGTTTGTATTCACTATCATTTGTCACTATAGGTTGTCCATAACGATTAGAAGCAATTAAATCACGCACATCCCTTCTCTCATCAAGCTGAATCAAGTATGGCAGTAGCTCCTCCAAGAGCATATTGTCAACCATCTTCTCAGCATCAAATTGTGGTGGAAAAATGCAATTGTTTGCTGGTGAAATACATCCCTTGTAAGGAGAGTCATCAATAAGCACTGTTCTTTGTGGATCACATTCAAACCCCATGGCAATTTTGGCTAGAGGCTTGAACATTGCCTCAACGTTTGGATTGTCGGGTCTAAACAATTTTTGAGTTTGAGCGGTGTAGCAAACATCTTGCGACCAAATTGCAAAGAAAGGCAATGTATCCTCAGCTAAGTTGTTTAGTGCTGCAAGGATTTGATACACATTATTCCTAGTAGCTGTCGACCAAATTGCAACATTAAACCTTTGTAAAATAGTCTTCAAGAATTGGATGCAACCTGGCCTGAGTATAATATATCTTTTTGAATCCATTTGCACTGAGTTGTGGTGTGAGGATGGTTGAGGGGAACGTTTCAACAATAGACCATTTAAATCCAATATAATTGTAAGCATGGATTTCTCAACATCTACGCTACATGACGTAGTACCAATTGGCAATAGCTCGTGAGTGGACTTTTCAGTCTCTTTTGATGTATGTTGCATTTTTGAAGCATCGATTTCTTGGTTCTCATTATTGGAAGCTTGCTCAAGTTGCACAACACTAGACTCTAGTATAGAAATATCATCCATCTTGGGCACTTTAGAAACCATAGAATCTATGGATTCTATAGTTGTTGACTGAACCATAGGAGCGTTATCCATCCCAGTTTGTGAATCTAAGAAAACACACACACAAATGGTATCTCAAAACCACTAGAATTTTATTCACCATATTTATATGTAGAACTCCTAGTAAGAAATTTATTTAAGGTAAAGTCGTTGTTAGAATCCTTGCAACCATTTTCAGCATTCGTACACCAAACACCACTTGTCTAAAATACAATCTACTAACTCAACATTTTCCATCCTACACTTTATTAAAGATGAGTACTTAAAGTGAAAACTAAAAGCCACCCTTGTTGAGGAAACATGGATACAAGGTCCACCAAATGTCCAACCTAGACTACAAGAAAATAATTAGAGATTTGGCTTAGATTTGGATTCAAAGGCCACCACTTATTCAAGTAAGATAACTCCACTTGTTTAAGACAGTAATGTTTGAAGCCCCACCACTTGTCCAACCTAGACATTGATTAAATTTTGGTAAGATTTATCACAAATCTAGAGTAGAATCAAGATTCTATGGCCAAGGTAGTCAAATATGTTAGACAACACACAAAGCATAAGAGCACTCTAGATTCTCGTTGAGCATAAACTAAACAATAATCAAATGTTATATTCACTTGAGATTTCATCCATGAAAAATGAAAATGATGCATGTACTTGAGATTTCCATCCATGTACAATACTTTACAATGTCAAGTAAAGTTATAGTCAGCAAACAACTCTTCTCCTGCTTCAACTTGACAAATAGTCTCAATGCATACATGGCCATATTCTTCTGACTTGATGTGTGAAGAGGTGCATTTATGCCAAGGTGGCAAATTTGGATCAAATGTATAGCGTACGTTGGGACAGACATTTGTACTGTGAGAACTATTTATATAGCCCGACACGTTTCCTTCTTCTACACAACCAATAATGTATGATTGATCTTCCTCTTCTTCTATGTTTGGATCCTCTAGAAGAGAATATTTATAAGCTCTTGGAAATATTTTGCATATCTTTTTCCAGTCTTGAAATCTATACTTATGCCCTCCATAGTTTAGAATAGTCAAACCACTTTCCAGGGTAGTATGCACAAATAGCCCATAACCAGCTCCTTCAATACATGAAAGTCGCACTTCAAAATCCACACCGTTAATATGGAAAATTACATCTTTGGGAATAGGAAAAGTTGGTGTCCCAAAAGGATCTTCATGCCAATCATAGTGTGAAATACATCTAGATTTTATATCACTTAACTCCTTTGTGTCTGCAAAAAGAAGAAAATATTATGCATAAAATAATGACAATATCAAAGAAAGATATCATTATTTTATAGTCCAATAGGTCCATTGTATGGAAGACTTAGAGTGCCTCTTACATGGTGCCTCCAAGGTTTCCAAAAAATAAAATCATTGGAAAAAAAAGGCCACTGTGTCTCCAATCTATTGCCCATTTGAAGCATAGAGAGAACCAAGGTCCACCACTTGTCCAAGCTAGACATGGAGCATTGACACAAGATCCAACACTTATCCAAGAACCCTATAGTATATGTGGTAACATGGGATGCATTGATGCAACAAAAGTAGTCTAGCCTCCTCATCCATCTCTTTTTTCTTGTAGCCTAGAGGGATTAGTTTCAAGGTCTATCACTAGTCAAAAACTACACATAGAACATTGATACAAGGTTCCACCACATGTGAAACCTATCATCTCTAGTAGCATGGATGGTTTGATATCAAGGTTCATCGCGTGTCCTACCTATACTCTATTGTAGCATATAGATTCTGGTTTGGTGGTACTACACTTGTCCAAACTTGGCTTGTTGTTGATATCTGGAGGTAATCAAGGGTCCTCCACTTGTCCAAGTTAGGCATATAAAACAATTGCAAGGTCCACCATGTGTACAACATATGATTGATTATAGCATGCATGGTCTTATTTCATGGGCAACCATCTTCTCTCCAACATGTGTCCAACCTCGGCTCCATTGAAGCATGGAGAGAAGCAAGGTCCACCACTTATCAAAGCTATTATTTTCTCCCAGTGCTTTCAAAACCCATAATACGTTGTACATGGGGGGGGGGGATTCTTGTTTCAAGGTCCACCCCTTGGCTAAGATTGGATCCATTGAAACATAAAGAGAAGCAAGCTCTACCATTTGTCCAAGCTAGGAGCCATTGAAACATGAAAACCCCATAATATGTTGTATACGAGGGGTGTTTTTCAAGGTCTACCACTTGTCTAAGCTATGGTCCATTGGAACATGGAGAGAAGCAAAGCTCCACCACTTTTCTAAGCTAGGATCCATTGAAACATGGAGAGAAGCAAGCTCCATTGTTTGTCTAAGCTAGGCTCCATTGGAACAAGGAGAAAACAAGCTCCACCACTTGCCTATTATTGCATAGAGATTCTGGTTTGAAGGTCCACCACTTGTCCAACCTTGCCTTCATGTATGGAGATAATCAAGAGTGCAATGCTTCTCTAAGCTAGGGACATAAAAGAGTTTCAAGGTCCACTACATATACGATCTATGATGGGTTGTAGCATGGGAGGTTTCATTTTAAGGTTGACCACTTCTCCAGCTCCGCTTGTCCAACCTCAGATCCATTGAAGAATGGAGAATAAAGGTGTACCAACTCTCCAAAATAGGCAGGACAATCTCTATAAAACCCATGAATTGTTAATATATGCTATGCTGTGGAGTTTTGTTTGAAGTTCCACTCCTTATCCAAGCTACAATCCATTGAAGCATGGAACTAAGTAAGATATATCTCTAGTCCAAGATAGGATCCATTGAAACATAGAGAGAATCAAGGTCCACCACTTGTCCAAGCTATGCATGGGTAATTGATATAAGGACCACTACGTTTTCACCTATACTATGCTCTATCATGGATGGTTTCATATCCTACCAATTTTCCAACCTATTTAGTAGGTTGTATTATGGGGGTTTGGTTTCAAGGTACTTCACTTGTCTGAGGTGGGTTCCATTGAACCATGGAGAGAAACTATGTCTACCACTTGTCCGAAATATGCTCCTTTAAAACATAAAAACAAGGTCCACCACTTGTCCAAGCTAAAGTTTCTCTCCATTGAAGCATGGAGAGAAACAAGGTCTACCACCTGTCCAAAATATGCTCCATTGAAACATAAAAGCAAGGTCCACCACTTGTCCAAGCTAATATAACAAATGGGTGTTGGTTACAAGGTGTACCACACTTGTCTAAACTAGTCTTCATGCAAGGTCTACCACATGTCCAAGCTATATGAGCTTGTTTTGAAGGTCTACCACACCTCTTGAAATTAGGATCCATGTAAGGTCCACCTTTTGTCAAGCTATGCATTTAATGAGTACTAAAACTAAGTAAATTGCAGTACTTAAATACCTTTCCAAGCTCATTAAGATTTTGGTCTCTAAGGCCGGCCACCACCACATGTCTAATCTATGCTCTAATTGATTACTTATGCTATTTCTCTCAAAGTCCAAACATAAGCTCCCTTCTAGCAAGGTTAGTTTAAATTTAGGCTCCAGCACCTGTCTAAGCTAGGTTCAATTTATGAAGCATCACCATTTAACCATGCTACGATCTAATGTATCATATCAAGGGGGTATTGATAAAAGGTCCAAAACTTATTGAGTTCAAGCTCTTAAGTAATTAAGTCTTTGTGAGTATTAAATGTTTTAGTTTTAGTCTACAGATCCACCATTCAAAAACTCAAGTAATTTACTATTTACATTCAAACCTTGAATGCTTGAGATAAAAAATACAAGCTCAATCAATACTATATAAAGCAAAATCTAACATTAAGAGTATCAAATCAGTAACAAGAAACACTAACATGCACAAGAAACTCAAAACATACGTGTCTCCATTTCCAAAAAGTCCTCCATTGACAGAGGATGGTGTTGTTGTTGTTCTTCTTCTCTTTGTGGAGAGCACTCCTCTGTAACAGGCACAATGTCGCCTGATTGCGAAGTGGATTGTTGAAGTCCAGCCCATTTTTCTATATCTTCATGAGACTTAACAAAGTCTAGCAGCATGGTCTCCATGCTTTTTGCCTCCTCCACACTATCAATTAAGCAGATGACTTCTTTTTTCTGTTGTATTCCTTCTTGTGCAACCAAGGAGCCATCACCAAAAACATCAACAAGCTTGCGGTCTTCAAAACAATATGTACGAATGTAGTGCTTGACCAAAGCTCTTTTTTTGGCCTCCAAATATTGCAAATCTGACATATCGTTATCTGCTACTTGAAGAAGAGAACAATCAATTGGCATGGGATGTTCCTCTGATCTTCTTCTCAGGTCTTCAAATGCATTGCCTTGTCCCAAGAAGGCAATAACTGTTAGGAATTGAATTGCTCCTTTGCAAGGAGCTGATGGAAAGTGATGCAATGCACCACAACAATGGTAGCTCAAATTATCTCCCATGGCGTGAAAGGCACATTGCAATTTTGTGAAGTTAGTGAAATCCACAAATGCAAGAAAGACAAATCCAGGATCTGTTGACCCTCCAGCAATAGCCAAGATCCCATCCAAAGCATTGTTAAATGTCTCCTCACTCCACTTCAAATTGCCTCCAACGTTTTTTGTCATATCTAAAACACATAAGCCAATAGGCACTTTATTATTGAAGTGGCGCATCAAGTAGAGATTGCCTTCCATTTGTAGGCTCACCACATAGATTGACCATGGCAAATCTCTAGGCTCAGTTTTCTCCTTTTGAAGGTGAATTGCCCATTGCATGTATTTTATTGCTCCATCTGGAAAAGCCATTTTCTTTGTTCCACGCGTCAAACTAGATCTGATCCATTCCTCGCATAGCATTAAAATTGTTTTATAAACAACATCATTGATGTTATACATTTTGACCACCTCCTCCCAGTCTTTACATGGTGAAGACTCATTCAAATTGTTGAAGCCTTCAAGAAGTGCATCTTGAATCAATTTGTCTTGCTTCAACTGCTTGATTCGATCATACATGTCAGTTGCATCACCATCCTTTGCACTCTTTGACAGTAAAATCTTCTCATCTCTAATCTCTTCTTGAATAGTCTTTACCTCTGATTCCTCAAGGCCACAAAGATATCTAAATACAGTTGTTGGGGGTTTCTTATTCTCCTCTTCTAGATTTTCAATGATTTCTATCCAGCAATCATAAACTAAATCAGAGTAGGTGACCATGTGTGCCTGTTTAGCAATCCAACTTGCTGCTGCACTCATTCTTGCCAATCGAAGAAAACCCTGAAAAGAAATAGAGAAATAATTAAACTATTGAGCAAGATTTGTTAATTAAACACTATCAAAAAGACAAAGAAAATAACTTACATCCCATCCGGCACGAGATGCATGTCCCTCTGCAATTCCACTTGCTGCCTTTGGTGGTCGTCCTGAGAAGATCCATTGACTCCGTAAATGTCTCAATATTTGGCTGTAAGGTTGCTTGACATACAATGCCTGAGCCTCCTCATTTGCAATGGCAGATATAGCAGTTGCAACAAATGGAGGAGCATTCACAACAATGCGAGCCTTTCTAAATTTATACACGCTAATCAGTCTTTCAAAGATCTCTTTGTTGTTTTGTTCATTGTGAAGCAAAACTTTTGCAGCATAGATTGAATGCTGCCCATCAAGAATCCAATAATGATAATCTTTAATTTTTTGCTCCTCTACCTCTTCTACTGCCAAAGGAGTCCCCTTCTTTGATTTTGCATTTCGAACAGGCATCAAATATGCACATGCTGCAGGCTTGGTCGTACTCCGTGAAAATCCAAATAACACACTTTCAGCGTGTTTTTTATCCATAATACGTGCATTATAGTGATCAGGAGCAAGCCAACAATTTTGAATAGGGATATCAAATTCCCTATATTGGAAAGGAAAATAATTTATGTACTTATTCATTCCACCTGTATCTTTTTCTTGTCCTTTCATGGCCTCAGCTTCTAAAACATCTGGATCCACAATTCTCATCTTTGACATTGAACCCTCTGTTGATGAGGATGCCAAAGATGCCTTGTCTACATCCAAAATGGAGCTAGTTCGCTTAGCTTCTACTTTCTGCACTTTTGCTTGCTTCTTTGTGGATGGTGGTCGTGAAGCTTTCACCTTTTTTCGTTGTAGTGTGGCAATGATGGAGCTTTGAAGTTGATCTGCTGTGATATTTGGATTTGATTCTGCAAACTTCCATCCTCGAGAAAACATTGTCTCTTCTTTGTTTCTAGACATGCGCTCCAATGCATATGCTCCTGGAGATAGTTGAAATTCTAGATTCATTGGAACTAGAATGTCAATGCATTCCACCTCTGGATGACTATCAACTACAGAGACAGATGCTTCCACAACTTGTCCAACATCTTCAAACAAGCTGTCATTATCCTTTTTGGCAATAAATAGATGCACCTTATGAAATTGTGCACCCTCTATACCATGTATGTCCAAATACCATTTCCTAAGATCATTGCAAGTATAGTCAACTGAGACAGCAACCCTTGCAACCTGTTTTTTTGGAGCCATCTTTCCTGAAACAAAAAAAACCAAATGTTATTTTAACATATACTTTTTTGTAATGGATTAAGTTTGTGTGAATACAAGTTCCACCACTTGTTCAAGCTAGATCTAAGCAAGTATACATAGTGATCATTTAAGCTAGTAAACTAAGGGAAGGGAGAAGTAAGGTCCACCACTTGTCCAAGCTTAGCTCTAGACAACATGGAGAGATTGGAGGTCTACTAATTGTCTAATATAGGCTAACTATATTGAAACATAGAGAGAAGCAAAGGTCCACCACTTGTCCAATCTAGGGTCCATTGAAACATGGAGAGAAGGATGCTCCACCATTTGTCCAAAATAGGCTCCATTGAAACATGAAGAGAAACAAGATGCACCATGTCTTTGAGATGCTAGGCTCCATTGAAATACCTTAAACCCATGATATTTTGTATATGTGGGGTTTAAATTCAAGGTCCACCACTTGTCCAACCTATTATCCCTAGTAGCATGAGTGGTTTGGTCTCAAGATTCACCACTTTTCCACTCTATGTCATTATATTAAGAAGATCTGGGTGTTAAGGTCCACCACTTGTCCAACCTATAAGGCTATATCTTAAATGGTATTATTTACCACCACTTGGAATGCACATGATGGGTTTTACATAGGGGTACGGTTCCAAGGTCCACCACTTGTCCAAGCTAACTCTATTGAAACATAGAGAGAATCAAAGGTCCACCACTTGTCCAAGCTAGGCTCCATTGAAACATGGAGAGAAGGATGCTCCACCATTTGTCCAAGCCAGGTTTGATTGAAACATGAAGAGAAGCAAGCTGCACCATGTCTCCAAAATGCTAGGCTCCATTGAAATATCTTAAACCCATGATATTTCGTACATGGGGGGTTTACATTCAAGGTCCACCACTTGTCCAACCTATTATCACTAGTAGCATGAGTGGTTTGATGTCAAGATTCACCACTTTTCTACTCTATGTCATTATATTAAGAAGATCTGGGTGTTAAGGTCCACCACTTGTCCAACCTATAAGGCTATATCTTAAAGGGTATTCTTTCTCACCACTTGGAATGACCATGATAGGTTTTACATGGGGGTTTGGTTCCAAGTTCCACCACTTGTCCAAGCTAACTCTATTGAAACATAGAGAGAAGCAAAGGTCCACCACTTGTCTAAGCTAGGGTCCATTGAAACATGGAGAGAAGGATGCTCCACCATTTGTCCAAGATAGGCTCCATTGAAACATGAAGAGAAGCAAGCTGCACCATGTCTCCAAGATGCTAAGATCCATTGAAATACCTTAAACCCATGATATTTTGTACATGGGGAGTTTACATTCAAGGTCCACCACTTGTCCAACCTATTATCTCTAGTAGCATGAGTGGTTTGGTCTGAAGATTCACCACTTTTCCACTCTATGTCATTACGTTAAGAAGATCTGGGTGTTAAGGTCGACCACTTGTCCAACCTATAAGGGTATATCTTAAAGGGTATTCTTTCTCACCACTTGAAATGTCCATGATATGTTTTACATGGGGGTTTGGCTCCAAGGTCCACCACCTCTCCAAGCTAACTCTATTGAAACATAGAGAGAAACAAAGGTCCACCACTTGTCCAAGCTAGGCTCCATTGAAACATGGAGAGAAGGATCCTCTACCATTTGTCGAAGCTAACTCTATTGAAACATGGGGGGTTTACATTCAAGGTCCACCACTTGTCCAACCTATTAACGCTAGTAGCATGAGTGGTTTGGTCTCAAGATTCACCACTTTTTCACTCTATCATTATATTAAGAATATTTGGGTGTTAAGGTCCACCACTTGTCCAACCTATAAGGCTATATCTTAAGGGTTATTCTTTCTCACCACTTGGAGTGACCAGCATAGGTTTTACATGGGGGTTTTGTTTCAAGGTCCACCACTTGTCCAAGCTAACTCTATTGAAACATAGAGAGAATCAAAGGTCCACCACTTGTCCAAGCTAGGGTCCATTGAAACATGGAGAGAAGGATGCTCCACCATTTGTCCAAGATACACTCCATTGAAACATGAAGAGAAGCAAGCTACACCATGTCTCCAAGATGCTAGGCTCCATTGAAATACCTCAAACCCATGATATTTTGTACATGGGGGGTTTACATTCAAGGTCCACCACTTGTCCAACCTATTATCTCTAGTAGCATGAGTGGTTTGGTCTCAAGATTCACCATTTTTCCACTCTATGTCATTCTATTAAGAATATATGGGTGCTAAGGTCCACCACTTGTCCAACCTATAAGGCCATATCTTAAACTTTATTCTTTCTCACCACTTGGAGTTACCAAGATAGGTTTTACATGGGAGTTTGGTTCCAAGGCCCACCACTTGTCCAAGCTAACTCTATTGAAACATAGAGAGAAGCAAAGGTCCACCACTTGTCCAAGCTAGGCTCCATTGAAACATGGAGAGAAGGATGCTCCACCATTTGTCCAAGATAGGCTCCATTGAAACATGAAGGGAAGCAATCTGCACCATGTCTCCAAGATTCTAGGATCCATTGAAATACCTTAAACCCACGATATTGTTTACATGTGGGGTTTAACGTCAAGGTCAGTCACTTTTCCAAGCTATTATCCCTAGTAGCACTAGTGGTTGGGTCTCAAGATTTACCACTTTTCCACTCTATGTCGTTATATTATGAAGATCTAGGTTCTAAGGTCGACCACTTGTCCAACCTATAAGGCTAGATCTTAAAGGGTATTATTTCTCACCACTTGGAATGACCATGATATGTTTTACATGGGGGTTTGGTTTCAAGGTCCACCACTTGTCCAAGCTAACTCTATGGAAACATAGAGAGAAGCAAAGGTCCACCACTTGTCCAAGCTAGGCTCCACTGAGACATTTAGAGAAGGATGATCCCCCATTGGTGGAAGATAGGCTTCATTGAAACATGAAAAGAAGCAAGTTGCACCATGTCTCCAAGATTCTAGATCCATTGAAATACCTTAAACCCACGATATTGTTTACATGTGGGGTTTAACGTCAAGGTCAGTCACTTTTCCAAGCTATTATCCCTAGTAGCATGAGTGGTTTGGTCTCAAGATTCACCACTTTTCCACTCTATGTCATTATATAAAGAAGATCTAGGTGTTAAGGTCGACCACTTGTCCAACCTATAAGCGTATATCTTAAAGGGTATTCTTTCTCACCACTTGAAATGTCCATGATATGTTTTACATAGGGGTTTAGTTCCAAGGTCCACCACTTATCCAAGCTAACTTTATTCTTCTCATAGAGAGAAGCAAAAGGTCCACCACTTGTCCAAGCTAGGCTCCATTGAAACATGGAGAGAAGGATGCTCCACCATTTGTCGAAGCTAACTCTATTGAAACATGGAAGGTTTACATTCAAGGTCCACCAGTTGTCCAACCTATTAACGCTAGTAGCATGAGGGGTTTGGTCTCAAGATTCACCACTTTTTCACTCTGTGTTATTATATTAAGAATATTTGGGTATTAAGGTCCACCACTTGTCCAACCTATAAGACTATATCTTAATGGTTATTCTTTCTGACCACTTGGAGTGACCATGAAAGGTTTTACATGGGGGTTGGTTCCAAGGTCCACCACTTGTCCAAGCTAACTCTATTCAAACATAGAGAGAAGCAAAGGTCCACCACTTGTCTAAGCTAGGGTCTATTGAAACATGGAGAGAAGGATGCTCCACCATTTGTCCAAGATAGACTCCATTGAAACATGAAGAGAAGCAAGCTGCACCATATCTCCAAGATTCTAGCCTCCATCGAAATACCTTAAACCCACGTTATTTTGTACATGGGGAGTTTACATTCAAGATCAACAATTTGTCCAACCTATTATCGCTAGTAGCATGAGTGGTTTGCTCTCAAGATTCACCACTTTTCCACTCTCTATCATTATATTAAGAATATTTGGGTGTTAAGGTCCACCACTTGTCCAACCTATAAGACTATATCTTAATGGTTATTCTTTCTCACCCCTTGAAAGACTATATCTTAATGGTTATCCCTAGCTATTATTGCTAGTAGCCTGAGTGGTTTGGTCTCAAGATTCACCACTTTTATTAAGAATATGTGGGTGTTAAGGTCCACCACTTGTCCAACCTATAAGGCTACATCTTAAAGGTTATTCTTTCTTACTACTTGGAGTGACCATGATAGGTTTTACATGGGGGTTTGGTTCCAAGGTCCACCACTTGTCCAAGCTAACTCTATTGAAACATAGAGAGAAGCAAAGGTCCACCCCTTGTCTAAGCTAGGGTCCATTGAAACATGGAGAGAAGGATGCTCCACCATTTGTCCAAGGTAGGCTCCATTGAAACATGAGGAGAATCAAGGTGCACCATGACTCCAAGATGCTAGGCTCCATCGAAAAACATTAAACCCATGATATGTCGTAGATGAGGGGTTTACATTCAAGGTCCAACACTTGTCCAAGCTATTATTGGTAGTAGCCTGAGTGGTTTGGTCTCAAGATTCACCATTTTTCCACTCTATGTCATTATATTAAGAATATGCGCGTGTTAAGGTCCACCACTTGTCCAACCTATAAGGCTACATCTTAAAGGTTATTCTTTATTACCACTTGGAGTGACCATGATAGGTTTTACATGGGGGTTTGGTTCCAAGGTCCACCACTTGTCCAAGCTAACTCTATTGAAACATAGAGAGAAACAAAGGTCCACCACTTGTCCAAGCTAGGGTCCATTGAAACATGGAGAGAAGGATGCTCCACCATTTGTCCAAGATAGGCTCCATTGAAACATGACGAGAAGCAAGCTGCACCATGTCTCCAAGATGCTAGGCTCCATCGAAATACATTAAACCCACGATATTTCGTAGATGAGGGGTTTACATTCAAGGTCCACCACTTGTCCAAGCTATTATTGCTAGTAGCCTGAGTGGTTTGGTCTCAAGATTCACCACTTTTATTAAGAATATGTGGGTGTTAAGGTCCACCACTTGTCCAACCTATAAGGCTACATCTTAAAGGTTATTCTTTCTTACTACTTGGAGTGACCATGATAGGTTTTACATGGGGGTTTGGTTCCAAGGTCCACCACTTGTCCAAGCTAACTCTATTGAAACATAGAGAGAAGCAAAGGTCCACCCCTTGTCTAAGCTAGGGTCCATTGAAACATGGAGAGAAGGATGCTCCACCATTTGTCCAAGGTAGGCTCCATTGAAACATGAGGAGAAGCAAGGTGCACCATGTCTCCAAGATGCTAGGCTCCATCGAAAAACATTAAACCCACGATATGTCGTAGATGAGGGGTTGTACATTCAAGGTCCACACTTGTCCAAGCTATTATTGCTAGTAGCCTGAGTGGTTTGGTCTCAAGATTCACCACTTTTCCACTCTATGTCATTATATTAAGAATATGCGCGTGTTAAGGTCCACCACTTGTCCAACCTATAAGGCTACATCTTAAGGTTATTCTTTATTACCACTTGGAGTGACCATGATAGGTTTTACATGGGGGTTTGGTTCCAAGGTCCACCACTTGTCCAAGCTAACTCTATTGAAACATAGAGAGAAACAAAGGTCCACCACTTGTCCAAGCTAGGGTCCATTGAAACATGGAGAGAAGGATGCTCCACCATTTTGTCCAAGATAGGCTCCATTGAAACATGACGAGAAGCAAGCTGCACCATGTCTCCAAGATGCTAGGCTCCATCGAAATACATTAAACCCACGATATTTCGTAGATGAGGGGTTTACATTCAAGGTCCACCACTTGTCCAAGCTATTATTGCTAGTACCTGAGTGGTTTGGTCTCAAGATTCACCACTTTTATTAAGAATATGTGGGTGTTAAGGTCCACCACTTGTCCAACCTATAAGGCTACATCTTAAAGGTTATTCTTTCTTACTACTTGGAGTGACCATGATAGGTTTTACATGGGGGTTTGGTTCCAAGGTCCACCACTTGTCCAAGCTAACTCTATTGAAACATAGAGAGAAGCAAAGGTCCACCCCTTGTCTAAGCTAGGGTCCATTGAAACATGGAGAGAAGGATGCTCCACCATTTGTCCAAGGTAGGCTCCATTGAAACATGAGGAGAAGCAAGGTGCACCATGTCTCCAAGATGCTAGGCTCCATCGAAAAACATTAAACCCACGATATGTCGTAGATGAGGTTTACATTCAAGGTCCACCACTTGTCCAAGCTATTATTGCTAGTAGCCTGAGTGTTTGGTCTCAAGATTCACCACTTTTCCACTCTATGTCATTATATTAAGAATATGCGCGTGTTAAGGTCCACCACTTGTCCAACCTATAAGGCTACATCTTAAAGGTTATTCTTTATACCACTTGGAGTGACCATGATAGGTTTTACATGGGGGTTTGGTTCCAAGGTCCACCACTTGTCCAAGCTAACTCTATTGAAACATAGAGAGAAACAAAGGTCCACCACTTGTCCAAGCTAGGGTCCATTGAAACATGGAGAGAAGGATGCTCCACCATTTGTCCAAGATAGGCTCCATTGAAACATGACGAGAAGCAAGCTGCACCATGTCTCCAAGATGCTAGGCTCCATCGAAATACATTAAACCCACGATATTTCGTAGATGAGGGGTTTACATTCAAGGTCCACCACTTGTCCAAGCTATTATTGCTAGTAGCCTGAGTGGTTTGGTCTCAAGATTCACACTTTTCACTCTATGTCATTATATTAAGAATATGGGGGTGTTAAGGTCCACCACTTGTCCAACCTATAAGGCTACATCTTAAAGGTTATTCTTTCACCACTTGGAGTGACCATGATAGGTTTTACATGGGGGTTTGGTTCCAAGGTCCACCACTTGTCCAAGCTAACTCTATTGAAACATAGAGAGAAGCAAAGGTCCACCACTTGTCCAAGCTAGGGTCCATTGAAACATGGAGAGAAGGATGCTCCACCATTTGTCCAAGATAGGCTCCATTGAAACATGACGAGAAGCAAGCTGCACCATGTCTCCAAGATGCTAGGCTCCATCGAAATACATTAAACCCACGATATTTCGTAGATGAGGGGTTTACATTCAAGGTCCACCACTTGTCCAAGCTATTATTGCTAGTAGCCTGAGTGGTTTGGTCTCAAGATTCACCACTTTTATTAAGAATATGTGGTGTTAAGGTCCACCACTTGTCCAACCTATAAGGCTACATCTTAAAGGTTATTCTTTCTTACCACTTGGAGTGACCATGATAGGTTTTACATGGGGGTTTGGTTCCAAGGTCCACCACTTGTCCAAGCTAACTCTATTGAAACATAGAGAGAAGCAAAGGTCCACCCCTTGTCTAAGCTAGGGTCCATTGAAACATGGAGAGAAGGATGCTCCACCATTTGTCCAAGATAGGCTCCATTGAAACATGAGGAGAAGCAAGGTGCACCATGTCTCCAAGATGCTAAGCTCCATCGAAAAACATTAAACCCACGATATGTCGTAGATGAGGGGTTTACATTCAAGGTCCACCACTTGTCCAAGCTATATTGCTATTTATTAGTAGCCTGAGTGGTTTGGTCTCAAGATTCACCACTTTTCCACTCTTGTCATTATATTAAGAATATGCGCGTGTTTAAGGTCCACCACTTGTCCAACCTATAAGGCTACATCTTAAAGGTTATTCTTTATTACCACTTGGAGTGACCATGATAGGTTTTACATGGGGGTTTGGTTCCAAGGTCCACCACTTGTCCAAGCTAACTCTATTTGAAACATAGAGAGAAACAAAGGTCCACCACTTGTCCAAGCTAGGGTCCATTGAAACATGGAGAGAAGGATGCTCCACCATTTGTCCAAGATAGGCTCCATTGAAACATGACGAGAAGCAAGCTGGCACCATGTCTCCAAGATGCTAGGCTCCATCGAAATACATTAAACCCACATATGTCGTAGATGAGGGGTTTACATTCAAGGTCCACCACTTTCCAAGCTATTATTGCTAGTAGCCTGAGTGGTTTGGTATCAAGATTCACCACTTTTTATTAAGAATATGTGGTGTTAAGGTCCACCACTTGTCCAACCTATAAGGCTACATCTTAAAGGTTATTCTTCTTACCACTTGGAGTGACCATGATAGGTTTTACATGGGGGTTTGGTTCCAAGGTCCACCACTTGTCCAAGCTAACTCTATTGAAACATAGAGAGAAGCAAAGGTCCACCCCTTGTCTAAGCTAGGGTCCATTGAAACATGGAGAGAAGGATGCTCCACCATTTGTCCAAGGTAGGCTCCATTGAAACATGAGGAGAAGCAAGGTGCACCATGTCTCCAAGATGCTAGGCTCCATCGAAAAACATTAAACCCACGATATGTCGTAGATGAGGGGTTTACATTCAAGGTCCACCACTTGTCCAAGCTATTATTGCTAGTAGCCTGAGTGGTTTGGTCTCAAGATTCACCACTTTTCCACTCTATGTCATTATATTAAGAATATGCGCGTGTTAAGGTCCACCACTTGTCCAACCTATAAGGCTACATCTTAAAGGTTATTCTTTATTACCCACTTGGAGTGACCATGATAGGTTTTACATGGGGGTTTGGTTCCAAGGTCCACCACTTGTCCAAGCTAACTCTATTGAAACATAGAGAGAAACAAAGGTCCACCACTTGTCCAAGCTAGGGTCCATTGAAACATGGAGAGAAGGATGCTCCACCATTTGTCCAAGAAGGCTCCATTGAAACATGAGGAGAAGCAAGCTGCACCATGTCTCCAAGAGCTAGGGCTCCATCGAAATACATTTAAACCCACGATATTTTCGTAATGAGGGATTTACATTTAAGGTCCACCACTTGTCCAACCTATTTATTGCTAGTAGCCTGAGTGGTTTGGTCTCAAGATTCACCACTTTTATTAAGAATATGTGGGTGTTAAGGTCCACCACTTGTCCAACCTATAAGGCTACATCTTAAAGGTTATTCTTTCTTACTACTTGGAGTGACCATGATAGGTTTTACATGGGGGTTTGGTTCCAAGGTCCACCACTTGTCCAAGCTAACTCTATTGAAACATAGAGAGAAGCAAAGGTCCACCCCTTGTCTAAGCTAGGGTCCATTGAAACATGGAGAGAAGGATGCTCCACCATTTGTCCAAGGTAGGCTCCATTCAAACATGAGGAGAAGCAAGGTGCACCATGTCTCCAAGATGCTAAGCTCCATTGAAAAACATTAAACCCACGATATGTCGTAGATGAGGGGTGTACATTCAAGGTCCACCACTTGTCCAAGCTATTATTGCTAGTAGCCTAAGTGGTTTGGTCTCAAGAGTCACCACTTTTCCACTCTATGTCATTATATTAAGAATATGCGCGTGTTAAGGTCCACCACTTGTCCAACCTATAAGGCTACATCTTTAAGGTTATTCTTTATTACCACCTTGAGTGACCATGATAGGTTTTACATGGGGGTTTGGTTCCAAGGTCCACCACTTGTCCAAGCTAACTCTATTGAAACATAGAGAGAAACAAAGGTCCACCACTTGTCCAAGCTAGGGTCCATTGAAACATGGAGAGAAGGATGCTCCACCATTTGTCCAAGATAGGCTCCATTGAAACATGATGAGAAGCAAGCTGCACCATGTCTCCAAGATGCTAGGCTCCATCGAAATACATTAAACCCACGATATTTCGTAGATGAGGGGTTTACATTCAAGGTCCACCACTTGTCCAAGCTATTATTGCTAGTAGCCTGAGTGGTTTGGTCTCAAGATTCACCACTTTTATTAAGAATATGTGGGTGTTAAGGTCCACCACTTGTCCAACCTATAAGGCTACATCTTAAAGGTTATTCTTTCTTACTACTTGGAGTGACCATGATAGGTTTTACATGGGGGTTTGGTTCCAAGGTCCACCACTTGTCCAAGCTAACTCTATTGAAACATAGAGAGAAGCAAAGGTCCACCCCTTGTCTAAGCTAGGGTCCATTGAAACATGGAGAGAAGGACGCTCCACCATTTGTGCAAGGTAGGCTCCATTGAAACATGAGGAGAATCAAGGTGCACCATGTCTCCAAGATGCTAGGCTCCATCGAAAAACATTAAACCCACGATATGTCGTAGATGAGGGGTTTACAGTCAAGGTCCACCACTTGTCCAAGCTATTATTGCTAGTAGTCTGAGTGGTTTGGTCTCAAGATTCACTACTTTTCCACTCTATGTCATTAAATTAAGAATATGCGCGTGTTAAGGTCCACCACTTGTCCAACCTATAAGGCTATATCTTAAAGGTTATTCTTTCTCACCACTTGGAGTGACCATGATAGGTTTTAAATGGGGGTTTGGTTCCAAGGTCCACCACTTGTCCAAGCTAACTCTATTGAAACATAGAGAGAAGCAAAGGTCCACCCCTTGTCTAAGCTAGGGTCCATTGAAACATGGAGAGAAGGACGCTCCACCATTTGTGCAAGGTAGGCTCCATTGAAACATGAGGAGAATCAAGGTGCACCATGTCTCCAAGATGCTAGGCTCCATCGAAAAACATTAAACCCACGATATGTCGTAGATGAGGGGTTTACATTCAAGGTCCACCACTTGTCCAACCTATTATCACTAGTAGCATGAGTGGTTTGATGTCAAGATTAACCACTTTTCTACTCTATGTCATTATATTAAGAAGATCTGGGTGTTAAGGTCCACCACTTGTCCAACCTATAAGGCTATATCTTAAAGGTTATTCTTTCTCACCACTTGGAGTGACCATGATAGGTTTTAAATGGGGGTTTGGTTCCAAGGTCCACCACTTGTCCAAGCTAACTCTATTGAATAATAGAGAGAAGTAAAGGTCCACCACTTGTCCAAGCTAGGGTCCATTGAAACATGGAGAGAAGGATGCTCCACCATTTGTCCAAGATAGGCTCCATTGAAACATGACGAGAAGCAAGCTGCACCATGTCTCCAAGATGCTAGGCTCCATCAAAATACATTAAACCCACGATATTTCGTAGATGAGGGGTTTACATTCAAGGTCCACCACTTGTCCAAGCTATTGTTGCTAGTAGCCTGAGTGGTTTGGTCTCAAGATTCACCACTTTTATTAAGAATATGTGGGTGTTAAGGTCCACCACTTGTCCAACCTATAAGGCTACATCTTAAAGGTTATTCTTTCTTACTACTTGGAGTGACCATGATAGGTTTTACATGGGGGTTTGGTTCCAAGGTCCACCACTTGTCCAAGCTAACTCTATTGAAACATAGAGAGAAGCAAAGGTCCACCCCTTGTCTAAGCTAGGGTCCATTGAAACATGGAGAGAAGGACGCTCCACCATTTGTGCAAGGTAGGCTCCATTGAAACATGAGGAGAATCAAGGTGCACCATGTCTCCAAGATGCTAGGCTCCATCGAAAAACATTAAACCCACGATATGTCGTAGATGAGGGGTTTACAGTCAAGGTCCACCACTTGTCCAAGCTATTATTGCTAGTAGCCTGAGTGGTTTGGTCTCAAGATTCACCACTTTTCCACTCTATGTCATTAAATTAAGAATATGCGCGTGTTAAGGTCCACCACTTGTCCAACCTATAAGGCTATATCTTAAAGGTTATTCTTTCTCACCACTTGGAGTGACCATGATAGGTTTTAAATGGGGGTTTGGTTCCAAGGTCCACCACTTGTCCAAGCTAACTCTATTGAATAATAGAGAGAAGTAAAGGTCCACCACTTGTCCAAGCTAGGGTCCATTGAAACATGGAGAGAAGGATGCTCCACCATTTGTCCAAGATAGGCTCCATTGAAACATGAAGAGAAGCAAGATGCACGATGTCTCCAAGATGCTAGGCTCCATCGAAATACCTTAAACCCACGATATTTCGTAGATGGGGGGTTTACTTTCAAGGTCCACCACTTGTCCAAGCTATTATCGCTAGTAGCATGGTTTGGTCTCAAGATTCACCAGTTTTCCACGCTATGTCATTATATGAAGAATATCTGGGTGTTAAGGTCCACCACTTGTCCAACCTATAAGGCTATATTCTAAATGATATTTTTTTTGACCACTTGGAGTGTGCATGATATGTTTTACATGGGGTTTTATTCCAAGGTCCACCACTTGTCCAAGCTAGATCTATTACATATATATTATACATACAATATTCAACTAGATTCCCTACCTATCATGTCCAGTAGCATGGATGCTCTAGCTTGAAGGTCCACCACTTGTCCAACCTATACTCTCTTATGTAAGGGAGATCTCGCTATAAATTCAAAACCTTCCCGCCTAAATTTAAAATATCCCTCCCAAATCTTAAATATCCCGCCTAAATTTTAAACTATCCCGCCCAAATTTTAAAATTCAAACTTTTTTATAAAAATTTAAATTTTACTACTTAAATTTAAAATATTCTACGCAAAATTGATTTTAAATTCAAGTTTACCACAAAAAGATATCATTATACCACCTAAATTCAAATATGCAAACCTCAAATCATTATATTGTACATAAATTCAAACAAATTCAAATTAACAAGCCTAAACTGATATTAGTTTGCATAGATATGAATTTATCACACCTAAATTATGTCACCATGTTAGAGAGAGTGGTTAGAGAATTTGAACAAGGTCCACCACTTGTCCAACCTAGATACCAAGAAGGATTGAGTGTACAAGGTATTGTTTGGAGGTCCTTATAGTCCATTGGTCTTAAGGTCCACCACTTGTGGTAAGGGTCACCAAAAAGTGTATATATTCATCCAAAGAAATACACGTATTTTTGGTCTACATGTCCTAGTTTAAACCATTTATGTCCATTAGGTGTATCACTAAACAACACTACTATTTTTGAGAAACAGAAGTTACAATCATATCTACAAATGGATTAGAGGAAAATCAGCTCAGCATACATCCAGAACTCGCTACAAGAATCGACTTTAACAGATCACGCAAGTAAGTCTTCCATTCAATTTTACTAGTATTACAATGTGTTAGTTATTTGTGATATTTATGTATGTATATATACTATGTGTGCATATCGTAATTAAGTGTAATTGTGTATCTGCATTATGTATGAGTATTACAATGAAATAACACAAATATACATACATACACATAGATAACACAGACGCACACATACATGAGCATGTATTTTCAAGAGAGAGATAGAAAATACAGAGATAGATAGATAGAGAGAGAGAGAGAGATAAATAACTGTTTTTTAGAGAGAGGAGAGAGAAAGATAACAGATTTCACTGTGTTTATGTATGTGGAAGAGAGGAAGACGATGTATGGGAATATGTGCATGTATTTTCAAGAGAGAGACAACAAGATAACAGATTTCATTGTGGTTATGTATGTGGAAGTGAGGAAGACGATGTGTGGGAATATGTGCATGTATTTTCAAGAGAGAGACAGCAAGATAACAGATTTCACTGTGGTTATGTATGTGGAAGAGAGGAAGACGATGTGTGGGAATATGTGTATGTGTGCGGGGATACGTTTAAACTATGTATCTCTGTCTTTTGACGAGAGAGTGTGTGTGCAAGAAGAGTTACAGAGAACCATCTTCTCTATATGGAGAAAGACAGAGAGTGAGAGAGAGAGAAATACCTGTTTTTTCTCTATTCGTGAGGTGTGCAATGTCTCCTGAGAAGACTGCCCGATCCTGCCCTTCTGGAAAGCGTTGTGTACGCTGATGTTTCTTTGTCTTGTGCGCGAACTTTCAATCCTGTGCACTCCACCTGTGTGTTGTGTACGATGCCGAGCTTGCTCCTCTACGCGCGCGTATACTCCAACTGTGTGCGATCCGTGTGCGCTTTCTGTGTTTTTGCTGCTCGCCTGCTTTCTCTGTGTGCGTTTCTCGTGCGCTCTCTGTGTGCCTAATCTTGATAGGGTTTATTAGAATGCCACGTATGCTACAAGTCCATGTTTTATCATAGGATTAAAAAAAACAAAAGCAATATAAAAAATTAACCAATTCACACGGCCAAAATTAAAGAAATCATGGTTGAAAATATGAAAAACATGCATAACTCTATACTAGGAATTCACTTAAAAAAAAAAAAATCTTTGGGCGCTGCCCCTAGCCCCGCGGGGGCGCTGCCCCTCGACCCCGCCCGGCAGTCGCGCCGGGAGGCGACAAGGGGCTGCCGCCCCTTGACCCCGCCCGGGGCGCTGCCCCGGACCCCGCCTGGGGCGCTGCCCCAGGACCCCGCTCAGAACAATATCCCAAAATCAACCTCCCAAGCCCCGCCATCGAGAGCGCTATATTCCACATCCCCATCAAGAGCGCTACCCCCAAACCTCACGTGGAAGCGCTGCCTTGTCACCCCATTGTGGCATTGCCCTAAGACCCCGCATCTGGAGTGCTAAATGGGAACATTCTTCATTAGTGAAATTTTGAACATAAATTATATTAGCATATACTTAAATATAATACAAATATTAACATATTAGCTATACTACTAATTTACTATAGCAGTTCTAGATTATGTCCCATACTATATTTAAGGTGCCAAAGGTTTGGCCTTATGGTCCTAGATTTAGCCAAGTGGTCAACACATATAGGACCAAGTGCACACTGTGCCACAAAACTTGGCCACCACTTCACTTGCCAAAGTTTAGGCCACATGGTCAATCCTAACTTTCCAATGTTCTTATTATGTCACCTTTTGCCTCGTGGAAAACCTAGGCTTGTTTTCACATACTCAGGCACTTCAAGCCACAATAAATTGTCATTACTCTTCAACAACCCTTTTGTTCAAGTCTTTGAAAAAACATTGTTTAAGGCCACCCTAAACCATTTTCATTTAGGGGTGTCTAAAACTAGCTTTTTGGCAATTCGAGAAGAAAATGGTCAAAGTTTTACTTAGTTTTAACCACTTGACCAATTCAAATATTGGAAAGCAAGGTCTTGTAATACTTTTCTTTGGACATCACACATTAAAACTAGGTCCCTCACTTGTCCAAGCTATGCTCTAATACAATAAAGGGCTTTTGGTTTCAAGATGCACCACTTTCCCAACCTTGATTCCATTAAAGAAGCTAGCTCTACTTAGACATTTAATAGCAAGGTCTTGCAGCAGTTCAGATTGAACATTTTCCATGGCAGCTAGGTCCACCACTTATCTAAGCTATGCTCTAATAGAGTAAGGGGGTTTTGGTTTCAAGATCCACCACTTGTCCAAACTTGATTTGGGAAGCAAGGTCCTATAATAGTTTGCTTTGGACATTCACCATTACAACTAAGTCCACCACTTCTCCAAGCTATGTTCTAATACACTAAGGAGGTTTTGGTTTCAAGGAGAACCACTTGTACGACTTTGTTTTTGGAAGTAAGGTCTTTACATAGTTCACCTTGGACCTTGGACATTGGATACTACAACTAAGCCCACCACTTGTCCAAGATATCCTCTATATATAGCCAAAGGGTTTGGGTTTCAAGATTCACCACTTTTCCAACCTTTCTTCCATTAAAGAAAGGAGGGGCTTTATAACTAGGTCCACCACTTGTCCAAGCTATGCTCTGATATGGAAAGGGGATTTTGGTTTCAAGGTCCACCACGTGTTCAACCTTGCAAGACTCAAGGGATACTTGGACATTGGAAAGCATAGTCCTATAGTAGTTGATAGGTGGCAGTGGGTATTACAACTAGGTCCAACCTATGCTCTCATATCGCAAAGAGGCTTTTCTTTCAAGGTCCACCACTTGTCCAACCTTGCTTCCATTAAAGAAATGAGGGGCTACGTAAACATTGGCAAGCAAGGTAGCAAGGTTCTAAGGTGTTTCACCTTGGATATTGGGCATTATAACTAGGTCCACCACTTGTCCAAGCTATGCTCTGATAAAGAAAGGGGATTTTCGTTTAAAGGTCCACCATGTGTTCAACCTTTCTAATATAGAAAGGGGATTTTGGTTTCAAGGTCCACCACGTGTTCAACCTTGCAAGACTCAAGGGATACTTGGACATTGGAAAGCATAGTCCTATAGTAGTTGATAGGTGGCAGTGGGTATTACAACTAGGTCCAACCTATGCTCTCATATCGCAAAGAGGCTTTGCTTTCAAGGTCCACCACTTGTCCAACCTTACTTCCATTAAAGAAATGAGGGCTACGTAAACATTGGCAAGCAAGGTAGCAAGGTTCTAAGGTGTTTCACCTTGGATATTGGGCATTATAACTAGGTCCACCACTTGTCCAAGCTATGCTCTGATAAAGAAAGGGGATTTTCGTTTAAAGGTCCACCATGTGTTCAACCTTTCTAATATAGAAAGGGATTTTGGTTTCAAGGTCCACCACGTGTTCAACCTTGAAAGACTCAAGGGATACTTGGACATTGGAAAGCATAGTCTTATAGTAGTTGATAGGTGGCAGTGGGTATTAAAACTAGGTCCAACCTATGCTCTTATATAGCAAAGAGGCTTTGCTTTCAAGGTCCACCACTTGTCCAACCTTACTTCCATTAAAGAAATGAGGGGCTACGTAAACATTGGCAAGCAAGGTAGCAAAGTCCTAAGGTATTTCACCTTGGATATTGGGCATTATAACTAGGTCCACCACTTGTCCAAGCTATGCTCTGATATAGAAAGGGGATTTTTGTTTCAAGGTCCACCGCGTGTTCAACCTTGAAAGACTCAAGGGATACTTGGACATTGGAAAGCATAGTCCTATAGTAGTTGATAGGTGGCAGTGGGTATTACAACTAGGTCCACCACTTGTCCAACCTATGCTCTCATATAGCAAAGAGGCTTTGGTTTCAAGGTCCACCACTTGTCCAACCTTGCTTCCATTAATATAGCAAGGAGGATTTGGTCTCAAGGTTCACCACTTGTCCAACCTATGCAAACCTTTTTCATGTTGTAGCATGATTTTTGGTTTGAAGAGTATTTTTCTATAACTATGGATTTAACAATGTAATCTTTTTACTTACAGGATGGACTTTGAATCTGGGGAGAAAGTACATATGATACTTGACAATGAAATCGTTGGTATTGGTTGTGTGTGTAGAACAGATCCAGATTCCACTTGTGGTGGTACAAAGATAGGGCTGGGAAATGTCTCCATACTAGTGGAGGAATGCTTGAAGGATGTGGTCCTACCTTTTCCTACAATGGATACTTCATCTCTCCAAGGCTCATTATGGAGTGCTGTTCGATGGTCAAAGCTTCTTTTGCAATCTTTTGTATTAAATGGGAACTTAATTGATCCACACGAAAGCTACAATGGTGATGAAGAACATGATCATTCTGATCCTCTAGTTACAGATGCAATACCTATGACAAGCCCAGAATTTGAAGCAATGATTCGAGAGTCTTGGAGAAATCAGAGGGTCCTTTTAAAAGATGACACAATGATGCAAACCATGAATGAAGGGACCATCTTATATGTATTTCCACATGATTATGTCAACTTTCAGGAACTTGGTCCTGATTGTGTGGGTGTGGGTATTGAAAGAGAAAATGCAAGCATTCATGATGTGGTTGAAGTGGGTAGCATCACTTTGCTAAAGTGGCCCATCAAGCAGACAACAATGTTGAATGGGAGCCCATTACAACGCTTTGTTCCTGTTGATGGCATGCATGCTACATATGAGGATGTATCCAACGATGGCAATGTTGGAAAAAAACTTGATGGGAGTAATGTTGTCCAGTTGTCAAGGAAGAGACGATACACTTTCATGAACAGGACTCAAAAATCAAAAGCAGCACCAGCTTCGACTTTTTACCTTTCAAACAAATCAATTCAAAGGGTATCATGCATTGATTGTTGTGCACAAAAATGCTGCCAATTTGCAGATCGTGATATGGTGACAAGGTTACGACAACAATTTTGGGGAGAGTCTCAAAAATCACGCACTAATTATGTTTATGATGTTCTTTCTATATGTTATCAGAAAGATGAGAAGTCACGATACCAATTCAGGCTAAATGGCTCTATTGTTTGTTGTAGAGCATGGTATGAGCTACATGGAATACCAAAGACATCATTTTATCGATACAAGGAGAACTTTGAAAATGGTGTGCGCCAATATGTACATGGGAACACATGTACATTGAGAAGGGGACTTCAACATACTAGTTTAGCAAGAGCACTACTAAACGAGTTTGTGGAAAATAACTCTGAGAAAATGCCACATAGAAGTAGAACACTGCTAGATGGCTCAAGAGAGACTCAATTGGTGATTCCATCAACATACAAACAAGTGGATATTTTATGTGAAATCAACACGACACTTGACCAAATGGGCTATGAGAAGAAGCTATCCCAATCTTCTTTTGGTAGAATTTGGAACAAAGAGTACCCACATGTCACTTTAACAAAGACGAGTGAGTTCTCTAAGTGCAATATTTGTAGCTCAATCAAGGCAAGGTTAGAAGCTAAACCTTCTCTTGAAGAGAGAGCTCTTCTCTTGAGGGAGAGAGAAGTTCACATGGCACAACAAAAGAGTTGCAGAAGCCTATATTATGCATGGCGCACGTATTCAGAAACTCAACCACAAAAATATGTATGCATAATCCATGATAAGATGGATCAAAAGAAGACTGCCATTCCTAGATTACGCATTGTTCCCAAGGGTGTGGATTCAGGATATAATCTGCAGGTGGCATTGATTGGCATGATCACTCATGGACATGGAGAAGGTCATTACGGACACTTTGTCTTGAATGGTTTGTGGCCAGCTGATCCAAATCTTACAATTGGCTCAATTGCTAATTGTTTACATAACCTCGAGAGGATAGATAAGCATCCTCTTGGTGATCTAGTAACAAATGGACTTCCAAGGAGCAATATTTCACTACTACATGCTTTGAACTCAAGGGATGCTTTGGACTACCATAACTTGAGTGATGGAAAAGAGCCCATTGTGCAGTCGTCAGAAATTGCAGAAGAGGAATTGGGGTCAACATTTCGCAGATTGCCAGAGAACTTGTTGCTACAATTGGATAATTGTGCAGGGGAAAACAAAAATCGATACTTATTTGCCTATTTGTCAATGCTTGTTGCAAGGGGTGTTTTCAAAACCATCCAGCTGGGATTTTTAATGGTTGGGCATACACATGAGGACATAGACGCCATGTTTAGTAGGTTTTCAGAGAAGTTGAGAGTTACACAAACCTATACTTTGCCACATTTGATGGATACATTACGAAACAGCTCATCTTCATCTCCAGCTCCATTTTTTCTCACAAAGATCCCTGATTTCAAGCAATATTGTGATGGCTATCTTTGTGATGGACAAGACATACTTGTTGGACATTCCAAACCGCTTCAGTTCAGGTTCTTTATGCAAGATGAGACACCAATGATGCAATATAAGGCACATGTAGGTGTATCAAGTTGGAGTGGAAGTATTCGCCTTTGGAAAACGGACACAGAAGGCAAGCCAATGTTACCACATGGAGATCCACCTCTAGTACAAATGGCGGAGTATGTCAAGGCCCACGAAGAAGTCATTTTGGGGCTAAAGAACTATATAAAATTTTGGAAAAATTTAGGGAATGGTTCAAGTATTCCGCGATATTATAGACCCGTGATAGATTATTGGAGTAAGGTAATTGAAGAGATTGGAAAAGCAATCATATCAGAGGGAGTCTTGTATGAAATGTTTTGGCCAAAAACTCAAGAATATTCTCATCTACAAAGCACTACAATGAATTTGCAACAAGGAGCAGAAAGATTCCTAGGCCTTGAAGAGTTGAATGATCATTTTTGTGGGCCTCAACGAGATAGGCCAAGGGAAGAGTTTGACCCTATGTCTGATGTGCACCAAGGTGACTTTCTTATGCTTGTTCCGAGTGACACAGAAATCTATCCAGTGTGGCTTGCAATGGCTTTATCTGACATTGATAATGAGCCTACATCACCAAACTACAGAAAACTCTTGATTCAATATTGGGCACCTTGCGCGAGAAAAAGTGGGATGACAGATACTCAAGCTTACAGTAATTGTTGGAAGGGTTATTGGGCTGTCAACTATAAGGACCCACAAGTGTGGGAAACTATAGATGCAATTGTTTGGTCCTGGAGACCCAACAAAGAAGGACCATTTTCTAGAATAAAGATTCCAGAAAGACATGCTCTAAAAGCCAAAGAAGGCCTCACTCGTGCACATCAGCCACACTTGGATCAAAGTTCAGATATGGTATCAAATGTGGAGTAGAATTATGTGGAGCTTCTATTGTGACTATACTAGTCAATTTGTAAACAAAATCTTTTTTGTATCTTCCTTTGTTTTATGTAATTTATAGTTATTATTCAAATCCATGTGTTGTACATCCTCTTGACTTTTGGTGTTTATCAACACCACAATCCTATGAGATTTTCACTTTATTTACTAGCCACACACCTCAATTTTTCCCACTTTAAGTGGAAAATTCCCAAATTACATGAATTCGGTCGATTTGGAGATTCCCATAATGTGAGATTTTTACCAAAATACCTAATATGGTCTTAATTAATCTACTTGCATTAAGTAATTAATCTACTTGCAATAAACCATTAGCCTTCTTGCAATAAGCATAACATGCACTTTTAGAAAGCATTAACTATCCCAAGCCTCAATCCCAAGACCTCAAACGCCTTCGAAGGTGGAGAGAGCTAGCAGGGAATGAGGGTAGGGAAGAGGAAGAAGAAACATTTCATAGGAGAAAGAATTAGTTCCTCACTTATCATACTCTTGTTGCTAGCATACATAATAGCATAGTAATGGAGAAGAAGAAGATGGCAAGCTTAAGCATCGAAGCATAGCTCTTGGTTGGATTTGCATTCCATAGCCAAGAGAGTTGGTGTAGGCTCTCTACTTCTCAAGGAGCTTCGAGAAGGAGATGGAGCTCTTGCACTTTGCATAGCACCCCATGAGAGTGTTTGTGAGTGTGTGTGGGTGAGTATACCCCCTAAGCAACCCCCTAGCTTGCTTGGGTCGACCCCCCCTTGTAGCTCATGCTTGAAGCTCATTGGACCCCTCCAGGCCTAGCCAATCACAAGCAGGAGCCATTACAAGCAACAGGGGTAGCCTTGGGACAAGTGTCCCCCTTTCCCCTTTGAGAGAGAGGACTTGATAAATGCAAAATCAATTAATTAAATATCCTAAATTATCATTGGAACCCTTGGGTGGCCAACCAATAGGCTTCAGGCACACCATGAGGGCAACATGAGGAGGAACTTGACAAGTGTCCTTGCTGCCTCTTCAAGCTGGGGTTTCGCTTGTGTGTGTGTGTGTTCTCTCTCATCCCCCCCCTTGTAGGCTCGCCCCCCTCCTTGTAGGGATCTTTTTGACTTTGGATGAGCAAGCCCCTTAGTCATCAAGCATGACAAAGCACTTGAACTAGGGGGTGTTCCCACAAGCATCTCAAGGCACCTCAAGCACCTTAATCATGTAGCAAGTGAAGCACCTCAAGCATGGAGCCAGTCAAGCACCTCAAGCATCTTAATCAAGTACCTCAAGCATGTCAAGCACCTCAAGCACGACAAGCACCTCAAGGAGGACAAGCACCTCGAGCTTAGGCCGGGTTCCCACCTCAAGCTTAGCACTAGCTTGCCTAAGGTCAAAGGACTTTTACACACATTATTGGAGGTCTTCAATGAAGCTAACCCTAAGGTCTTATGCTCCATTGGTTAGCCTTGATCTTTGATAGACCATCTCTCATTTGGGCCCCTTAACCATTGGCCCCGTGTTGAGATAGATCTATAAGCACATGTCTATATCTTAACCCTTGTTCCCGTGTATTCTCCCACATTAAGTGATCAGTTTAATATGAGAAAATCATTTGGGTTGGATAGATATTAATTTTTATGACATGCATTATGTATGTCCAGCTTGTCCATCTAGTGATAGTGAAGCACACTGCACTGTTTTGAAATATACATTGTCTTAGAAATAACCTGGATTCACTTGTATGTTTGTGAAAGTGCAGCACCAGGTGATGGTCCGATTGTTCTCATCTTAGCACCCACTATAAGAGAGCTTGCTGTCCAAATTCAACAAGAGGCAACAAAGTTTGGGGCTTCATCAAAGAATACGGGGGTGGACCAAAAGGACCGCAGATAAGGGATCTTTAAAAGGTATATATATAGGCACACACACACACACACACACACACACACACACACACACACACACACACACACACACACACACACACACACACACAGAGAGGCAAAGGAAAAGTCTTTTAATCAGGTGTGGAGGTAGTTATAGCCACACCAGGATGCTTGATTGATATGCTCGATGGTAAACAAACCAACCTTGGTAGGGTTACATATCTTGTCCTTGATGAGGCGGATCGAATGCTCGACATGGGTTTTGAACCTCAAATCAGGAAAATTGTTTCCCATGTTTGAATGAAATATAAAAACTTTGAATGACAAGGCTTGTTTATCATAATCTCTCCTTTGTTCTGATTGTTGGCATCTGCAGATTCGACCTGACAGACAGACTTTATTTTGGAGTGCAACTTGGCCTAAAAAAGTCAAAAAGTTAGCCAGGCAATTTCTACAAAATCCTTACAAAGTATGTTACGGGTTTTTGTTCAAACTCCTCATAGAGTGGGTAATGTCTGATTGTTCTGGCTCTATTCCTAAAATATTTGTCCAATCATTCTGAGCCCTGGCACTAGTTTTGGCACTAATCCTGAAGCTTTTGTTGTGACCAGGACAAGCCTTGTCTTTGTGCATATGCTAAGTTGTGACTTGGTTGATGAATAAATACCTTTGCACATTCCTTGAATAAACCTTGCCAAGAGCATGTAGTGGATGCGATGTAATTTTTTGTAAGATTTTTTATAAAATTATTATTTCTATTTATATATATCATATATATATCTATATATTTATATATATCATTCATACACACACACATATATATATATATATATTCTAACAAACAAGCCTTGTGATTTTATGACTTGTTTTGGACACAATATAACAATGACTTATTTATATTACAATATATTTGAAAAGCATAAAAAATGATGACTAAGTCAATATTCAATGGTTCTCTTTAAAGAGAGGTACACAAATATCAACACTTCTGCCATATACCTAAGGAAAAATATGTTTAACAAAGTTCTTTTGTCACCTTGGCACTAACCTTTAAGCTTTAGCACAAAAAAACCAACATTTTAGTAAGAACTTCTTATATGATCCCAAAAAAATAAAAAATCCATTCAAAACATTTCAAACGCATAAGGTAAGTTTAAGAAATTACTTTGTGTTTTTGGCATGCCCAAAAGACAAAAGGCTATAGAGATATCTTTCTTTTTTGACTAAAATAAAAAAAATTGAGTTATATTTTTAAATATTTTTTGCCAAAGTCAAAAATGCTAATTGATTGAAATAAGATAGTGAGCATTCATTTAAATGAAGAGTGTGTAACTCTAACGATGGACATGTCTTGAATTTTAAAATATTAAAGATTTTGGGTTACCTCTATGAAAAATACATGGGTTTAGTTTTGAGCTTTTTGGCCTGTCAATTGCCAAAGGTCAGAGATGCGTACCTTTTTGGTTGGATAAAAATAATATTATTTTTTTATTCAAACATAAATATTTCATTGGGAAATAAAGTAGAGGGCACTAATTGCTAGAGGATCTTGTCAAGAAAATGATGAAACATCCTACTTTATTGGGGCTCATAGAGAAAATAAGGTGCTAGAAGGTGAGCCAAAAAGACATGCAGTGCATTATCACGTCACCAAAAAAAACAAGTGATAAAATCACAAGACCTGCTAGGCATGATAAATTCTTTTTTTTGACATCCAATTTTTCAAGCCCCCTTTCATATGCTTTGTGTAATGCAATAAACTTATATAATTGGCTATATATAACGTTAACTTAAAGATATAAATACAAAAAATGATAGGCAATTTTGAGATTGTTTTGATAGGTGAAATAGCTCTTGACAAAAAAAGTAGGCGTCAATTTTAGGCCTTGATCTGAGGGTAGATCCCACTTTAACATCACTACATCTCTAAGCTTTTTTTTAAAAAAACATAAGCATGCACATAGAATTGAATTAAAAGAGCACCCTTAAGCTCTACACCCTAAGTTTTAGATCCCTATGCTCTACACCCCATTTTAAAAACTCTAAATTTTTAAGCTCTATAGCCCTTTTTACAAATTTAAAACTGTAGATCCTAAGTTGTAAATCCCACTTTAAAAGCTTTAAAGTTCTAAGTCTTAAGATTCTAACGTCTCAGGGTGACCCTTCCCCTACTTGTGGATCCATGTAACATTTTCACTTTCTTTAATTCAAAGTTTTACCTTCTAATAAAAAAAAAACTATAGGTCCTCATTAAATCATCGGAGACCTTACTTTAAAAGTTCTACATCTTTAAGTTTTCAAACTTAGCTTTAAAATCTTTAAAAAAAATAAAAAAAATCTTTAAAGGATAAAGTCCAAATGATAAATTCCTTCTATAAAGTTTTAACTAACAAAAATGACAACTTTAGTCTATTATCTCAAGTTTAAAGGGGTGAACCAAATTCTCAAAATGAAAAGGTGGGTAACACAAATTTCAAAATGAAAAAGTGACTTTTGGGATTTGTGGAGCCCCAAGGCTCTATCATTTAACATGTAAGGCTGTCAACTTTTCATGCTTCCAAAGGCATTCGGCAACCCAAAATCTTTTCCTTGATATATGAGAGTTCATTTCATATTTCAAAACTCAAGACATGCCCATCATTAGATTTACACAATTCATTCAATGAGTACCCACTATCTTATTTCAATCAATCAACATTTTTGACATGTCAAAAAATGCTTAAAAATATAACTCAACCTTTTTCTTATTTTAGTCACCAAAAAGAGAAGTGATCTCTATAGCCTTTGCCCTTTGGGTAGGCCAAAAAGAATTGTTATTGTGGGAGCTTGGGAGGTGAAGCCGCCTGCACTTGGTTCACTCTCTCGCGTTGGTCTGCAACATGTAGAGGAAAGCTGGCAAGGTAGGGCTTTGGGTGGAGGTCATAGGCGTGAAGGGGGTGTTGCGCAAGCGGCGAGGACTGCAGCATGGTCTTTATAGAAGATGCATTGGAGAACGCGAAGGCAAAGGGAGAGAGGGAGGTTTTTTTTGGTATGTCAGTCTTGAAGAGAGTGAGAGAGATTTTTCCTCAAAGCTCATAGCAGTAGCATCGGATGCAGTGTCTTGCATTTGAACGGTGTGCTATGTTGTCTCTCTCTCTCTCTCTCTCTCTCTCTCTCTCTCTCTCTCTGAAGTTTGCATGATAATGCAACCCTTGTCAAGGCCTTTGAAGCTGATGGTGGTGGTGATGAGTAAAAAGCGAAGGCGGAGGAAGAGATGCCTCATGCCAAAGAACGCTAGAGCAGGTAAGGGGTAATGGGAGGAGAGAGAGTTTAGTTTTTCTGTTGTTTGTCAAAGAAAGTTATAGAAATATTGAAGAGCACTGGTACACGTCCTCTTCGTCCACATCGGGTTCCTTAGCTTTTTGTTTGTGTGTGTGGAGGAGGGAATGCCATGACAAATCTTGACAACATACAACAGGAGGGGCGGATTGGCCTACAAGTAACTAGCATAGAATCTCAAGGACTGCAATCATACATACTTTCCTGCAACACAAATCAGAGTCAAGGGAAGGAGGTAGCGCTCCTCACTAAGGAAAGACAAAGGCACCATTGCATTGGCACTGGTCCTTGCCTTTTTGCAGCTAGGACAACATTCGAGGCACAGATTAGCAGAGTCCGGAGTGAGGCGTACTTTTTCTGTCCATGAAAATCGGTGAGATGCAGGTGTTCGATCCTGAGTGGGGGGCAAGCTTGGCTCCTCGAAGGGCCATGCCGTCAATCCTAGTGTTGACACATACCAACTCTCTCGCTCTCTCTCTCTCTCTCTCTCTCGTCCTTGCATCAGTATGCTACACCCAGTGATTTCTCTCGTGTGCGTAGCATATACCCAACATCAAAAGACTCCCGCCTCGTTCTGATGTTTTTGTTGTCTTTCTTACAGTGATCCTCGTGTTGGCTCGCATGCCCATGCGTCTAGTGCTAGGTATGCCTACACTCGACCTTATTAATCTGTAGCTTGCAAGGATGGAGCTCAAACCTTCCTTCCAAGTGACAAGTCCCGAAATGCGCTCAAGAGTCAAGAGTGACAGAGTGTATGTGCGCATGACAACCTATTGTGCAAGTTTGGCTCCATTAATCGGGCACTAATTACAAGCTAATTGAATAATTTACTATCTCTACAGTAGCTGGACGTTGTATTGTATTGTCTGTCGTACATCACTCAATACGGTCATATCCTGACACTACTGTTGACATTGACCAGCTTGTGACAGCTTGTGAGTGGACTGGTTTTTTTTAGCACTATGTCTATTAATATTGTCATCGTCACTGTGCTACAGCAATATGCCTCATACCCTCGGCCCTCACCTGCTATGCAAGCTCACACTATTGCTTTGCTAATTATGTTGAATTGCAGATGCAGGACCTGATAGAACATTGCCTCACTCTCTTTCTAGACAAAGAAGAATACGTCAATGCTCTTCCAGCATGCCGAAATCGATCCCATCCTCACCAGCTGGACAGGAGTGAGACTTGAGTCCCTTGATAGCTGCCAATAGCTAGCATCCACGGTGCATCACGTGAGCAGCCATATTCATGACGTTGCAGCGGCAACCAATAACCATATTGCAGATTGCAGTCCGATGTCTAGTTAACGTTCCCAGCGTAGCGACCCCCACCCTCGCTCCGACAGCCTTAGCACACACTCGCACATCGAGATCTTCCCCGTCAAGATCTTTCTACCACAGGTTGATAATGCAAGTAACTAACCTCCTGCAGTTGAGAAGACTTCACCTATAAGCTTACTTTATTTTCTCGCAGCTCAAAGCTAATTGCGCCATAAGCTTACTTTATTTTCTCGCAGCTCAAAGCTTGCGCCATCTGCTGTAGATTCTCTCTCTTTCTTTGCACGATGTTAAATTAGTCACCATCACTGCCTTCAAATGAAAGAATAACGGTCATCCTCCGATAGATGATGCTTGTGCAAGTCCAATAGACCTACCTATTGTTTCTTACAACTTCAAAACCACCTCAAGTCTATCGCCATTAGGTCATTGTGTGTGTGTGTGTGTGTGTGTGTGTGAGAGAGAGAGAGAGAGAGAGAGAGAGAGAGAGAGAGAGAGAGAGAGAGAGAGAGAGAGATGCTGAGTCAAGAGAATCCCTTCACCTTTGTTATATGCTGATTGAAGGGAGTCTGGACAATGGAAAGTCTTCACCTTTATATGTTGGCATTAGGAAAGATTGTGGAATGCAAAGCAACATCGTAACCTTTAGGGGTCTGCAATTTCTACGTGTGCCTTTTCTATCCATTTTCGGTTGCAGGCTCTTTATCTAGCACCCCAGGCCCAGCCATGGTGCTTCCTCTATTGCAACAATTAGGCCGTGGTTTTGATGTGAAATATTATGTAAACCATGGCCAGTGGTACATAAACCATGGCCATCAGCTGACACGAAGCAGGAAGAACACATAGGGGGTTGACAAGAAGAGCTTGCATGCAGCTGTAGTTTCCTCTCTCTCTCTCTCTCTCTCTCTCTCTCTCTCTCTCTCTCTCTCTCTGAGCCTAGAGCCTCTCCATGCATTGCTTATTGCGAAGAGCTCTTAACAACATAAGATCATGTGTCTACATGGCGCATGCATTCAATGACATTTCCCATGTACGTAGCAATAGACTGATGGGTAGCTTCATACTTATCTCTACATTTATTAGACTTGCCATGACTTTGATCCTTCCATCTTGATTGCGCAAATGTTACCGATTGAATGGATACTACTCGTTGACGATTATCGCAGTTGCACTTTTATCACTGACTATGCACAACCAAAGACATGCTTGAAGGTGATTCTCTCCCCCCTAATTGTGGAGGATGCATGTCTCCTACAAAGTGATGCTTGAATGCAATTCTCTCGCTTTTACATTTCATGATGCATGTCTTCTCCAAAGTGCACACAACATACCCCTCCCAAGGGTAGGCCTTGTGACTTTATCACTTGCTTTCTACGTGAAGGAGAACCTATTGCCCGGATTTGGTTCTCGATGAACAGCTATAGCGATCGCACATTGGGTTGATGGTCCCTTTGGTGGGTCGTGTGGAGGTTCGTCATGGTGCTTAAGCTCAGTTCTAGATGCATTGCAAGTTTAGAGGCTTGCAAGAGGGATTGTAGTGAGTGGGGGAATGCCTAAAGACACCATTTTTTGCCTAATGGCTTGGCGGCTGCCTATCTCCTCCAAAGGGCTAATCCCTCACCATGGATGATTCGAAGTAGATTGGTGCTATTGTTGGACACTTGTATCGAGTGTGGTGGGGTCCATTGGTGGTATATGATATAGCGTGGCAATTTTGCTCAAAAACAAGGGGTTTTCCGAGTTGTTTGTCCTTGCATGTTGTTTGTTCACAACGTTGTGGTTCTGAAGCTGCTTGGTGTTAGATGACACATGGGTGCGGAAGGTAGATTTTATTGTTGTGACAACATTGAATCTGTCTATGGCTACCCTTGGCATTTGTATCCTGCTTCTTGTGGTTTGGGCTACTCTTGGAAGTCGTTCTCTTGGTGTATGACCATTGTTTGTTGTCGCGATCTTCTTAATGTTGGCTTCGGACTCTCAAGAGGCACAGTGATGGCTGGTGAGAGCAGCACCCTTATGGTGGTCCCTCATTGGTCCAGGTGGGTGATGGGGATTGTGGGCCCCACCCCTTTTCTTCATCTATATGGTATCGTATGGTTGTGGAGGGTGGCTCTCTAATCAACGAACATATCTTCCAGGTATCTGTTGTTTTTTTTTCTCTATCTTGTATCTTGGGGTCCTTGTCGCTGATGTTTAGTGGGGTTGTCACTAATTGACACCTCCCTAGGGAGGTGGGATCAATGGCCCACACTAGGCGTCGCGAGGCGGGTGCAATGCGGGCCATCCAATTGTCATTTGAACTAGGTGTAAACTAAGAGTGAACTTGGAGGTATGTGCACCACACCAATTTTTGTGTGAACTCGGTTTTGAACTCAACGTGAACACGGTGTGAACTGGGGAGGATCTGCACAAACCACACCAAATTCAATGCGAACTCGGTGTGAACTAGGTGTAAACTTGTCCGCAACGCCATGATCTATAAACTTACCACACATACACACCTTTCAATGAGCGCGTGTTAGCTTAGTGGTAGAGTCAATTTTGTGGGAAAGAGGATAGCGGGTTCAAGTCTCGGATCTGAAAAAGTGAGAATCTTTTGCATTCCATAGGCAATCCAACGATCACAATCAACCAGTCATCGTGAACCATTGATCCCACCTTCCAAAAGGAGCTATCATTTAGTAACCAGGGTCGGCCTCCCCTATTTTCGCCGAACCTTTTGTATTAGATATGGTGATCTTGGATTGGCATCTTAATGCCCTAACTTGTGTTGAGCAGGGTTTATGGCTGTAATTTTTTTGAACATTTTCAATATAATTCCACTCACATCTCTGAGTTTTGCGCAAAAAAAATAGAAACGAAAAGCCCCATGAAAAATGGAAGGTCATAGGAAATGAATGAAGAGCCCGTTAAAATGGAAAGTCAAAAGACTTTTCTTGTCCGGACTGGTTTCTTCTCCATTACTTTGCTTTTAGCATTTTCCTCTCTTTAGAATTTTTGCACTAGGCTATGCAGGCAGAGTTTCTTTGAGCTATGTAAGTTCGTGAATTTATTTATTTGTTTTCTATAAATCATATTATTAGCCTAGTGCTGGCGAATGGGGGCTCTCTCTGTGGGTGGCAAGATAATGCAGGAGGGAGAACATCTCTACATCTCATGGGCTGAAAGCAAGGGAGGGCGTAGCCTTGAAGCCATGTTTTTCTCTCCGTGAGCAGAGCATGGGAGATGCATGGGCATCTTCTTCTCTTCGCTGGTTGCGGGAGATGCGCAGGTCGGATAGATTCTTGAGGGATCTTCCCATGTTGCAACACAGATTCTCTCTCTCTCTCTCTCTCTCTCTCTCTCTCTCTCTCTCTGATGCAGTCAAAGAAACGCCCTATAAGATCATTAGATGTGTCTCTCTGTGGACAGATTGCACGTGGGACGCAAGGAGGGAGGGGGGAGATGTTGTGGCGGCGGCAGGGTCTTCAGAAGGGAAGGGGGGGAATGTTGTGGTGTGTGGGTGCAAGCGTGACGGCAACAATGGGCAGGGAAGGGAGTCTATTTTTAAGAGGAAAATAGGCACGCACTAATATTTCATTCTTCGTGAATTACAGACTCTCTTTCTCGGTAGGAGGCAGAAGATCAGGTTTCTCTCTCTCTTGTACTTCAGTATCATGACTGCCATCACGAGCCTTGCTTCTCTCTCTCTCTCTCTCTCTCTCTCTCTCTCTCTCTCTCGCGGAAGCAAGGCAGCTTTGCCGTGGCCAGTCTTTCCTCTCTTTTGGAAATGCCTCTTTTTGGACCTAGCTTGGAGCCATTTGTCTATATCCCCGTGCCCTAATGGAGACGTGGGGAGGGCAGCCGATCTGCGAGCAGCTGCAATCGAAAGGAGCGAGTGCATTGCTCAATGTCAAGTGAGGCAGTGAAGAAAAATCTTGGAGTAGACATACCCATGGCCAAGCCCCCATCGCAACCGACCTCCCATGGTGGCTTTACGAAAGCTCCGTGCCTTGTAGAATAGGAAGCTGGTAAGATTTCGCATTATAAACCACAAAGGACCTAGGTTACTTAGTTTTACTTAAGATTGACATACTGGGTCAAATTGCCATTCATTAATTAATTTTGAAGATTCGATTCCAAATCGAATCTTGAACTTGAACGAAAACTCGTTGCAGCACATTCTCGCGCGACATGTCTAGACCTACACGCAGCGGCCCTGTTGCTCCATCTCCGCCTACCTCATTCCGTCCTGCACGCAACGGCCGTGCTGCCCCATCTCCGCCTACCTCATTCCGTCCTGCACGCAGTGGCCCTGTTGCACGATCTCCGCCTCACCCTATCATCCCAAGCAGGGAAACACACTGCCCCTCAACTCCTCTCGCAGGGCCTGCGGTTGCCAACGGCTGTCGTTGCTCTTTTTACTGCTGCCCAGCTCCCTCGCATACCCATCAGCACTTGCAAATGCAGCGCATTGCCCAAGGGGCTTGCAGTCGGACGTCGCATCCCACCCCGCCTGCACCACCCTGAGCTATCTGGCGTGCAAAACCACTACCTAGGCTCACCCTGCAAATGGGAGAGAGAGAGAGAGAGAGAGAGAGAGAGAGAGAGAGAGAGAGAGAGAGAGAGAAACTCTCCCTCTTGCGCAGTTCCCACGTCCGCCTCGCAAAGCGAAATGCAGGCTAGACATAATAAAATGATCGTGCACCGCCCTCCCTCCGCACTCAAGCTCCTGCTCCTTACTGCATTCCTCTCTCCTCCACGTGTCCCATTTCGTTTTTTTCCCTTGGTACACATGAGAGCATCTTAGCAGATACCCTCTGAATTGACATGTTGCCAAAATCGTGGCAACATACTTAGTTAGAGTAGCACAATCAAGCTTTTTATGAAAAAAACCCAAAAGGAGCTCCTTTTGTAAGAATAGTACATCACATACCTATTGGAAAGAAGTACTAGACTAGGTATATTGCATACCTATTGATGTGGTCAATTCAAGGAAGATTTCTCTCTCTTTCTTTAGGGAGGATAGTTGGGGACAAGCTTCGTTCCGACTCGTTCACTATGTTCGACATTGAGCTTGAAAACAACCTCTATGAGTGGGCTAGCCTCACTAGCTTTATCAATTGTCATACAATTTCTCCTAGCCGAAGAAAATAAGGGCAAAATTGAAATTCTCCAGGTTTTTAGGTCAAAATTTGAAGCTTTTGCCAGTAGTTACACTAAAACTTGTGAAAAATTCCGGGTTTTCTTCAAGGCAAGCTCAAAATCTAACCGAGATTGTAGGATTTCAACCGGTTAAAATACACTGGACCCTGGTTTTTTTCTAGCATTGTACTTGATGCTTCCTTATATGGGCTAAATCTATTTAACTTGCTCAAATTATTCCTTTCCGGAGGCCAAAGAAGGTTGTTTTATGGCGCTATGATTGTAGGAGCCCTAGGCTTAGATAAGCTATTGTATCTAACTTTGATCTCATTGTCTCTCTCGTCTAATCATGCAGGCATAGGTGTAGACAGAGCCCACAAATCATGTTTAACCTCTTGTGCTTAATTTGTTGAGCCTAAACAGCTTCCTCCTAGGATGGCTTGCAAGCTCGTCAAGGAAGATTCTTCTTATATAATTATGTTTGGAGGGGCCATATGCTTATGCCCATGCTAGCATTGGATTTACTTTTCAAATTTCAAATGTTATGTCGTGTTAAAAGCTCCCTCCCTCTCGTTCTCTAGATGTTTGTGTGTTTAGCTAGTATATAAATCGAAAGTTAAAAAGAGAGGGGCCACTTACTCCATTTTCCACAGTGTTTTGGTCATAGTGTGATTTCCTCGTTGAGTATGAGCATCTCCTTCGAAAATATCATTGGACCCTATTTCATGGTCGAATTTATCGTGGTACAAGCTAGGGAAAATTTGAAAAAAAAAGAATCTCAAGGGATACCCTCTTGGTTGGAAACAAAAACAGACACAACCACCAGAGATGTCTGACAGCAGTTGGAACACTCGGGTAGAGTTTTCCATTCCAGTAAGGCTGAGGGAGTTGAAGCGTGCCGTGGTAGAAAAAAGGGTTTTTTTTTTTTTTTTTGGGGGGGGGGGGGGGGGGGGGGGGATGTTTTTGTGAAGTGCAAAGGGCATTGACATTGTAGCACAGGTGTCTATCTCGATGGCTTAATCCAACTCATGTAAAGTCATTGTGACTCGGTGAGGGTTGAAGTAATATATTTGTTATCGCTCCCAAAGAACCAGGATACCTATGGTGAGCTGGTATATATAGTGGACTCATTTGCTCCACTCACCAAAACATCGAAGAGAAATTGGTCAAAAGAGCGTTGGCAAAGAAGTGTTATTGCCATCTAGGAGATCGAGTGGCCTAAATACATGAAGTTCTTTATTTGAAAGGTGCCTTGGGGAGCCATTCCGATTGAGATTAAGATTTACTCTACAGGGATTGTCACTGACATTTGCTTTGGTCGCAGATTGTCTTCTGAGTACCCCCTACAGTTGTTTAGAAAGTGCCCTTCCTTACGGGGTTTAGATGCTAAAGTTTGCAAATGGGTATGAAAGACATGGAAGGTTATCTTGTTTAAAGATGACCTGATCTTGGGAGGGTGCAACTTCCAAAGTCAAGCGGACGGGACGTTTTGGTTTGCACCTAGATCACCAGATATTGTTACTTTAATCAGGCGAGGAAGTCTAGGAACTTTTGGGTATTGTGCATCTGAGCTTCGAGCTCATTCATGTTATAGCAGCTAAAAGAGTATCATCTAGTATTGATAAAGAGTGGCATCATGCATTGAGTTTCCTATAACATTCGAGAGGCTTCTTATAGGTAGCAGCCCTATTTTGGTTTCAATTATGGATGTGTGCTAGCCAATTATGGAATTGTTGCCACTTCAAGGGACATGTAGTGCTTGAGAGTGATTGTATTCTTTCCAAGAATATAAATTATCTCCACCCACGATTGACAGTATGGCAAAAAAATCATGCCTTTGAAGAGAAGGGGCAAATGCATAAAATTAAAATTATTTATTCCTTTTTCTAGTTAATCAAGCAACCCATCCCCCCCCCCCCCCCCAATACACACACAAAAAAAAAAAAACCCCACGTTGTAAAGCCCTGGACTTCCATATCCGAATCCTTCACCCAAACCCCCTTTATAGCCTTTTGGCCCTAGGATCTCTTCCCACTGGCAGCCGACTCTTGGCCTCGTTCTTGACCTCCAAGGTTGTTGCCCTTGGCATGACATTTCTCCCCCTTTGGAAAAGTGTTTTCATCCTGGAAAACAAAGATGGGAAACTTCTTTTGAAGAATAGTAATGTTTTTCAAAGTGGCATGTCAATCTCTACACTTCACTAAAGCTTGTTGATGTACATAATGATGCGTACGTAAATCATGATAGTCTAAAATACGTTTAGGTTCATGCAGTTGGGTAGGAGGTCAACCAAATCGACCAAAATTTGTTTGTCAATAACATTGTCGTCCCCATGCAAGCATATATGTAAACAACTTACCTAAAATACCGGATGAATACAAGAATGTGTAAGTAATGATAGTTTTTAAGCTTGATCACTAACATGCTTGAGTATCTTGAAAGGCCCATGGTATGTCGAAGATAGTTTAGGTGTTGGCCCAATCTTCACACTTTCTAAATGCTTTGGCACACACAAGAATACCTCTTTCCCTTCTGTGAAGGTAACTGGCCGACATTTCTCATCAGCATACTTCGTATACAATCTTGCGCTTGTTAAACATTTTGATGAGTGAGTTTTAGTATATCCATATGGTCTTGAAGAAAATATTTAACTTATTGGAGTTTTTCGGTTTCCAACCCTTCAACTAGTGACCTAGTTTGAAAATTGTACATTAGCATGAAAGCACTAAGCCTAGTTGTGACATGCTTAGCACTATTGTAAGCAAACTCAAGAAGAGGTAGATGCTCTTATTGCTCTAGTTGTTTATTGCTAACGTATGCTTATAGCATATCCTCTAGCACTTGGTTAACTCGTGCAGAGTCTAAACATTTGTTTCAGGATTATCTATTGTATTGAGGTTGAGTTGTGTACCCAATCATTTAAAGACAACCCTCCAAAAATGATTGTTAAACTTGGAATCACGATTAGTCATAATGTTACTTCACAATCCATATAGCTTGTACAATTTTTCCACAAATAACTTAGCCAATTCTGGAGTATTTATTGTTTATTTGGTTGGAATAAACTCTCATAGTTTAGTCAATCGGTCTATGACCACCCATACCAAGTCATGACCTCGTATAGTAGTTGGTAAACCCACAATGAAATCCATAGAGATACTTTTCCATTTACCATTAAGAATATCCAAAGGATGTAAGAGTCCTCTTGCTTTCAGGCACTTTGCTTTGTTAACTTGACATTTTTGGCAATGCAAGATAGTGTCTTAAACAAAGTCGTGGTACGAGAGCATACGTCTTTTTAATCCACGGGTGCCTTGCACTTGGACTGTCGTGACATTCATAAACAATTTGGCACCAAATGTCCGTGTTCCTCTGTACACAAACTCTCCCCTTGTGGAGTAGGTACCCATTATCGATGGAGAAATTCTTCCATCTCTTCAGTTCATCACTTGACAGAGGAGAACTGGGTGTAAAACACTATCAGTATTGGAGTGAGAAGGATCCCTCATTTGCACACAACTCTAAACTTTGGAGTATGCGATGTCATGCTCAAATTTTCCCTTTAGAGAATCCAAATACTCACTTTAAATTTTTGTGAACAGAAGAAAGTTGATCTTAGGCATACCACTAAGAGCATCAACCACCACATTATATTGACCTTTATGATATCGGAGCTTTGCGTCATACTCCTTTATAATATTAGTCCACTTGGCCTTTTGACCCTTTGAGTCAGGCTATTGTGTAAACAATTTTATGCTTTCATGGTCAAACACGATCTCAAACTGAGCTCCATACAAATAATGATGCCATGTCTTTAAGGCTAACACTATTGCATAGAGTTTTCATTCATAAGTATAGTAATTTTGTTGTGTTGAACCAAGCTTCTTACTTTCAAGTACAATTAGCCTCGCTTCTTATAAAAGGACTGCTCCAATAGCATGATTACAGGCATTCATATCCAAAACAAATGGCTTCAAAGGATTGAAAATAGCTAGGGTAGGAGTTGTAGCTAATGCGTCTTTGAGAGTATCAAAACTTTGTTGTTGAGCGGTACCCCACTGAAAGGTTTTTCCTTTCCCTTTCAGTTTGATCTGTCATTGGCACAGCAAGATGAGCATAGTTTTTAACGAACCCTTTATAAAACCCTGTAAATCCCAAGAAAATCTATAAATCTTTTAGATTTTTGGGTGAATACCACTTCCAAATGGAATCCACTTTGGATTAATCCATGTGCAACCCATTAGCTGAGTTAACATGCCCTAGATAGTGAATTTCCTCCTTTTGAAAATCACACTTTGACTCTTTGGCATATAACTTGTTTGGTAGTAGCAATTCAAACACCTGTCTCAAATGTTGCAAGTGCTCTTCCTCACAGGCACTATACATGAGAATTTCATCGAGAAAAATGATAACAAACTTGCCCAAATACAGTCTCAAGACAGTATCCATTAGCATCATGAAAATTGTGTGCACATTGGTTAACCCAAAGGGCATAACCAGAAACTTGTAATCTCCAAACCTTGTTTGGAAAGAAGTTTTAGGTATATCTGCAAGTCCAATGTGTACTTGGTGATACCTCAATGGCAAGCCTATTTTAGTAAAAATACGAGCATGAGTGAGCTTGTCAAATAGTTCACCCCATGTGTGGTAAAGGGTATTTATTCTTAATATCACCGCATTCAAACCATGGTGGTCAACGCACATGCACATCCTACCATCTTTTTTCTTCACCAATAGGATAGAGGAAGTCCATGGTGAAGAACTTGGTTGGATAAACCCTCTGTTGAGATAGTCAGCAAGATAATGTTCCACCTCAGCGGTCTCAGAATGACTCATTTGTAGGGTGGTTTTCTAACCAGTTTACTTTCTACAACCACATATATGCCATGCTGCACAAATCGTGTCTTCGATAATCTTGGTGGAAGATAATTAGAAACAACGTCCTGAAATTCCATTGACAAATCTTTTAATTGACTAGCAACTTTCGCTTGTTGAGGAGAGAGAGTAGTAGCCGTTGCTGGAAGAAAAAGAGAGAGAAGCATGCGGCATTGAGGAATTTTCAACAAAATCAGCATTTGAAAGTAAATGACACAAAGAGTAACACAAGAAGGTTTCTTCTATTTCATTATCAGAAGTGAGCTTCATAAGCTCTGCTGTACATATCACTAGTGAGGAAGGCACATCTTTCTCTCCTAGCAACGACTCATGTGCACCATGGGATTCAAACATCATATTGTTTTCCTCGAGCTACGCTTAAGTGATGGTCCTCGGCTATGCAACCATTCTCGACCAAGTACCACATGTTCCCTCTCTATCTTCATAACCTGGATATCCAAGGATGTGGAATATCCTTGAATTTCCAACGGTACAACTCTCACTTGAGTATCCAGCACTTCAACATCATAGCCATTCATTCCTGCTACCTTGTAATGGTGGAAACTCAGAGTTTGGGGCAATCTAATCCGTTTCACTAACTTGTAGATAATGAAATTGTGAGTAGCATCGTCATCTACCAAGATGTGTATCTTGAGCCCTTGTATAGATCCGTGCATACACACTAGCTCATGTGGACTAAAGGTCCACTACCACATGGAAGTTGTTATACAACATTCATGCACCACCTCAGTGTGTGTTTCCTCTAGCTTGGAGAAACATGAGGAATACTTAAGAGGCAACAACTGCACCGCCTGCACTGCTTTTTCCTTGCCTTGGGTAGCATATTTCCCATTTGCCATGGCCGCTTCCTAAATATTGAAACCATAATTTCTCATTTTTTTCCTTCTCAAATTCTCTTGTAGAAAGAATCCCTTGAGACCCCTTGGTTTTCTTGGCCGCCTCTAAGTTGGCTACAAAAAACTTTTTGCCCATGCTGTGTGTGCATATTACCATGTGTATTATGAGGCACATGAGTACTGTGTGGTATCTTATCATCTGGATCATTGTGGATGTGAGCTTTCACTATGGCCTCCTCAAGTGTTTTGGGGTCTTGAGTCTTGACATGCTTCTTAAGCTCTAGTGTCAGACCATGGATAAACCCACGTGTGTGTTGAAAGGTGTATAATCCTTCCAACTTGAGAATAACATCCCAATAGTGAGATACATATTCTAACAATGATTTATGTTGTCGCATGGAAAACTTGTCCCAAGCCGACTGCCTCATTTGTGGGCAAAAACTCTTTTCTAAATATAGCCTCAAAGGCTTCCCAAGTCTATGGTATGATGTTCTTCTCCTTGGGAGACATCCACCATTTATAGGCCTTGCCGCCCAAAGTCAGACTTGTCTGCAGTTCCTTGAGTGCATCCGGAGTATGCCATAAGTTGTGAATTCCTTCCCTCTTGCTAAGAAGCATGTTTACTGAATTCTTATTGTGCTCTCCTTCCTCCCCGTTAAACGGTGGTGGCTTTGTAATTTCTTTACAAAAGATCCACCTCCTTTGGAGTGAGAGAGTGTAGAGAATCCAAAGGGGAATCTTGTCGCTGACCAGGAGCACCCTTCCCCTAACCAGCTACGTGCTCATGCACGTGTGTATCAACATGGCCCTTGGCTTGCTTTTGCATAATTTGCACCACTAAAGTGGATAATTTACTAACATTTTCATTTAATGATGCATAATTCGTTTCCATCACAGACATGCATTCTTGAAGTGCTCAAAATTCTTTAACATCAAGCAGTTCGTAAGTTTCATCTTCTCTCGCAACTTTTTGGGTATCCTCCATGAGAGTATCGGCCATGATATCGGGGGATATGTGTTTTGAAAGTTCAATCAAGAAGGTGCGGGGCCTTTGGCTCTTGATTCTTACCTCAAACTCCCAAGATAGAGAGGCTATTTCTTTCTCCTCTTGCCCCTCACCCACTCTTCTACTGCCCCACTTTGTCTTGCTCTCTGAAACCCACATGACTTCATCTCCTTCTCTCTTTTCTTCCTTTAATTGCCTTATATGCTCTTGATTCTTACCTCAAACTCCCAAGATAGAGAGGCTATTTCTTTCTCCTCTTGCCCCTCACCCACTCTTCTACTGCCCCACTTTGTCTTGCTCTCTAAAACCCACATGACTTCATCTCCTCTCCTTCTATGCCTCTACTAATTTACCACCCTGCTCTCTAAAACCATAGGGGCTTCACCATGGGCTTCATCTTGCTCACCAAGCCACGACTTCACCTCTCAATTCTCTTTGCCCTCGTAGCTCTTCCCTTTCTCTTGTCCCCCCCCCCCCCCCCAACCAGTCCGATATAAAAACTTTTAAAAACAACCCCTTGTCTAAGCAACAAGGGCGTCGTTGTTGCCAAGGTCATGGGAAACAAGTCTAGTGACTTGTCCTTGTGAACAAGTGATGAGGTCAAGGAATCTATGTTGACTACATATTCTTATTGGATTATATCAAGTTTTCATTCTATACATGCACCAAAAATCTGTATCCAAAGCACAACACCATGTTACATGGAAACCAAACATTTATAGGCAACATGGAATGCCTGAATATGTGTGGAATGTCCAATAGAGATGCGTATTGAACTATCTTGCATGAAAAATAAATAATCACATAATGTCACGAAGAATGCTCGTTATATATATAGATAGAGAGAGGGAGAGAGACGCGTAACTATTTTCATGTCTTTGCTTGTATCAAACATTACAATTTATAGCCTTAACATACCTCCTAACTGAATCCAACTAAGCCTAGCAGAATCTGACTAACCAGAATCCGATTTCAGAGAAATATCAGAGAAATATCCGACATAGCAACACCTAACTAAGCAACACCCGGTCAACACATGGCACGTCTTGGTGGTGGATTTCATAGAAATCCGACATGGATTCACATGTCCCTTGTTCACAGTCAAATGCCTTATCACATGGCATAGGATTACAAAGATTTGAGAATAAAACATGTTGGGAAAAACATAATGATTTCATTTGGCTTTGGTTCACCAAAAGATTCCTCCAAATGCTTGTCCAAGATTGTGTTGCTTGCAGGCTCTGTGTCTGTAGGTAATACATCCGATCTTCTCTTTGCTGATATGCCTCCTTTGGATCACTTCATCCTTGTCAAGAGTCACCTTCTTGAATGAGTCCTTGAAAATAGAACTTGATGTCAATGCTTCGATGCAGTTTGTATTCTGCTCACACTTTGTACTACATCAACAATTGACTCTACCACCTATTCAGTTTCAGCAAGAACTAAATTTTCAATTGTATTTAATTTTTGTAATTCAACATCAGGGTTGCTCATCAAAGGGCTTTGTCAATGTGTAGATGTAACCACAATCAAGGCAAATGTGAGTAGCTCTAGCCTTCTGGGCCTCTGACAGCTTTTCGCCAAAACGAACACCTCCTCAAGAGTGTTGTGCCCGAGAGAAATCCCGAGTGGCTTATCCACTTCCACATCAATGGTTTTGCTGGCACCAACTATTCTTGATCTGATTGCAAGAAGGCTTATGTCGAGCTTCCTCGGCATGTACTGTGGTCAATCGCCCCACTCACAATCCTTACTTCTGGTATGGATGTGACGAAGAAGGAACTCTACGACTGTGTAATTGCAAGTGCCAATTGAGACGAAGAACTTGATTTTGTGAGCGGGGAAGAGGCCGAGGTGGTGATGGAGCTCTGCACACAGAATGCAGACGCCATGCTTAGCTGTGTTTTTGTATGTGTCATTGACTTGCATTTCGGTAGTACACGAAATTGTGGGGCTTCATCACTAAAACACCGTGATCGCCAAAGTGTTAAGGGCATTACACCCTCAAGTGGGAAAACACAGAGACGACTCTCAAAACAACCTACGTAAAGATTGAGAGAGAGCAAGAAAAGAGAGAGAGAGAGAGAGAGAGAGAGAGAGAGAGAGAGAGAGAGAGTCGTAATTGTTTCATGTCTTTGCTCGTATCAAACATTACAATTTATAGCCTTAACTTACCTCCTAACTGAATCTAACTAGTCCTAACATAATCTGACTAACCAACATCCGATTTCAGAGAAATATCCGACTTAGCAACATTTGACTGAGCAATACCCGGTCAACATAAGAACTAAGTCTACAAAGTCTAGTTACATTTTGACAAGGTACACAAATTACAATCCATCATGACCCAAGTCATAGAAACTGCAGCAGCAAAAAAATCCAAACAAAGGTCTAATAACACTCACCTATGGCCAAAACATTAAAAACAATGATTTAAGTACTTAAATTTAAATATTAGGCTCATTGTGACATTTGGTCACAACCATAACCAAATTTGCAGTGCTTACACTTAATTGAAAGAGTATGAAAAGAGGAACACAATGCAAGGTTCACAATTGAAATCTAATTACCCAATCACAAGATATGACAAGTTGGAGCTAAGAAGCTTCTTGATCATATGTACAACATAGTTCTTTTTCTTCAAAAAATAAGCCTTCTTTTCACACCAAAGTTATTATCTTTTATACCTAGTTCTTTTTAAATAGCAAATGGTGGGATCACATGGTCCTTATGGGTGCATGACGAAACTACAACTTAGGGAGTCGACTTGCTACTCTGGGATCCAACTTACACACTATGTAGTTACACTAGCTCAAAAAATAATAAAGTACGACTTCCTTAAAAATGTGGTGTCCTACTAGATAAGCATCCATTTAATGAATTTGCCAATACACCGTCGATATAAGATGAGGCCGCCTACACCCTTAGTCTCAGATAAAAGTGTCGACGATGAACTGTAGCTTGCTCAATCGAAAGTGTGGAGCCAAAATATTTTTTTTTTGTTAGGCTCATCTACATGGTTAGTATGTCAGGGGTTGAATGATATACACGGCTAACATGTTGAGGATCTAGCCTCGGATTGGCCTAAATACCTAGTCTAGCACAAAAGAGACATGGTGTCTATTTTGGTATGGTTGGTACTGATTACTTACCATCTACTATGAGTATTTGAAATATTTTCAGAGCTAGAGTTCATGAAGGGAGGCAAATCAGCCTCACCTTGAGAACCAAGGAGATGAAGATATCATCTTTGAGTTAGATAAGATCTAGTAGGGCAAAATGTGAGTCAGGAGATCACTAGAAAATTTCACAAACTACAAGTCAAGAAACAGGGGAGAGCTTGGTTTCTAAGTGGGTTTAAAGAGAAGGAAACTAAGGGAGCAAGAAGTATGTTGTCGTGCAGAAACACTGCTCGCAGACGCTAATACAATGAGAACCAAGCCAACAACAAGTTGTCAACCGAGGACGGAGTTGATCCGCAGGCGCATGGAAACAAATAGTTGATTGTCACTCAACTATTCGACCTTCTCTACACAATCACTACCAAAGGAAATCATTCTAAAGCACTCTAATCATATTGAACGGCAATCTTTCCTACAACACTTCCGTTCACCGAAACATGGTCAAACATTGTCGATTCGTCACGAAACTCAAGGATCCTACTCTACACACCTAGAGGACACTTCCCTGAAGTTTCTAACCTAATCCACAACCCATCAACATATGGTGCAAAAATCGCGTATAAATACATGCCAAAATTTACAGGTCGTCAAATCTGGAAATGTTTAGTCCTAAAGTGTAGTTCTACTCGCCGTGAACGCAATGACATAAAGCAATCACAAAATGGACACACGGATAGAGAGAAAACTCGCTCGGAAGCTCACGGAAGAGCTCTTCGCGAAGAGATTGAAACCGCTCAAGCTTGGCGTCGAAGCGTAGCTCTCGCCGTTGCTAACATGATGGCGTAGTCACTTCCACAATGTAGTAGTCATAGCATGCAAGGGGAAGGGAAGAAGACCTCTCTCACTCTCACATCGTACGTTCAGATAAGCCCCCAAAAATGATTAAAAAAAGACCCCTTAGGTTTACAAAAGATTGGCTTTTATACCTCAGCCTTGGAGGTGTCATCTCATCAAAATGAATTCTACTTCCTATGAGGGGTGTTGTTGAGGAGTAAATACAATGACATATGTTCCGAAAATTATCTGGAGCCTGAAGAATTAATTACATTTAAGCTCATCGTGTGAATAGTACAAGAAAAATGGGGTTTCGGATGCGGTTGATTTGAAGGTCAACACTCCCCCCTTTCGCGTTTAGGTCGTCCCTGACATGATCTTTGTCTACTTGACTTGCCACCTAGGCCATCTTCTTATGCCCGCTGCTAATGGAAGCCTGGTTGCTTTATCAATTTGAGATAGGATTCATATCTTACTTTCCCCAGAGTGATAGTAGGGCCGAAGATCTTGCTGTCATAAGTGAAAAATCCTGTATAAAACGCCTCTTCGAATGCCTTCATATGATAGCTTGGCAAAAACATAACTCTCTGATAGAGTAGATGCAACACTCCAGGTGATGGCTGCTTTGAGAGGTCATAGGCCATCTTGGCGAATGTGTCGCCCGTTGATTGTAGACTTGAGTCAGTAGCTTTGGAGGGCGCGAACACTTCAAGACAAGCCAGTAAGGTTTTGCATATTTTTCGTAGCATGATGCACGCTAGGTCAGGAGAGCCAGTGAATATCCTAATGGCGCCCTTTAGGGTTTTCACCATATAGGGTGCACTTATTCTCTCTCCTGCACTAGGTGGTGGCAATGATGGGTAATTTAGCCATGTTGCGTGTGTTCTCAATAATCTGAGATGATTGGCCCATGATCTGACACGTGGCACTGGGCAGTAGGCACAATCATCCCTTATAGCCTTAGGTGCTTCCACCAAATTCTTCAAATATGCCGGATATTTGATGAGCTAGGCTTTTCTCCATTTGGGTTGAGAATCTACAATTATTTTCACATCTGCATTGCTTTGTAGATCTCCTTCATATATGGCTAATGTTCCTTCGGCTTGAATTCTCTTTTTGGTTGCTTCAATTTCGTATTTCAAAAGAGGATATGGAAGTGTTGGCTGCATCCACTCTTCTCTTAAGATTGATGTGGCGATCCCTTGAGCACCCAATGAGTGGATAATTCTTTTTTCCCATTCTATGGCGGCTTTGTGATATTCCGCTATAGTTTGTTCTATCAGATGCTGCAATCGGGTTTCCTCTTCAGCTGTTAGAGCCAGTTCCTTTTCCTCTTTCTGTTGCATGCCTTCCTCAATAGGCTTAGGGTCTTCAGCCCCTTCTGGTATTTGCATGTGCTCTGTCTGAGCACTCACCTCTGTCTCCCCCGTGCTCGGTCCTGCTTGGAGCTCTTGCAGCTGTCTTTGTACATCTAATTCCCTTTGAGTAGCTGTAGCTGCATTGTCGACCAGCAATTCTTGAAGCTCCGCGAGTTATTGGCTTAATTGCTCGTTGTTGGATTTTCGCTTCTCTTCTTCTCTTACAAAATCTTCAGCTAAAATAGTCCTTTGTCGTTGCTCAGAATTAAGAGAATTCTGTAGTCCTTTGATTTGCTCTTCGAGGGCTTGCACTTCTCTACTATTGTCTTCCGGTCGGCCTCTCGCTGCCCTTGGAGTTTCCCGTAGCCGTTAGAATTTTGTGTCTTGAAGTTCCAATCTGGCTTTCAGCTCCATGATCTCATCTCTGGCGGCTTCTAACTCATCTTCCACCTTTACTTTTTCAAATGTGACACTTCGGACCTCATTGGAGGCCTCTGCCATCTGGAGTGTTAGTCCATCTCGTTCCGCTTCAGCTTCTTTGAAAATTCTAGATACATCTTCAAGTTCATGCTCTGCATCATCTGCTCTTAGTTTTGCATCTTGAAGGTCTTTAAAGAGATGATCATATTCATCTTGCATGTTCGCTTCTCTTGTTCTGAGCATATTGTTTTCCTCATCTAGTGTAAGAGACCGCGTCCTCATTCCGTCCAGAAGTTGGTGCGCGTCTCTTACATCTTTCTCATTATCTTGTAGTATGTTCTGTCTAGTAGGCCGATCAATTGGCCCGGAAAATGGAACTTGGTACCCCATGCTCAGCATCACCCCTGATGGAGGAGGCTACGGGCGCTCCAAGGGTTTCCAAATGTATTGTTGGGGAATCTGTTCCATTCCCGGCACTTCAGGTTGCTCTTGTTGCTCTTGAGATTCTTCTCGTGCTTTTCTATCCCCCTGTGCTCTTTCCGCAGCTTGTGCTTGCGGTTTTTCTTCAGTCTTTTCCTTCCATGGTGGTTGTGGCACTCCGTACACTCCCTCTGCCGCTTCTTCTTCTGAATAGCCTACTTTGAGTAGGTCTTGAAAAGTGCATCTGTCTTCTTCCTCCTTATCCTTTGGTGGTGTTTGCACCTCTCCCTTCTCTTTTGGTGAGCTCTTTGGAGGGGTGATTGAAGGTTGAGGGCTGGGTAAAGGAGAGAGTGGCCTTGGAAAGGGTGATTTCCCACTTTCCTTCTTTTCTTCTTGGGCATCTTTTGCTTCAGCAGGTATTTCCTTCAATCTCTTCTTTATGTCCTCCACTTCATCTGAAGTGAAAGGTTCTAGATATTGTTGCTCTATCCCTCTTTCCGACTCTTCAATCAAATTGATCTTCGAGTGGCCTGGATGAGCTGCCCTCGACTCTTGCTGGATCTGGCACCCAGTATTCTTCAAAGTCTCCCTTCAAGGCTCTTTCGGCTCTAAATTGGTCAATTAGCCGTTCTATCCTTGCCGCTTTTTGGCTAGTGGTCTCCTTGGGCTTTGGCTCCTTGGTCATAATTGCTTTGCCTTTCTTTCGCGGAGGTTGTTCCGCTTCCTCTTCATGTACCGTTTCTAATCTCTTTTGGAATCTGGTCGCAATTTGAATGGGTGGTGCTATAGGTGGCTCTTCCTCTACATCCTCCTCCTCTCTCAGCCACTCATTCTGTGATGGGGGTGCAGGCCATTTTCCTCTGGCTCCAATGGCTTCATATGCTATCTTGGTTAAGACCTCACCCCCGCCGATGTATCTTGGCTTCTCTGTCCCCATTTGTACTATTTGTTCATGCAAATACTGTGCACAGTTTACCGCTTTAGGCACATTGCTTCGGATGGCCCATGTCACTGTCGTGGCAACGGCATGTGGTGGTGCCGTATATTTCTGAGGTTTTTTGCTGCATAAATGGAAATACTGATTGTACAGATTGCAGATTCTGGCTGCTCTTGGGTCCACCATGTCTTCCCAAGTCTGATTTGGCTTCTTCTTTTGGTGATAAACTTCTAAAGTTTCTCTTCTTTCCCTGACAGAATTCCCTTCATTGCCCATACTTAGGGCATCTGCTATCACCTGTGGTGTAATCATCACCTCGACTTTTTGGTTGTCCAAGTCGGTGATCATAGCCTTTCCATCCTTCTAAATTGTGCTTGTGAGCTCATAAACTCTTTGTAGATCCACACCTGCTAGCTCCGCAATGAAGAAATTGCGCATGTCTGCCCTTTCCAGTTGAGTTAGCAGAGCTTCTTTGTTTGCATAATCAATGATTTCTCTTGGGTTCATAGGGATATCAACTATGTTCCCTTGAGCATCTCTGAAAGTGCCTTGGTATATTGAGATCCCTTCATCCTCAAGTGTTCCGTCATCTATCCATGCTTTTACAGGCTTTAGTGATTCTCGAGGTATGGTGTACGGCTCGGTCTTTGCAATGATGTCCTTCAAGGACATCCTTTTCTTTTTTTCCGGTGATCGGCTTGACTCCATTGATCATGGTGTACTCAGAATGTCAAAGTTAGTGAGCCTGTTAAAATCTAGCATAATATCAACTTCTTGCATCCATATAACTTCAAAATTGAAATACAAGCTATTTAGGGCCTACGGGTGCTATGCATGTTGTAAAAAGTGCAAATCATGCTAAGAATAGTGCAATGAGACTTTATACGCGTATAAAGTCTATGTGAACAGATGGTGGTGATTTTGAATGTGTGCATAGCCCTTGGCTGGTAGGTCACATGTATAGGCCTGGATTCCAATTTGGATGTCAATTGAGCAAGTTTTGACCCTTTTTTTCTGATTTCAAGCTTGTTGTGGGCTTTCTGTTGAATGACAATCATTAAGAGGATTTCTGAGGATGAAACTTGGTGGGAATTCCTCTGAGATAGGAGCAAAGGCTTGGGATAAGTGAAGCTTGAGATTGGATGTCAAATTTGGCCTGAGAGACATTATACGCGTATAAAGTCTAAGTTGGCAAATTTCATCTAATTTGATACCATGGATAGACTTTGGCTAGGCTTACACTCCCTTTGCACCAAAACCTGATTTGGGTTAGACATCAGCTGCTTTAAACCATGAATTTGAGATCTAGTGTGTTGACCCTTGTGATTGGGGTTTGAGTGGTCATGAGGCTATTGAATGTGGTACTTGGGTTCTGAGCTATAGCAGTTGTGCTACAACCCTGAAATGTGAAAAATGTTAACAACTCCTTCAATTTTGTCTCTGTAGTCTTTATACGCGTATAATCAAAGGGCTAACCATGCCATGGGGACCTCACAGATCAAGTTCATGCTCATTTTGACCATCTAGACTTTATACGCGTATAAAGACTACAGAGGGTAAATGAGGCTGAACTTGATCTGTGAGGTCCCCATGGCATGGTTAGCCCTTTGATCATTCCAAATTTGACTTTTGAGGTTTATCACTGAGGCTGGGGTTCAATCTGTGGTTTTGGCATTATTTTTTCACTCTTTTTGATCCCACTAGTCATAAACTTGTTCAAATTGGTCCAAATTGGATATTTGACATGTATTCATGATATTGGATAAGATGAAAACAAAAAATGATGAGTTTGACCTCCAGAAGAAGATGAAGTCATTATACGCGTATAAAGACTACATCTGGATTTTTTTTTTAGTGTTTTCAATGTATTTTGCTGTTGATGCATTGTATAGTGCCTGGATCAAGTTTGGTTGGATTTGGAGCAAGTTTGTTAGTGTTTCGGTAATAGTTTCAATTTAGGCCTAAACCTTGTGTTTTTTTGGCATTAGATGCTCCAACTAGCTCCAAACCCAGTCAAACCTGGTAGGTCCTATGCTTAGAGTATGTACTATGGCAATATGAATCAGTTTGTGATGAACTCCTTGTGAAATTGGCAGTGAGTCTTTATACGCGTATAAAGACTACTGTTGCAAAAATGTGATTTTTTGAATCCTGACTTGCATGGTGATTGTGCCCTAAGCCCTAAATACTTGATTTCAACTTTAAAAGTCATTACTTGAGCATAGAAACTTCCCTTTGCCTTTTCAGTCCTCGAAGTTGTTGCTTGGTCCTTGAGCCATCTTCCCACCATTATTCGTGCTGAATATCAATTTCCTAGCTTGGAGAAGTGAGTAAGAACCTTTTCGTGTGGTTGTTGCCGCATTTGGGTTCTCCAACACCCCTTTTGGCGATTTGTCGCTCTTAAAGCGTCTTTTGGATTGGCGATGATAGATAGCTGCTTTTTGCACTTTTGGCCTTAAGCACAGATGGTTGGTGGTATGCCAATGCTGCTCATGAAGTTTCGGGGCAATTGGTCGCTTCGTTTGCCCATATGAACCAAATGACACTTTGCAAGCTCGAAGCCGTTTCTTTTATTAACGCCAATTTTTTTTTTGTGATCGGAATTTGGAGAAACTTCACAGGCCCTCAGGCTATGCTAAAAGGTATCTCCTTGTGAAATTTCACTCCGTTCTGACAACTTTTTTCCGGATCGGGTTATAAGAGGCCTGAGAAATTAGGGTTTTTCCGGTTGACCTAATCTGGCATTTGGGGTCATAGACATGTTCTTCTACTCTAGGGTTAACCCCCTAAAAAGTCTTGTAGCTACCAGGTTAGTGGTTGTCGAGTTATGGCTACTTTTCTCTCTCTTCTCCCATTGCCCTACTGCTATTTCTGAGAGTTTTTTGCGACAAAGTAAACAATGAACACCAAGAGTGCATGGTAGTGAGCTCACCTCTCATATTTGGCGCTGTCTAGTATCCCGTGCGCGTCGTACAAAGCTGTCGAAGTTCGGAGCGCTCTAGGTGGCTGGAGGTCTCTGTCAACTGTGAATAGTAGAAATGAGCTTTAAATGGAGTGAAAATTTCTTATATTGGGGGTCCCCGGACCACTCTTGATGAAATTTGACATGTGCTCCCATCTTCTCGCGAAATGCGGTTTAGACTCGAAAAGTTCCTGATTTGGACTCCGTTTTTCCAGTTTTCGAGAAACTCCATCGTTGCTGATCATCCCCATATTTTTTGTTTTTCATTACAACCATATTTTACCTGCTTTTTGTATTTTTGAAGTTTTTCTGCCAAAAATTAGCAAAATTAAAAGGAAAATAGCAAATTAAACCCAAAAAATCCCCAAAAATCATAATAAATCACAAACATCACCGCAAAACATTATGTACACTCACATGCAATTTTTATGGCAGGATTTCTCCGTTTTACCAATATTTTGCCCGAAAAATGGCTATTTCTACTTATATACACACACCTAGGGGCTTGATTTGGCGTTTGGCCCCATATACCTATAAATACATGCTCTATAAGGGCATATGTACTTGGGTTACTCCAGAAAATTTCGCAATCAAACAACAACCCTTAAAATTGTCGAAAATCATGCCCTTTTTTGCTCTTTTTGCTATTGGTTCCGCATTTGTGAATGCCTCCCCCCCTCCTAGCCGGAGTCCTCCTGGACGACAAGGTATCGCCTCGGAGTATGTGTCGTGCATAGGTTGAAAAAGTTGTGCTAATGCTTGGCCGATTAATGTGGCCCTATTTTATGCATACTCGGTCAATGCATAGAAAAATTAATGCTATGCAAGAGAAGGGAATAAGCAAGATGCTTATTGGCATTCGCCGTCGAGGTTTTCTGTTTTCTTTGCAAGTAACAGATGTAGCTCTAATGCTCTTTGTTTAATTGTCTTTTTTGCAAAAGGCAATTGCTTTGCCGACACTGTTGATAGAGCCGTAGTTGTTTCTATGGAGAGGATTGGCTTGGCCAGAATGGCCGTGGGCCATAAATTATTTGCCTTCCATTGGTATTTTGTTTCTACTGGTTTTTGTAGATGTTTTGGTACTTCCTTGGATGCCACTGGCTTGTTGTTGATTGGCATTGACATAAGTCGATTTTCCTTTTTCAAATGCAGCTGTCTGCCTTCCGTTGTTGCTTGTACTGAAGGGAGTTCCTTTTGCTTTTGTTTTGGTATCCAAATGTGAGTGACATTTGGGTTATGGCTAAGCATTTTCTTTGGGATCCATATCTATTTTATGCCCTTGGTTTTTGGTTGAATTGTCTGCTTCGTTGAAATTCTTTTGTTGCATTGTTGTTTGTCTGCCATGTCATTTCTATCCTTCCACATCCATAATTGTTTCCCTTGTTTTGGTAACCTAGATCTTTGCATTGCGGCCGGTGACTTCGTATGTCTGTAATTAGCATGGTTGGACTTTACCTGATTGTTGGTCTCGGGTATCATGTTGTTCTTTGGTGGCATTTTTTCTTTTGGCTCTTTTTCCAGTGAGTACATGGCTTGCAGCTGATTATTCTGGTATTGCTGAGCAAAGGCTATCACCTGTTGTTTATGTGCATGCTGAATTTTGAATGCCTTTGCATTCCAATCTATCTGCACATTGTACTCTTTTTGCCACGGTTGTCCCGACATCATTGGGTGTTGTGTGCTTTCATCCTCCACCACGTAGAATGTGTGTGGGTAAATATATTGATGTATTTGTACATGCAATATAGTCCATCCCAATGTTTTCAACGGGTGTGATGTACTACTTTCCAGCACTTGAGGAGTAGGATGAAGTTGACCTGTGGATTTGAGTTGTTGGTATAATCCGTAAGAGATCAAATTTGCTTGAGCTCCCGAATCAAGCAATGCTATCGATTCAACTTGATTGTTGCCCACTTTGACCGCAATTATTGGCTCCACTGTGTCTTCATCTAACTTTGTCAGTCGAATGGCATTGATCCGCAATGGTGCTCCACTTTGTTGTTGTTGTCGCAGAAGTCGTCGTTTTGTAATGCGTTCTTTTGCTTCTGCTTGAGCTTCCTCTGGTACTCGCTGTTTTCGTTCATTCGTTGTTTTCGTTGATGAATTTGTTGGAGCATCTCCTATGTGAGTGGTAGATGATATTTCTTCAATCGACATCCACTAATCCAGTTTGGCATTTCTTCACCTACTAATGTAGCAAGCTTGACAGCTCCACTTTGTGATAGATCACTAATCACAAATGGTCCCATCCCTCGCTTTTTAAGTTTCTTGGCATGTTGCTTCAAAGTATAAACAAGTACGTAATCACCTGTTTTGAAATCTTTAATGCACACATGTTTGTCAAAAAACTCTTTTTGTCTTCTCTTTTTAGCATAGATTGAAGCTACAGCTCTCAAGCGGAGTTCATCTAGCTTTTCAAGATCATCTATTCTTGAAGAGAGCTCATGCCCTGTCCATTCTAAGCGTTTTGCTACTCATAGAGTTGAAATTAAAAAACTCTATGGGTAGTATAGCATTTAGGCCAAACACCATGTTGTACGATGTTGTTCCTATCGATGTTTTGTAAGCTACCCTGTATGCCCATAGTGTTGAGTGTAGCTGCTGATCCCAATCTGTTCTTGATTCTGACACAGTGAGAACCGTGCATAGTGTTTTATTTGTGGCCTCAGCTTGTCCATTGGCTTGTGGATGGTATGGAGGAGATTTCCTATGTATGACTATGAATTCCTCTAACAGATATTCAATGACTTCATTAAGAAAATGTGTTCCACGATCATTGACAATTTCTATTGGTAACCCGTATCGTACAAAAACATTCTCATACAAAAATTGTGCAGTGGTGCGTGCATCTGCTTTTTGAGTTGCCTTGGCTTCTACCCATTTTGTGAGATAGTCCGTAGCCACAATGATATATTGGGTATGGGTGCGATATGCAGGGGGTGAGATAGGTCCCACAAAATCAATGGCCCATTTTGCAAATGCTCTTGCTCCCATGATTGGTCGTAGTGGCATCTCATCTCTTTTTATTGGCACCTTGGTGCCGTGTGACAGGCATCACAACGCTTTACAAACTCTTCAGCATCCATATGCAACTTTAGGCCACCATATACCTGCGGTTAAGACTATTTTTGCCGTCTTATCGCTTGAAAAATGGCCTCCACCTATTCCGCTATGTGCATGTTCTAGAATCAGCAGGTATTCACTTTCACTTGCACATATTCTAAGTTGATTGTCCTTTCCTCGCTTATAGAGTTGGTTCCCAATCAACTGAAAGTCACGAGCTTCCAGCTCTATAGTTTTTTTCCGTGCTCCTTTGATGTTCTCAGGGAACGTCCTGGTGGTTAAGAAATCAATGATATATTGACTCCATGCAGGTGCAATGTTTACCTGAAACAATGTCGCGTGATCCACTAGTCGTACAATTGGTAACATAAGAATGTGAGTCCGCATACATAGTTGGCCAATAAACCCCTAACTATTTCAGTCTCTGGTGTGTTTTCACTGTTGAACAATGAAATGCACAATCCTGGACATGTGCTTCTTCAAGATAGCACTCGAATTCTTCCGGACTTATATATAATCGTAGGATTTGGTCCGATCCTAGATGATACAGTCGTCCTGATATCAACTGGAAGTTTTTTGTTTGTCGAATTGTTTGTTGTTTGGATCTGTATTTCGTGTTATCAAACCCACTTCCAAAAGAAAGAATGCTAACAATTTCTTGAGACCATTTGGGTACCATTTCAATAGTGAAAAGATAAGCATCTGGTATGTCATCATCTACTCCTTCAAGAGCTTCCCCGTTGTGTATCCTTGAAAGATGATCCACTCGTAGATGGATTTTACCCTTTTTGACCACCACTGTGAAGTCAAACTCTAGCAATATAATAAACTAGCGTAAAATTCTCCTCGCATTGCATGGTTTATTTACCAGATACAAATGAGCTTGATGATCTGTGAAGAACACAAATTTGTTTGAGAGCAAATAATGCCAAAATTTCTTTACAGCATAAATCATTCCTAACCCTTCCCGCTTGGTGGTTGTGTAGTTCTTTTCCTCATTGTTTAGCTGTCGGCTCGCATAGCAAATTGGAAAATCCATTGTTCCGTCTCCAGGTTGAGCCAGAATACTTCCAATGGCATATGCAGAAGCATCAATGTAAACATGGAATATCTTTTCCCAATCTGGTGCCGTCAGTACAGGTGCTGATATAAGGTTTTCCTTCAGCTTTTGGAATGAAGTTTCACACTCCTCGGTCCAATCAAAATTGACTAGCAAACGATACAGAGGTTGTGCGATAACCGCGTACATGTATATGAATCTTCGATAATATCCGCAGTGTCCCATGAAGGATTGCACTTGTTTGGCATTAGTAGGCCTGGGTAGGTCTACAATGACTTTGACTTTGTCTAGGTCAGTGGTTATGCCATTTTTTGAGACAATGTGTCCTAAGATGCGGCCTTGCTTAACCATGAATATACACTTTTCTAGGTTAAGACAAATTTGATATGTCCTGCATTTTTCAAAGACCTTTTGTAAATGGTCAATATGTTCCTCTCGTAGAAGAGAGTGTACACAAAGATCATCCATGTAAATTTCTAAGAATATTCTTAGGTATTCCTTGAATGCGTGTGTCATTAACTATTGGAAGGTAGCTCAGGTATTAGTTAGGCCAAACGGCATAACTCGATACGCATAAATCCCCCATTTTGTGGCAAACGCTATTTTGTGTTGATCCTCCCTTGCTATTGCAAGTTGGTTGTATCCTGAAAACCCATCTAGAAAGGAATAAGCCCGTTTCCCGGCCATCCGCTCAAGTACATGTTCTGTGATTGGCAAGGGATAATTATCCCTTATGGTGGCTGCATTCACCTTTTTGAGGTTTACACACACTCGTAGTTTTCCATTCTTTTTGGGAACTACCACAATGGGTGACACTCAATCTGTATGTTTGATTTCATAGATGAATTCAACTTCCATTAGTTTATCAATCTCTTCTTTGATTCGTTTAGCAAATGTGTCATTATATGTATAAGGACGTTGTTTGCTAGGTTTTGCATCTGATTTCAAAGGAATTGTATGTTGGCATATCGATGGATCGACTCCTTTGAGGTCTTTATAGGACCATGCAAACACATCTTTATACTCCTAAAGAAGTTGTGTCAGCCGTTCCTCTTCTTCAGGCTCTAAATCGTTTGCTATATAGACCGGCTGAGGCTTTTCACCTGGTTCTGCAAGGTCTATCCTTTTTGCATTTTCTGGCCCATCGTAAGATTCTTTGTTGGTTCTTTCCCTGACTGGTGGTGCCAGTAAACCACCAAAAAATAAATAAAAAATTATATATATATATATATATATATATATATATATATATGCATAATATACTCCTCCCCATTCCCACGCACATTGGTCGACACACATATCACACACTCATGCTCACGCCCACACACATAGACGCATGTATATATACACACTCACAGCATAAAAAACACTCACACTCACTTACGTGCTACCAACTCCTCATTATTATAGAAAAAACACATTGGTATTGGTGACGATGAAAATCGATGCACTATGTACATGTTGTCCTACTTGTACACATGTGGGCCCCACGCAACCACCTGGCTCTGCAAAATGGGCAATCCTTTATTTGATGCACCATGCATGTGTATGTACATATGTGCAATCACTTCTTCCAAAAAACTCCTAACATAATTTGCCAATCCCCTAGCCTGTTAGATCATTTATGATCAACACCAGCAAAAAGAGATACTCATTCCACGTGGATCCCACACAAAAACACTTGGCATTCCCTGCATCAAAAGCTTAATCAAGCTTCCACCTGGTTCCCAAGGAAAACATGTAGAGATGCCATATATCAACCTTGCATCAATAAAACCATCAATTACTTTGGCATAGACTTGCATGTGCAAATATTTCTTCTTCTCCATAGCTGAAAGGTCTCCACTGATCATTTGTGTCATCAGTTCTTGCTTCTTTGACAATTCAACGTTAGTTTGCATCAGCCCTTCAATCACTTCATAAGGCTCTTCACTTTCATCTTCAATCTCATTTGCAAATGCAACTAAACCAGATTCTTGGATTTCTTTGTCCATCAAAAGAAATGCAACATCAACATCCTCATCACTGCTGGTAGTACTATCACTGTCCTCATCAGTCTGACTGTGGAATAGTCTTCATCACTAAACTCATCTTCATCTTCATAAAGCTCTTCCAATACTTTTTGTGTGTCCATATGATAGCTTATTGGCACCTGTCTTTCCATAGAGGCTAATTGTACCACGTCTCCAATCTTGAACAACTCCCATTGCACGTTGTCGTGCTGTGACACGTACATAGTGGGAACGCATGCTACAAGATCTATCTTGTAACTTTTTAGATACATAATTTTCTTTCCTATAATGTACATATTCATATTTAACTATAATAATAAGCCTTCTATCTCATCCTATTATTTTTCTCAAGGGTAACCTATCCTTACTTTACCATCAGAAAATACTATGGGAAAAGCTCAATAGCTCTGCCTCTGTAACTTGGGGCAAAAAGCATTGATTCTTTATTTCTACTATCTCATTATCATCTCACACCCTAGCTAGATCCTATATCTAGGATAAACTCCAATATATATATATATATATATATTCTATGTATTTTTTATAATTTTCTTATCTTTCTTTTTAAATAGCTACTAGGAGGGAATCAAATCCTAGTGGGACACTAGGTGGCATGATTTCAAAGATACACTTATTTTAATGCATTATTGCAAGCATGATCACAAAACTTTGTCAAGGAGCAATGTCATGCTTTCATATGGCATGAGGTGTCCTTTGGAATTAAATGAAAGTTTAGGCTAAGGGGACCACGAGAAGACTTTTGCTGCCAGAAATGGACCCTGTTTTGATGAATTTTTTACACAAGGTTCCAATCCAAATTGGAAAATGATTTTAAAATAAAAATCGTAGCTAATGAGCTGAAGTTTTTGCCCATATTTTTACTTTTGTATTTGGAGCCACGGTTCAGAAGATATGATGAAAATACTGGACCCCAGTCTACCCACAACATGCAGGGACAGCTCATTTCCAACTTTTCCAATTCCTATTCACACTGGCTTCTCTCTTCTTCTGTAAACCCTTGGGGGTTCCCTTCACCTATAAAAGGGGACCTCTTCTTCCTTGAAAAGGAACTCAAGCATTCAAGCCATTGATGAGAGGAATTCTTGAGGGAGTGAGTAGTAATGCCTAATTGTACTTAGCCCCATTAACATAAGCCCAAGCCTACACTTTCTCCTAGAGGAAGACTAGCCATTCTTGTACTCTATCCTTGGAAGATCAACTCTAATCAAAGAAGCTGTTGTACTTGGCGTATCAATCAACGTTGAATTCTCCCCTCTTCTTCTCTCTCCCATCAATAATGGTGCCGAAGCGTTTCAAGTAAGATGTGTTCTACATTGATGTTGAGTGGCATAAAATGGTAAGCATCTTTTTGCAACATTTCTCAGCCTACTCAACGTCCTCTTCCTCATATGTGTATATATTTTTCTACGCTATTAAGTTATCTAGAGTAAATTTTCTCTCTTCGTTTAACCTTTGTGGCGACACATACATTGTACTCTTCCCAAGAATGTCACCTTAGTCATATATTTATATTACCACCCTTTTCTTTTTGCTTTGTAAATAAAAGTAAGCATACAATAACCAACTATATACCCCCAAACTTTCTTACCTCTTGTGAATTAGTAGTAGCGAAAATAATATATCCATCTTCCACTCCATATAGATAAATTCCCATGGAAATCAACTATCCACTTGTCTTTACCAAAGATTATGGTCCCTCTCTACAAGTCTTCTATGTCCCCTACATAGGTGGCCCAATATCTCTTAAGAATATACATATAGTTTCTCTCCTTTCAAAAAAGACTCCAATTGTATATTCTTTTCACAAGCAAATAATATTGGGCCCTCCTCTATTTGTTTAAGCATCATAGCCTTTTGAAAAAGCATGATTCCCCTTGGATGCATACAAGCAAAGGGCCCATACAAGAAGACTTGGAAGCAAAAGGTTCCCTAGCCTAGTGTGGACCTCCCAAACCGAATTCCTTGGTGCATGGGCGTGAAGAGTACTCCAAATTCATATCAAACATGTTGAGAAGGTCAATTTTGCCTTTTGAAGCATGTCATTCCGAGCTACAGGTAAAAAGTTATGGTCAAAATAGTGTAAATCTGTCAGATTCGCAGCAAAAGGGAACTGTAAATCAAGTAAATCAAGAGGGTGAGATCTTATTTTTCCCCTACTCATCTTCTAGAAGAGCAATGAGTGTTCAAAGTCACTTGCATGTGATGGGACCAACCTAAAGATGCTTTCTAAATGCCAAGACAAACAAGTTGAGATACCCCGCAGGAGCCACCCGTAGGGCATCATGGTGGGGCCCACCTACATTATGCACCCCTATGGATCCTTCACGGTCTAAAATGATATTTTTGGTGAATAAATAGTCCCTTTTATGTCCAATATTCAATGAGTGGTCAAAGGACACTTAATTAGGTCTAATCACTTACTCTAATTAAGTGTAGCATAATCCCACTCCTACACAACTATAAATAGCCCCCCTTGGAGAGACTCAAGGACACACACCTATATTTTCAACTTCATGTTGTTTCTTGATCAATAGTAGAGAAAACCCCAACTCTCCCTCTTTCACATCCTCCCTCCTAACCTTCCTCTTTAGAGGAAGTGCAACTCTATTCTCCACTCTTTCCATTCTACAATCTCTTACTCCATCAACCCAATAAATCATTTGTAGCACCTCAATAACTTGTAAATACATCATGATATCTCTCATGGTTATGTTAATGATCATGAAATCATCTTCAAAACTTTCAAGTGTCGCAATTCGTGATGGTTAGCAAGAGTCGGTCCTCCCCTTAAAAGGTGTGCGAGAAATCAAGTAAGTGTTCTATTCTCAATTTACCATTGGTTTGTTTCTCCACCACTTATTCAATTGGTCTAAAGAAATTTCTCACTCCAACTCTCTTTTGCTTCATTACATATGCATGTGGCTACCTCTCATGGTGATTTTATTTGTGTCACGGCATTGCATAGATGGAGATGAGCTCTCTATGCAAAGTGTGTTAGTTTGATGTAAGTGATTCTCTTGTGTGTTTGAGAGGCAAGTCTTGTGTGCATGATTTTTTGATGAGTGCTTGAGAGAGGAAGAGTTTGGATGTATTATGGGTATTCTTATGGGGAGAAGGTGAATGCTATTCCACGAATTGCATATTTCATTTTGATGCACGGCATTGGGTTGCATAATCGTTGATGGTGTTCAAGTGTCCAAAGTGTATATAGAGTAAGGGGGTTTTCAAAGTGTGTTGCTTGAGTGGGTGAGTGCAAGTGTCATTTTGATTGGTTTCCTTCTCCACTCCCAAAAGAAGGTGGTGCCCCAAGTAGTGTGCGTACCTCTTTACGAACATTTTGTGAGGGTAGGCCCATTGGTTTGGGTTTAGAGGCCCCATTTCAAAAAGCTCGCCCTCATAAAGTGGTGCCCCCACTGAGGAACATATTTCCAAGTTACCTTTAAATTTTTTAGTGATGAACAATGGAGTTCCCATCTATCCATTTCATTTTGCACAACACATTAGAGTAAATGTTCACATAGATAGAAAAGTCTTTTGCCAGCAACGCATTGTTTTTATGTTTGGTGCAGAAAGACTTAGAGAAATACTGGCATCACTCAATCCAATTATACTACCAATCATCAATTATGAAACTTGTTTTGATGTTCACGTTTTCATTTTTATTTAAAGGCAGGAACAAGGAGTGGTGAAGGGGTGCTCAATGGCCATATGAAGGAACGAGGTCTTCAAACCAACAACGAGGAGTAGCACATGAATCACGATCAAAACAATGAACCTTTTAGGCCTATTGCTCGGCAATCCATTCATATAATCATTGCAACTAAGTTTAGGTTTCAATCTATCATAAGGAGGATCTTTGGATCCACTCGCCTCAATGAAATCAATGCTTCAATTAATCCATTTATTCTACCTATGATAAAGTACGAATTAACAATGGATGTGTACATCTTCATTTTAATGTAATCAGATTTATAGTGTCAATAATCTTGTGCGGCCCGTAAGAGAAAAGTTTCTTTTTAAAAAAAGAGATTTCAAAAAAGTCTAAACAAAATGTCAAGTTCTTTTCCCACGTTCTATGCAAGAAGTGGGGAAGATGCGCAAGAGTCTCTTGACAACTTGGAGATGGCACATCTCATATCCGGGAGAGATGAAGAGGAAGTAAAGCTACGATCCTTCCCGCTGGTTCTAAAAGCAGAAGCTAAAGCATGGTATGAGACCTTGCAACCCCAAATCAAGTCCAATCGGGAGACTGCGAGCAAGTTTCCTCTCCAAGTTCGGGCAAGGTGATACTTCTGAAGGACTATGGAAATGTCTTATTGGACATAAGCAGGTATCACTTGAAGACTATCCCTCTTATGAAGCAACCTTTGTCAATCTATGGGGTAGGTGGGAGGCTACATTAGAAAATCATGGTGGTGCACCTAACTTTCTAAAAAAAGAGAGATTCATGGTTGGCTTGTATCCACTTTTAAAGGCTAAAGTAGAGCTAAAATTCCCATCCACCTTCGAAGAAGCACGTGAGGTAGCCATCATCCAGTTTAGAAAACTACACTTCCAAGCACATAGAGCAAGGGGTTTGAATGAAGTGAGTGAGAGGGAGTCTTCACAAACCATGGAAGCACCAATTCGGGCCCCTCTTGCACAATCTTCACAAATAGGAGATAACTCTCAACAAGAGGTTTTACAAAGGCTAACTCAACCGCTTGAGAACCTCACTCTGAATCTAGTACAAGGCCTACCTCAACAACGACAACCAAGAGAAGGGAATCGCAATCAACCAAGACAAGCTCAAGAGTTGCGATGTTGGAATTGCAATGAAATGGGCCATGGCATGTACAATTGTCCACATCCAAGGCGACTTCCGGGAGACATATATCCCCCCAGACCGCCTCCTCTCACTGTGCAACAAGAACAAGCTCAAGGCCCACAAATCCTTCGTCGACCACCACCACCAGCAAATATACCTCCCGTCCCACATGAGGAGGAAGAAAGAGGAGTCAACATCATCAAGCTAGAAGAGGTAATAGATGAGCATACTCTAAACTTTGATGTTATGCCGGCAGAAAAATGCACAAGAGCACATGATAAGGATGAAGACATGAGAAGTGAAGGAACAAATTCAGCCAGAAGGGACAAGAAGAATAAGTCAAAGATGGAAGAAGCTGAAAGTAGTAGGAAGAAAAGATCAAGGCGAAGGGAAATTGGTATCAACGACTTCCCATTGGGAAAGGAGCTAGAGCCCTACAACATCCTGGAGGATTTACAAACCCAAAGGCCAAACATTTCATGGCCTCAACTTCTACACCTATCAGCCAAAGTAAGAAGGCAATGGCCAAAGTTGGTAAGTACAAGAATTCCAAAAAATAAAGCAAATCTTTCCATTAAGGTTGTGGCCTCAAAGCTACAAAAAGATGTGGAACCCATTGTGGATGCTTACATAAGGGGTAAAAAGGTGTCTAATGTATATGTTGATGGTGGAGCTCAAATGTGTGTGATCACGGAAAAATCAATGAACAAGTTAGGGCTTGAAATTACAAAGTCCTCTAATTGTCAAGCTAGGCTAGCCAACAACTCAAGTGTGAAGTGTTTGGGGATCATTGAAAATGTAAAAGTCTATGTATGTAACATAGATGCACGAGTGGATATGTATGTTATGCCAGCTAAGGGGGAGGGCTATCCCATCATCCTAGGGAGGCCTTGGCTCATTGCTGTGAATGCAGATCAAAAATGAGGAAGTGGTCGTTTGATTCTTAAGAAGGGTCAACCGGTGGTGTATGATTGGCGAGAAGGAAAGCAACTAGATATCAACTATGAAACCACGGCAGATGAAGAGAGCGAGGAGGAGAGTCCTTACTCAAGTGATGAGGAAGCATCAACCAGTGCATCAACCAGTGAAGAGGAGTCTTCTTTGGAGGTAATGGGAATTGTATTCAACGCCAACACTCAAGATGTTCTAGTAGAAGAAAAGCCAACAGACAATCACACACGAGGGGATGAAAGATGCCACCACCTTGAAGAAGGATTTGAGAAGATGCTTGCAAAAGATCTTACTTGTGAGGAGAAGAGGTCCTACATCAATATGTTGAGGAGGTATCCCAATTTGTTTATCACTGACTACTCACCAATAAGAGGTGTAGATGTAATAGAGCATCGAATTGAATTGAAACCAGGGACCAAACCCGTGGCTCAAAAGTTAAGGCGACTAGGATCTGTGCAACAAAAGGCTCTCCTACAAGAAGTGAATCGACTCTTGAAGGCTGGCTTCATCTATCCAGTATCCAACTCTGAATGGGTATCACCTATTGTAGTCACTCCCAAGAAGAATGGTAAGTGGAGGGTCTGCGTGGATTACAAACCCCTCAACGCTGCGACAAAGAGGGACCACTTCCCTCTCCCTTTCCAAGATGAAATTTTGAATGAAGTAGCAGGTCACAAATGCTACACTGTGTGTGATGGGTATTCAGGATATTTTCAAATTAGAATAGCAGAAGAGGACCAACCAAAAACCACCTTCATCACACCTTGGGGATGTTTTGCATTCAGGGTAATGCCTTTTGGGCTCACCAATGCTCCTAGCACCTTCCTGAGATTCACAATATTTGTATTTCAGCCATTCTTTGGAAAATCTATAAGAGTCTTTATGGATGATTTCTGTATTTATAGTTGTAGATCACTTCACTGCCAAAAGGTTGAAGAGGGGCTTAAGAGGCTCCATCAATTTGGGGGACAACTCAACCCAGAGAAGTGTCATATCGGTGAATCTCAGGTGGTTTTGCTAGGCCATGTGGTTTCTTCACAAGGAATTCAAGTGGATCCCTCTAAAGTAGAGGCCCTTTTGTCATTATCTCCACCAACAACAACTAAGGAGCTAATGACCTTCAACCACAAAGTGAGGTACATGTCTCGCTTCATCCATCTCCTAGCAGAAGCCATCGCCCCTTTGCATAGGTTGGCAAGCCAATCTACATTTGAATGGGGGAGGGAACATGCAAAATGTTTTGAGGAAGTGAAGGGCATTCTTAGCTCTCTCCCAATCCTAATGCCACCAGATCCAAAGGAGACCTACTATGTCACTCCAAGTGTAGGTTTCGAAGCAATTGGTGTTGTTTTGATGCAAAAAGATCCTAAAACATCATACATGAGGCCGATCTATTTTGCAAGCAAGGTGATGACTCCGTCCGAGAAGGGATACACTGAAATGGAGAAAGTGGTCTTTGCAATCTTGTTTGCGGTAAGGAAGTTTAGATCGTATCTTCTCCCTGTGCCATTTGTTTTTCTCACCTTAGAGCACAATCTACCATATGTAGTACAACACATGAGCCTCTCATCTAGAATAGCAAAGTGGGTGCTTGAACTCCAAGAATTTGAATACACTTTCCTTGTAGAAGATAGCACAAGAGCAGGACTTGCAGACATTCTCACCTACAAAGTGAGAGAAAGGGAAGGATCACGACTACAAAGAGAGGAAGGCTCAAAACAGTTCAAAGTGAAGGAGATTGATAATGCCCATACTTTATGCTTTGACGGAGCTTATCAACGCCAACAAGACAAAGCAGCAGGGGGAATCATCATTTTGAACCCACAAAAGGAGGTAATGGTTAGAAAAGGTATCACTCTACCCAGTGTTCACTCTAACAATGAGGTTGAGTATGCTGCTCTAACCCTTGGGTTAGAAGAATGCAAAGAATTAGGCATACAAAGACTTATTATAAAAGGTGATTCTTTGCTAGTGGTCAAGAAAATCCAAGGGACTTGGAGGTGCAAGAATCGTACATTGTTTGAGTGGCTTAGTAGTGTAAGAGCTTTGATGAAGGGTTTTAAAGCAACACAAGTACAACACATTGTGAGGACTCATAACAAGGAAGCAGACTTACTCGCAAATGAAAAGCTTCAAATGGCGGTAGGAGGTGTGAGACTATATGAACCCAAATATCAAGGTCAAGAGGAGCTAAAAGACATTATCTTATTTCTACAAGCAGGTGAGTGTCCCAAACACTTAGACAAGGTGCAAAGACATAGACTAGTTAAGAAGGCCACACCTTACCAGTTGATCGGGGATGATTTATATCACAAAGGGAAAGATTTGGTCTTGAGGAGAGTACCAGGTGTGCAAGAGATAGAGAAAATTCTTCTTTCATGTCATGATGATGTCTGTGGTGGTCACTTTTCTCAAGATATTACAAGTAGGAAGATTTTACAAGCAGGGTTTATTTGGCCGAGCTTACATCGTGATGTCCAATATTGGTGTAAGGCATGTAAGCCATGCCAAATTGCTGGGGATAGACGACTAACATATGAGCCTCGAGTCCCAATAATATCTTATGGCCCTTTTGAAAAGTGGGGTGTGGATGCAATAGGTCCCCTACCTCGTACTTCTACAGGGAAGGTTTTCATCATCATGGGTGTTGACTACATGACACGATGGGCGGAAGCAACAAGCACAACCCGAATCACAGCTGAAAGGGTATCAAAGTTTATTTTTGATCATATTTGTAGTAGGTTTGGAACACCCCTAGAAATCTTATCAGACCCAGGCCCGGGTTTTAGGGCTGACCTTCTGAATGATCTCTTGAGGAGGTTAAAAGTGAAACACCTGCATTCCACACCCTACTATCCTCAATGCAATGGATTGGTGGAAAAATTAAATGGAATGATATGTAAGATCATTTCTAAGCAGGTTGTGGACCGTCCTAATGATTGGGATCGCCATTTGACGGCTGCTCTTTGGGCGTATAGGACATCTTTCAAGGTATCTACCCAATTCACCCCTTTTCATCTAGTTTATGGACAGGAGGCACTTCTCCCCATTGAGGTAGAGCTCTCAAGCTTGCGCGTTCTTGCAAGAGTGGCAAAAAAACCAAAAGAGGTTCTACATGAAAGGATCTTAGATCTCCAACGACTTGAGCTAGATAGAGAAGAGTCCATTGATCACTACATCACCAAAGCGACAAGCCAAAGGGATAAAATCAACAAGAAGCTCAAGGGGAAAGGATTGAAGGAAGGTATGTTGGTTCTTCGCTATGATAACCGACTTGATACTCGACTTGACAAAAAGTTTTTGCAAAGATGGGAGGGACCTTTCATGATAAAAACAAAGTTTGGGAATCGTAGTTACAGATTAGCAGATTTATCAGGAAAACTCCACAAGACCAGAGTCAATGGATGGAGATTAAAGCCCTACTTTCAACGTATCAATCCGTTGATAGGCAGTCATCTGTCTACATCGTCTAAGCTCCAAATTGACATGGCTCCCTTCGGCTTGGCAAATGCTCCACCTATTTTTAAAGCTTTGATGTGCAAAGAAGAACCAGCCTTGGAATCTGAACATACCCAAGGCAACCCTCCCATCTCCGATTTATGGGATTGAGGTAATGAAAAGCAGGTCTAATGGAGTAAAAGAGTGCATGACACTCCTCCTATCGGAAAAAAAAAAAGTGAAAAAGGAAAAATGACAAAAAAAGAGGAAAAAAAAAAGAAGAAAAAGAAGCAACACCGTCCTCCTAAAGATATGAATATCTCTAGGCTTAGTGGAGGGCTAATATGAGTGGCATAAAATGGTAAGCATCTTTTTGCAACATTTCTCAGCCTACTCAACGTCCTCTTCCTCATATGTGTATATATTTTTCTACGCTATTAAGTTATCTAGAGTAAATTCCCTCTCTTCGTTTAACCTTTGCGGCGACACATACATTGTACTCTTCCCAAGAATGCCACCTTAGTCATATATTTATATTACCACCCTTTTCTTTTTGCTTTGTAAATAAAAGTAAGCATACAATAACCAACTATATACCCCCAAACTTTCTTACCTCTTGTGAATTAGTAGTAGTGAAAATAATATATCCATCTTCCACTCCATATAGATAAATTCCCATGGAAATCAACTCTCCACTTGTCTTTACCAAAGATTATGGTCCCTCTCTACAAGTCTTCTATGTCCCCTACATAGGTGGCCCAATATCTCTTAAGAATATACATATAGTTTCTCTCCTTTCAAAAAAGACTCCAATTGTATATTCTTTTCACAAGCAAATAATATTGGGCCCTCCTCTATTTGTTTTAGCATCATAGCCTTTTGAAAAAGCATGATTCCCCTTGGATGCATACAAGCAAAGGGTCCATACAAGAAGACTTGGAAGCAAAAGGTTCCCTAGCCTAGTGTGGACCTCCCAAACCGAATTCCTTGGTGCATGGGCATGAAGAGTAGTCCAAATTCATATCAAACATGTTGAGAAGGTCAATTTTGCCTTTTGAAGCATGTCATTCCGAGCTACAGGTAAAAAGTTATGGTCAAAATAGTGTAAATCTGTCAGATTCGCAGCAAAAGGGAACTGTAAATCAAGTAAATCAAGAGGGTGAGATCTTATTTTTCCCCTACTCATCTTCTAGAAGAGCAATGAGTGTTCAAAGTCACTTGCATGTGATGGGACCAACCTAAAGATGCTTTCTAAATGCCAAGACAGACAAGTTGAAATACCCCGCAGGAGCCACCCGTAGGGCATCATGGTGGGGCCCACCTACATTATGCACCCCTATGGATCCTTCACGGTCTAAAATGATATTTTTGGTGAATAAATAGTCCCTTTTATGTCCAATATTCAATGAGTGGTCAAAGGACACTTAATTAGGTCTAATCACTTACTCTAATTAAGTGTAGCATAATCCCACTCCTACACAACTATAAATAGCCCCCCTTGGAGAGACTCAAGGACACACACCTATATTTTCAACTTCATGTTGTTTCTTGATCAATAGTAGAGAAAACCCCAACTCTCCCTCTTTCACATCCTCCCTCCTAACCTTCCTCTTTGGAGGAAGTGCAACTCTATTCTCCACTCTTTCCATTCTACAATCTCTTACTCCATCAACCCAATAAATCATTTGTAGCACCTCAATAACTTGTAAATACATCATGATATCTCTCATGGTTATGTTAATGATCATGAAATCATCTTCAAAACTTTCAAGTGTCGCAATTCGTGATGGTTAGCAAGCGTCGGTCCTCCCCTTAAAAGGTGTGCGAGAAATCAAGTAAGTGTTCTATTCTCAATTTACCATTGGTTTGTTTCTCCACCACTTATTCAATTGGTCTAAAGAAATTTCTCACTCCAAATCTCTTTTGCTTCATTACATATGCATGTGGCTACCTCTCATGGTGATTTTATTTGTGTCACGGCATTGCATAGATGGAGATGAGCTCTCTATGCAAAGTGTGTTAGTTTGATGTAAGTGATTCTCTTGTGTGTTTGAGAGGCAAGTCTTGTGTGCATGATTTTTTGATGAGTGCTTGAGAGAGGAAGAGTTTGGATTTATTATGGGTATTCTTATGGGGAGAAGGTGAATGCTAATCCACAAATTGCATATTTCATTTTGATGCACGGCATTGGGTTGCATAATCGTTGATGGTGTTCAAGTGTCCAAAGTGTATATAGAGTAAGGGGGTTTTCAAAGTGTGTTGCTTGAGTGGGTGAGTGCAAGTGTCATTTTGATTGGTTTCCTTCTCCACTCCCAAAAGAAGGTGGTGCCCCAAGTAGTGTGCGTACCTCTTTACGAACATTTTGTGAGGGTAGGCCCATTGGTTTGGGTTTAGAGGCCCCATTTCAAAAAGCTCGCCCTCAATGTTTTCTTGATTTCTTGTTGTTTTCATTTTCATCTCTAATCCAGCATATACATATGTATCTAATCTCTTCTTCTTAACCAAATCTATCTCTCTCATTCTTAGTAATTCATCCTCTCTAGGTTCTCTTTGCTACAGGTACATCTCTCCCCGTAGTATCCTTATTGCCTACGGGCAAGAATAGGGCTTGGGAGGGAAACTTCTCATCTCTTCACTTCTCTCATATCTACATTTCTCACATACTATCCTAGATGAATAATCCACATGATGATCATTTCTATCGCTTTCACTCTGTACGATCTATTAGAATTAACGTATGGATTAGCCGTAAAATACACTTTCAACAACGTATAGTGTTTCTCTTCGGCCCTGAAAAGCTCAATGAAATACTTCTATCACCGGATCCCATCATACTACCTCTCATAGACTATAATTTTTGTTTTGATGTAAGCGTAGTTATCTTGCTATGAACCAAGAGGATTTGTACACACAATTAATCCCAATCACTAGACAAAATATATATATTATGGTAAGCACAAAACTACAATTCCAAAGAACAATTCGTAGCCTATTTGGTTAGTCAAGATTGAATGCCATTAACCCTTTCATATTACCCATGATACGATATGACCATAGCCTTGATGTTTTCATCTTCGTATTGTTTTGACATTCTCTTTTGTGTTCTTTCTTTGTGTATGTGAGTGCAAGAGAGAAAGAGTGAGTTTTCTTTGATAGTACAGACCATGTAAGAAGGGATTGTGATGATTTTCGTGATGCTTTGTCAAAAGATGTTGTCTTTTTTAAGGATGGTAAAATTCACTTAAGAGAGACAAGTCTACCCTTGAGAACTAACTTTGGGAAGGGGGGAATGCAAGCCTTAGTTGAAGATATGGCAACCAAGCATGCCACCTCTTCAGTTGAGGCAGCTACTTATAGAGTAAAAATTGAACATTTTTGTGATGAAGAGGTGAGTGACCATCATGGTCAAATTTGGCCAAATGTCATGCAATTAGCTAAAAAGGGAAAGCTTACAAAAGAAATTCTACATGAAGCAGGTGATTGCATACGTCTAGAAAGAGGATGGAATGATCCAGTGGACTCATTGTCAGTGCATGCCTACATTACAAAATGCCAACAAAATGAGGCAATTGTAGAAGAGAAGCGCAGACGTGAGAATGTTGATGAAGGACCATCAAAAAGAGCTTCTAGAAGTGGGGGAAGAAGCGACTCAATGCCTTCGCAAACACCCTCAACACAAGGAGCATCTCCACCTGAAGTACTCATGGAGGAGTCTACAACAAGAAAGAAGAAAGAGCCAACGAAAGGTAAGACAAAAGGCCCAACTTATAAACTACAATCTGATATTGAGGTTGCTACAAATTTAAAGAAAGTCTTGGAGGAAAGGATCTTGAATAGCAAGATTAAGTTTACTATGGGAGAAGTTCTTGGCATTGCAAAGCGTGAATTCCATGAGGAGATCATTGACATCATCAAGAGGAAGAGGCAAACCCTTGCTCATGTTTCTCGTCCACAGGTTGAAGGGGAAACCTCAAAGACACAAGGGATGCAACTGCAAAATAAGGAGAATGATGGAGTTGTGGTAGGATGCTACCAATCTAGTGGGAGAGTGAAGCAAGTGAATTTCTCAAATGATGATGAAGAAGTTGAAGATATTCCTAGGAGCTACTATTCACGAAGTCACTGGGCAAGGGCTACTACAGAAACTTTGGTCAAGGTAGGTGATCTTGAAGAGCCATTTGTTGCCTTGATTGACCATGGTTCAGAAATAAATATAATGTCAAAGAGTCTCTACAACAAGTGCAAATGGCCGATGGACACAGATCATGGCTGGATGGTAAAAGTGGCAAACAATTCATCTAGTGAATTCTATGCAGCATGTCCACGTGTGAAGGTAACAATAGGTGATGTAAAGATTGACCAAAACTTCTTTGTACAGGATACATCTTCATATCATCTCATCCTTGGACAACCCTACATTGTGTGAGTTCAAATTGAAACAAAGGTAATGGACGATGGTTCAGCATATGTTAGAATACGCAGCAAAGATGGTAAACGAGCTGTCCAATTTCTCACAGTCTGTGTAAACCATGAAAGAAATTGTGACAACCTCAGAGAACATCCTCTACCAGAGGTAAGCAAAGAGTTTCATGATCATAGAGAAATGATGGGTTTTGGCCAAGTACCATTGTAAAGCGGGATTGCAGTGGTACATAAAGAAAAAGGATCTCGCCTGATCCAAAAATAGGTGAAACTTTCTCGATGAGCTCCTTGGTAACAAGGAATGGATCAGTATGTTTTACAAAACTTGAAGATTTGAAGAGATGTGAGAGGCAATATGTGCATAATGTACAAATAGGCATGAAAAAGAGTGGGTTGCTAGAGCCTACTGAAAATGTTTTGGGTTTGTGTGAACAAGTTTCTTTTGTAGATACTATGGGTGAGCTTGATGCTATAATAGGGTCTAGTTTGCATCTTGAAAATGAAGTTGTGGAAGTTTGCTCTATGGAAATGTATCAAGTAATAGAATCCTTTAAAGAAAGACAAACAGTTGGCCCAGAAGTCCATGTTGAAACTAAATACAAGAGTGTAGCAAAGAAGGTGAAACCAGTAGCTTCACCCTTACCATCCAACAACAGGGAAAAGATTGAGCAGGCTTCTTTACAACCAAGTTTGAGTAATCTTAAAAATATCGGGCATACCTTCACAAAGGAGTCTTTTCAAGAGTTGCAGATTGGTTGCGAGGAGTTTCTAACACAGGAGGAGACAAAGTGCTTCAAAGAAATTCTTTCAAAGCATGGTAAGGCTTTTTCATTTGAGCCACATGAGATAGGATGTGTTGATCCTTCTATTGTAGCTCCTATGGTAATTTTCACAATACCTCATGTGCCTTGGAATCTGCGGCCTATTCCGGTTCCAAAGGCTCATTTAGCAAAGTTAGTAGAGCTACTGAATGAGAAAATCAAAATGGGAATCTTGGAGCCTTCTTGTGCTCCATACTCAAACAGGTGGTTCACAGTTCCGAAGAAGAATGGTTCTCTACGCTTCATCCAAGATATGCAACTAGTGAACAAGGTGACAATTAGAAATGTGGGTACAGGTCCAATTGTGGATGAGTTTGCAGAGGCATTTGCAAGGAGAGAAATCTACTCAATGGGGGATCTCTACTCAGGGTATGATCAATTTTAGCTTGCAATCGAAAGCAGAAACTTGACAACCATGAGGACACCTTTGGGTTTGGTAAGGATGTGTACCTTGCCACAGGGAGCAACCAGCTCGGTTGCACATATGATGAATGGGATGAATAAGGTCTTACGTGAATTTATTCCTCAAATCACAATGCCTTTCATTGATGATTTGCCTATCAAAGGATTTGAAGAAAGTGACAAAGATGAAGCTTTGGATCTCAAGGGATGTCGCAAGTTTGTGATAAATCATATAAATGATTGTGATAAAATTTTGTCTAGGTTGGAAGAAGTGAATCTTACATTGTCAGGGAAAAAGTCTATGGTTGGTGTCAATGAAGTGCTTATTGTGGGGCACATGTGTGGACCATATGGTAGGAAACCTTGTCCATCAAAGGTAGATGCCATCCAAAGAATGAAAGAAACGTGCACTAGCATCACTGAGGTTAGAAGGTTTCTGGGAGCATGTGTCTTCTATGTTATTTGGATTCCACATTATGCACATGTAGCTGATCCTCTTTATCAGCTGCTTAGAAAGAATCAGAAGTTTAAATGGACAGAAGCACATGTAAAATCCATGAAAAAGCTAAAGGAGTTACTCCAGTCAGCAACGACTTTGAGAAAGGTAGACTATGAGTGTCAAAGGCCAGTGATTGTGACAGTAGATACCAGTCCTACAGGGATTGGATGGGCAATAGGGAAAGATGACAAAGAAGGACACGGGTATGTGGTAAGATTTGGAGCAAAGGTACTAAGTGCTCGCAAAAGAAACTATCCACAGATAAAGAGAGAGTTATGGGGTATGGTTACAGCCTTGAAAAGTGGTGAGAGAGGATTTTTTGAGATGGGACTCAACTCAAGGCTCCCAGCAAACAACCACTCCGTGAGACCCTACACACGCATATTTCTTAGGGGCACCACCCTCTTTTATGGAGAAAGAAGGAAACCAAAAAAACCATATACAACACACACACACACACACACACTCACACCTTCCTTATGTGCTTCAACACAAAATGCCCTTCAACCATTCAACACACACTCCTTAAGCAATCCCTTTGAACACTGCACAAACTCTCATGCAAAGATTGACCTTCACCATATTAGTGCTCATATACTTCTAAGAAAAGCAAGCACAAAACCTCAAAACTAAAAACACCATAATGCACAAATACTTGACAACTCCTTTCCTTTCCCAAAAGAAGAGACTACTTACACACATAAGGCGGCATGCATAGAGAGCTCTTCTCCATCTATGCAGCCCCAAGACTTACTTACACACAACATAAAGAGAGAAGCCAAGCAAATAGACACCATGGTGCACAAAAACTTTCTCAACAAACAAGCAACCCAATGAGCACAAAATATGAGAAGCTGCCAAGATATGCTTACCAATTTTACATGAGTTTAGAGCAAAAGTGTGACGACGACACCCCAATTGCAACAATTTGTTGATCAAACCATGAGATAGATCATTGAACTTGATATCCTTGCTCTCATATAGAATTTAAAATCCTTATTTAGGGATGAGTATGGTAAGAGAAATGTTTGCAAGAAAATGGTAGCAATAGCATATTGACGCTCTCTCTATGGTGCCGCTTATGATAGCGAGCTTAGGAAATGGATAGGGAGACAAGAGGAGAGAGATATTAGGGCTTCCCTAACCTTAGAGGAGCTTATTTGCAGCAATGGAGTAGGTGTGTGTATTTTTGTGCTTGCCAAAGGGCCTTTTTATAGTTGTACAAGACCTTGGGTTAGGTTAAACTTGACTAGGGTAGGTGATTAACCATAGTTAGGTTCCCTTTTGACCATTCCTTCAATTATGCAAATAAGGGACTTATTTTTTCATTAAAAATAGCCTTTTAGGTCGTGGAGGCTCCATAAGGGTTGATAATGTATGTGGGCCCCACCATGATGTCCCTCCAGTGGCTCCTGCAGAGTGTCCCTATCCTGTTTGTTGTGTCTCTGGAAGCATCTTGAGCTGACCCCTCCACATGCAAGTGGTTTTTATCTCCCCATTGGTATTTTAGAATGTTGGAGAAGTCAAGAAAACTTTTCACCTTTGTGGTTTACCTGATTGTAACTTTGACCTGCAGTAACAGTGTCCGCATCACCTTGTTTTCACCATAACTTTCAGCCTGTAACTCAGAATTGGGTGCTGTAAAAGGCAAAGTTGACCTTCTCAAAGTGTTTAAGCTAATTTTGGAGTGTTCCTCAAGTATACCCACGAGCTAAGGCGTTCAAGATGCATCCAAAACACCTTTTGAACCAAGTCTCCTTGTAGGGGGCTCTTTAGCATGCATCCAAGGTGTAGCATGCTTTTTCAAAAGAGAATCCACCTTAAACAAATGAGGTAGGCTCCAATAAAGTTTGATTTATTGGGGATATACATTATATTTAAGATTTTTTGACCAACACAAGTAAATGATCCAAGACTTGGGTCACATAGTGGTGGGGAAGGGAAGGCCTACAAGGTTAACCCTACCCTTGAGAGAAGATGGGTAAGATAAGTGCCCATAAATTATTTATTTACAAATATGGGATGTAGATAGCTATTTAAATTAGTAAAGGTAATTAGTTAAAAGAATGTGCAGTAAAAAACTAGGAGAGTAGAATTAAGTTTACTATTTACATTTAGCATGAAGAGAGAAATATGATGTAAATGCATAAAGATCTGAGAAGGGGAAGGTGTTTGTATGGAAAAAGGCTATTACGGAAAGAGAGAATGAACACTAGGTTAAAACTTTGATCAAAAATATATACATTTAAGTAGAAATGTAGTGCAAATGCAAGGTTACCATTTAACGCTACTCATATTAGCCCTCCCCCTTCATCTAGGATCATTCATGCTCCTAGATGAAACAAAAGAGTTTTTTCTTTTTTTCTTCTTTTTTTTTTTTTTTTTAAAAACAAGAGAAGTGATATACACTCTTTTACTCCATTAGACCTGCTTTTCATTACCTCAATCCCATAAATCGGAGATGGGAGGGTTGCCTTGGGTATGTTGAGATTCCAAGGCAGGTTCTTCTTTGCACATCAAAGCTTTAAAAATAGGTGGAGCATTTGCCAAGCCGAAGGGAGCCATGCCAATTTGGAGCTTAGACGATGTAGGTAGATGACTTCCTATCAACGGATTGATACGTTGAAAGTAGGGCTTTAATCTCCATCCATTGACTCTGGTCTTGTGGAGTTTTCCTGATAAATCTGCTAATTTGTAACTACCATTTCCAAACTTTGTTTTTATCATGAAAGGTCCCTCCCATCTTTGCAAAAACTTTTTGTCAAGTCGAGTATCAAGTCGGTTATTATAGCGAAGAACCAACATACCTTCCTTCAATCCTTTCCCCTTGAGCTTCTTGTTGATTTTGTCCCTTTGGCTTGTGGCTTGGGCAATGTAATAGTCGATGGACTCTTCTCTATCAAGCTCAAGTCGTTGAAGATCTAAAATTATTTCCTGCAAAGCTTCTTTTGGCCTATTTTCTCCCCGTGAGAGAATGCGTAGGCTTGCAATCTCCACCTCAATAGGAAGGAGTGCCTCCTATCCATATACCAAATGAAAAGGAGGGAATTGAGTGGATACCTTGAAAGATGTTCTGTATGCCCATAGAGCTGCGGTCAAATGGAGATCCCAGTCGTTTGGTCGATCTGCAACCTGCTTAGAAATGATTTTACATATCATTCCATTCACCTTTTCAACCAACCCATTGCACTGAGGGTAGTAAGGTGTAGAATGCAAATGTTTGACTTTTAACTTTGTCAAAAGATTATCTAGGAGCTCTGCTCTAAACCCTGGACCACGATCTGACAAAATCTCTAATGGTGTGCCGAATCTACTTCATATGTGATCAAAGATAAATTTTGATACCTCCTTGGCTGTAATTCGTGTTGTACTTGCTGCCTCCGCCCATCGTGTCATGTAATCTACTCCCACAATGATGAAGACCTTCCCGGTAGATGTGCGAGGTAAGGGGCCTATTGCATCCACACCCCACTTCTCAAAAGGACCATACGAAATTATTGGAACTCGAGGCTCATAAGTGAGTCGTCGATATCCAGCAATCTGACAACCTTTGCATGACTTACACCAATACTGGACATCACAATGTAGACTTGGCCAAACAAACCCTGCTTGCAAAATCTTCATGTTTGTAATATCATGAGAAAAATGACCCCCACAGACATCATCATGGCATGAAAAGAGGATTCTCTCTATTTCTTGAACAGAGGGCACCCTTCTTAGCACAAAATCTTTCCCTTTATGATACAGATCATCTCCTATGAGTTGGTAAGGAGTTGCCTTTTTTACCAACCTATGCCTTTGCACTTTATCCAAGTGTTTAGGGCACTCACCAGTTTGGAGGAAAAATATGATGTCCTTCAATTCCTCTTGGCCTTGGTACTTTGGTTCGTAGAGCTTCACACCTCCCACCATGATCTGAAGTTTCTCATTGGCGAGATAATCTGCTTCCTTGTTGAGGGTTCTCACAACATGCTGTACCTGTGTAGCTTCAAAGTTCTTTATCAAAGACTTCACCTGTCTAAGCCACTCCACTAGAGTAGGGTTCTTGCCCTTCCATATCCCTTGGATTTGCCTAATAACTAGTAAGGAATCACCTCTTATTATAAGTCTTTCGATGCCAAGTTTTCTGCATTCTTCAAGCCCCAACTTTAAGGTGACATACTCAGCCTCATTATTAGAATGAACATTTTCCAAGGTGATACCTTTCTTAACAAGAACTTCCCTTTGTGGACTTAGAATAAGAACCCCCCTTGCTGCCTGATCGTGTTGTCGTCGATAAGCTCCATCAAAGCACAAAATGTGTGCATTGTCCATCTCCTCCTCATTATTTTGTGGTGTAGCTTTGTCTCCTGCCTTTGGTGACTCCTTCCTTTCTCTCACTTTGTATGTGAGAATGTCTACAAGACCTGCCCTTGTGCTATCTTCCACAAGAAAAGTGTATTCGAACTCTTGAAGTTCTAGAACCCATTTGGCTATCCTAGATGAGAGGCTCATGTGTTGCACAACATATGGTAAATTGTTTTCCATGGTGAGAATGACAAATGGTGCAGGTAAGAGATATGATCGGAACTTTCTTACCGCAAACATAATTGTGAATACCACCTTCTCCATATCGGTGTAGCCCTTCTCTGCAGCAGTCATGACTTTGCTTGCAAAGTATACTGGCCTCATGTAGCATGTTTTTGGGTCTTTTTGCATGAGAACTACACCGATGGCCTCCATTCCTACACTTGGCGTGATGCAATATGTATCCTTTGGATTTGGTGGCATTATTGTTGGAAGAGAGTTGAGAATACCCTTTACTTCAGTAAAGCATAATTCGTGTTCCTCTTTCCATTCAAATGTGGGTTTGTTTGATAGCTTGTGCAAAGGTGCAATAGCTTCCGCTACAAGGTGAATGAAACGAGACATGTACCTTACTTTGTGGTTGAAAGTCATGAGCTCCTTGGTTGTCGTTGGTGGTTGTAGTGACAAGAGAGCATTTACTTTTGATGGATCCACTTGAATTCCTTGCAAAGAAACCACATGACCTAGCAATACCACTTGTGACTCTGCAATGTGACACTTCTCATGATTAAGCTGCCCCCCAAATTGATGAAGCCTCCTAAGCCCCTCCTCAACTTTTTGGCAATGAAGTCTTTGGCTACTATAGATACAGAAGTCATCCATAAAAACCCTAATTGACTTTCCAAAGAAGGGCTGAAAGACAAGAGTTGTAAACCTTATAAAGGTACTATGAGCATTTGTGAGCCCAAATGGCATCACTCTATAGGCAAAGCAACCCCAAGGTGTGATGAAAGTGGTTTTTAACTGATCTTCTTCTGCTATTCTGATTTGAAAATACCCTGAATACCCATCACACACTGTGTAACATTCATAGCCGGCTACTTCGTTTAAGATTTCATCTTGGAAAGGAAGAGGAAAATGATCCCTCTTTGTTGCAGCATTGAGCGGTTTGTAGTCAACACAGACCCTCCATTTTCCGTTCTTTTTAGGGGTTACTACAATTGGGGACACCCACTCAGAGTTAGACACAGGGTAAATGAAACCAGCTTTGAGGAGTCGGTTAACCTCTGTCAAAAGTGCCTCTTGTTGTATTTTTCCTAGGCGCCTTAGCTTTCGAGCCACAGGTTTAGTATCTGGTTTTAATTCTATGCCATGCTCTATAACATCCACACCTCTAATTTGTGAGTAATCAGTGATAAACAAATTGGGATACCTCTTGAGCATATCGATGTAGGACCGCTTCTCCTCAGGGGTAAGATCTTTTGCAAGCATCCTCTCAAAGTCTTCAAAGTGCTTGTGGTCACCTTTGTCATCCTTTGTTTGCTCCTTTGTTGGGTCAATCTCTATTGATGGAGTTTTTGATGTGTTGAAGATGATTCCCATTACCTCCAAAGATGATTCTTCTTCGCTATTGGATGTAGTGGTTGAACCTTCCTCGTCCCTTGAGCCAAAACTCTCTTCACTTTCTTCATCAGCCATGGTCTCATAGTTGATGTCGAGCTGCTTTCCTTCATGCCAATCATATACTACATGTTGCCCCTTTTTGAGAATCAATTGTCCTCGTCCCCATTTTTGATCTGCATTCACAGCAATGAGCCAAGGCCTCCCAAGGATGATGGGATAGCCCTCCCCCTTGGCTGGCATAACATACATGTCCACACGTGCATCTATATTACATACAGAAACTTTTACATTCTCGATGATCCCTAGACACTTCACATTTGCATTGTTGGCCAGCCTAGCTTGACAATTAGAGGATTTAGTGATTTCAAGCCCTAGTCTATTCATGGGTCTTTCCGTGATCACACACATTTGTGCTCCACCATCAACATACACATTGGATACCTTCCTACCCCTTACATAAGCATCTACAATAGGTTCCACATCTTGTTGTGGCTTTGAAGTCAATGCCTTTACTGTCACCTCTTCTTTCTTTCTTGGGAGTCTTGTGCTTACAAGTTTGGACCAGTGCTTTCTCACCTTGGGTGATAGATGTAGGAGTTGAGGCCAAGAAATATTGGGCTTTTGAGTTTGCAGATCTTCTAAGATGTTGTAGGGTTCCATATTCTTTCCTAGTGGAAAATCGTTGATGCCGATCTCCCTTCGCCTTGACCTCTGCTTCTTTCCTCCTTCCTCCTTCTTTGACTTTTTCTTCCTCTCCTTCCTTGCAGGTTCTGACTCTTCATTCCTTGTGTCTTCATCCTTGTTGTGTGCTCTTGTGCGCTTTTCTGCTGGCATAACATCAAAATGTATAGGGCTCACCTCTATCTCCTCTTCCAGCTTTATGACGTTTACTCCTCTCTCTTCCTCCACTGGTGGGACAGGAGGGATGTTTGCCACTGGAGGCGGTGGTGGTCGACGAAGAATTTGCGGGGCTTGAGCATGCTCTTGCTGCACCATGAGCGCAGGGGGTCTAGGAGGGTATATGTCCCCTGGAAGCCTTCGAGGGTGAGGGAAATTATACATGCCATGACCAACTTCGTTGCAATTCCAGCATCTCAACTCTTGTGCTTGACGTCGTTGATTGCGATTCCCTTCTCTTGGTTGTCGTTGTTGGGGTAGGCCCTGTACTAGATTCAAGGTGAGACTCTCTAGTTGTTGAGTTAATCTTTGCAAGATCTCTTGTTGTGATCCTTCTCCTATTTGTGAAGTTTGGGCAAGAGAGCCCCTAACTTGTGCTCCCATGCTTGGTGAAGAATCCCTCTCAATGACTTCATTTAGGTCCCTTGTTCTATGTGCTTGAAAATTTAACTTCTTGAATTTGACCATGGCCACCTCATGTGCTTCCTCAAATGTTGATGGGAATTTTAACTCTACCTTGGTCTTAAAAATTGGATACAAGCTAGCCATGAACCTATCTTTGTTTAGAAAGTTTGGTGCACCACCTTGGTTTTGTAAGGTAGCCTCCCATCTATCCCATAGGTTAAGGAAAACGGCCTCATAAGATGGGTAGTCTTCAAGGAATACCTGTTTATGTTGAAGTAGACAATTCCAAAGACCCTCTGGAGTATCTCCTTGTCCAAATTTGGCAAGAAAAATTGTACGTAGCCTCTCCCAATTGGTTTTGTTTTGAGGTTGCAAGGCCTCGTACCATGCCTTAGCCTCCCCTTTGAGAACGAGTGGAAAAGCACGCAGCTTTACCTCTTCTTGATCTCTCCCAGAGATGAGGTGTGCCATCTCCAAATTATCTAGAAATTCTTGTGCATCCTCACCATTTTTAGAATGAAAGGTAGGAAAAGTGCTTGACATTTTTACAATACAAGGAGGTTTGTGTACCACAAAGTTTTGACTACGATGAGTGATCACATCAAAATGAAAATATATACATCAAGTGTTAGTTCATAATTTATCATAGGCAAAATAAAAGGGTTGATTGAGGCATTAATTTCAATAAGGCGAGTGGGTCCAAAAATTCTCCTAATGGTTGCTTGAAATCTAAATTTTGTAGCAATTATGATGTGCACAGATTGACGAGCTATGGGTGTAAAAGAAGAAGGAGCTCCAAGTTGGTTCATTTGACAATGTGTTCTCCTTTTTCTTTCTCTTGAAGAAAGTTTCCTTTGAGTGGATCGCTATCTAAGCGCCTCTTGTCCCTGCCTCAAAACAAAATAAAAACATGGACATCAAATGAATCATCATAATTAATGAATGGAAGAATGATGCGATTTGGAGATGCCAAGATTTCACCAAGTCTTTCTGCTCCAAACATAAAAACAATGCGTTGTTGGTAAAAAAATTTGCGATCTACACAAATGTTAATTCTGATGCGTTGTGAAAAATGAAAAGCATATGGTGCAACTCTATTGTTCATGCGGAGAATAGAAGGCAATTAGGAAAGTTCCTCAGTGGGGGCACCACTTTTATGAGAGCGGATTTTTTGAGATGGGGCTCAACTCAAGGCTCCCACCAAACAACCACTCCGTGAGACCCTACACACGCATATTTCTTAGGGGCACCACCCTCTTTTATGGAGAAAGAAGAAAACCAAAACAAACCATATACAACACACACACACACACACACCTTCCTTATGTGCTTCAACACAAAATGCCCTTCAACCATTCAACACACACTCCTTAAGCAATCCCTTTGAACACTGCACAAACTCTCATGCAAAGATTGACCTTCACCATATTAGTGCTCATATACTTCTAAGAAAAGCAAGCACAAAACCTCAAAACTAAAAACACCATAATGCACAAATACTTGACAACTCCTTTCCTTTCCCAAAAGAAGAGACTACTTACACACATAAGGCGGCATGCATAGAGAGCTCTTCTCCATCTATGCAGCCCCAAGACTTACTTACACACAACATAAAGAGAGAAGCCAAGCAAATAGACACCATGGTGCACAAAAACTTTCTCAACAAACAAGCAACCCAATGAGCACAAAATATGAGAAGCTACCAAGATATGCTTACCAACTTTACATGAGTTTAGAGCAAAAGTGTGACGACGACACCCCAATTGCAACAATTTGTTGATCAAACCATGAGATAGATCATTGAACTTGATATCCTTGCTCTCATATAGAATCTTAAATCCTTATTTAGGGATGAGTATGGTAAGAGAAATGTTTGCAAGAAAATGGTAGCAATAGCATATTGATGCTCTCTCTATGGTGCCGCTTATGATAGCGAACTTAGGAAATGGATAGGGAGACAAGAGGAGAGAGATATTAGGGCTTCCCTAGCCTTAGAGGAGCTTATTTGCAGCAATGGAGTAGGTGTGTGTATTTTTGTGCTTGCCAAAGGGCCTTTTTATAGTTGTACCAGACCTTGGGTTAGGTTAAACTTGACTAGGGTAGGTGATTAACCATAGTTAGGTTCCCTTTTGACCATTCCTTAAATTATGCAAATAAGGGACTTATTTTTTCATTAAAAATAGCCTTTTAGGTCGTGGAGGCTCCATAAGGGTTGATAATGTATGTGGGCTCCACCATGATGTCCCTCTAGTGGCTCCTGCAGAGTGTCCCCATCCTGTTTGTTGTGTCTCTGGAAGCATCTTGAGCCGACCCCTCCACATGCAAGTGGTTTTTAACTCCCCATTGGTATTTTAGAATGTTGGAGAAGTCAAGAAAACTTTTCACCTTTGTGGTTTACCTGATTGTAACTTTGACCTGCAGTAACAGTGTCCGCATCACCTTGTTTTCACCATAACTTTCAGCCTGTAACTCAGAATTGGGTGCTGTAAAAAGCAAAGATGACCTTCTCAAATTTTTTAAGCTGATTTTGGAGTGTTCCTCAAGTATACCCACGAGCTAAGGCGTTCAAGATGCATCCAAAACACCTTTTGAACCAAGTCTCCTTGTAGGGGGCCCTTTAGCATGCATCCAAGGTGTAGCATGCTTTTTCAAAAGAGAATCCACCTTAAACAAATGAGGTAGGCTCCAATAAAGTTTACTTTATTGGGGATATACATTATATTTAAGATTTTTTGATCAACACAAGTAAATGATCCAAGACTTGGGTCACATAGTGGTGGGGAAGGGAAGGCCTACAAGGTTAACCCTACCCTTGAGAGAAGATGGGTAAGATAAGTGCCCATAAATTATTTATTTACAAGTTATGGGATGTAGATAGATATTTAAATTAGTAAAGGTAATTAGTTAAAATAATGTGCAGTAAAAAACTAGGAGAGTAGAATTAAGTTTACTATTTACATTTAGCATGAAGAGAGAAATATGATGTAAATGCTTAAAGATCTGAGAAGGGTAAGGTGTTTGTATGGAAAAAGGCTATTACGGAAAGAGAGAATGAACACTAGGTTAAAACTTTGATCAAAAATATATACATTTAAGTAGAAATGTAGTGCAAATGCAAGGTTACCATTTAACGCTACTCAGTGGGAAAGAGTACCTAATTGGTGCATGTGTGGTTGTAAAAACAGATTGTCTACCACTTCTTGGGATGATTACAAGCTGCTCAACACTTGACATTGCTATGTTGCGGTGAATTGCCTACATTAAGTCCTTAAATCTCGAGTTTAAGCACATTGCAGGTAAAGACAATACAGTGGCAGATATGCTATCAAGGGCAAGGTATGAAGATGAGTCACAAATGATTTGAGGGAGATGATGTAGGTACAAAGTTCTATTCTATCTCTCATGTCAAAGGTAACAATGTCTGCATGACTAATCTACTTGAATCATTCTTGAAAGAGCTTTATGAAGGTGATTGGCTTCTTAATGGAAGCTACTTGAGTACTCTAACAAAACAGGATGATTGGTCTGAACAAGAATTCAAGAGGATACGCAGGATAGCATATGGGTACTTTTTGAGGGATGGTTACTTGTGGAAGCATCCTAAACAAAAGGGTGCTACACCACAACGGGTTATATGCAAAAAAGAGACTCAAGTAAAGCTCATGCAAGAGTTTCATAAGAGTCTATGGGCTGGACACAGGGGTGTGTGGGCAACCTTCTCCAAGTTGAAAGAAAAATACTGGTGGAAGGGTATGTATAAAGATGTATCTCAGTTTGTAGAGTCATGTGTAACTTGTCAAATGTATTCAAATGTTCGACATCGTGATGGATTGCACCCTACATATCCACTAGCCATGCACTATAAATGGGTTGTGGATCTAGTCACAATGCCTTTAGAACTCTGGCAGATGAGATACTTGGTTCTTGCATGAGAAGACCTAACTAATCAGGTTGAAGGAAGAGCATTAAGAGCTAAAACCACAAAAGCTGTGTGCAGATTCCTTCTTGATGAGGTGATTTGCCGTTATGGTTGTGTGGGAAAGATCACTGCAGATAGAGGTGAGTTGGATGCCGAAGAAGCAAGGGAGTTCTTTTCTAGATTAGGAATCAAGCTTTCTCTTACCACAACTTACAACCCTGAAGGCAATGGAAAGAGTGAAAGAGGGCATCCTCCTATCATCAAAGCTTTGGCCAAGGCTTGTGAAGGAAGAGTTGGTGATTGGCCAAAACTGTTACCATAGGCTTTATGGGTTGATCGTACAACACATAGCTCAGTAACTGGCTACATGCCTGCGGAGCTAATGTATGGTCAAAAGCCAGTGATGCCGATTGAAGATACAATTCCCACATGGAATGTACTACCTTGGCAAGAGGGGCTTAGCAGGGAAGATCTCCTTGCACTGCGTATAAGGCAACTACAGAGAAGACCTGGAGACATTGAAGCTGCAAAAGAACGACTCAAAAATGAAAGGTTGAAAAACAAGTACTACTTTGATAAGCGACATCGACTCAGGGGCAAAGCAATTGACAAAGGTGACTGGGTTTTAGTGTATGATAGTAGCCTTGATAACCAACACACAATCATGCGTAAGTTTTCAAAAAGATGGTTTGGACCGTATGTTGTAAATCATGTGCAAGAAAATGCTACTTACAGCTTGTCTGAACTAGATGGTACAGAAGTAAAGATTCCCATTGCAGGAAAAAGGATCAAAATGTTTAAGAGAAGAGGAGACAATGATCAAGAAGATGTTGATGAGGAAGAAGAGCAAACCACAGGTAAAGATCAAAGTGAAGATGAAGATTTGGAATCATCCAGTGAAGAAGAAAGCAAGGAAGATGTACAAGAGGGCTGATCTTACAAAGAAATAATGTGGCACATACCGGAGGATGTGCAGGTTTAGAGGGGGTGGATGTCGTGCTGTGACATGTACATAGTGGGAACGCATGCTACAAGATCTATCTTGTAACTTTTTAGATACATAATTTTCTTTCCTATAATGTACATATGCATATTTAAGTATAATAATAAGCCTTCTATCTCATCCTATTATTTTTCTCAAGGGTAACCTATCCTTACTTTACCATCAGAAAATACTATGGGAAAAGCTCAATAGTTCCGCCTCTTTAACTTGGGGCAAAAAGCATTGATTCTTTATTTCTACTATCTCATTATCATCTCACACCCTAGCTAGATCCTATATCTAGGGTAAACTCCAATATATATATATATATATATTCTATGTATTTTTTATACTTTTCTTATTTTTCTTTTTAAATAGCTACTAGGAGGGAATCAAATCCTAGTGGGACACTAGGTGGCATGATTTCAAAGATACACTTATTTTAATGCATTATTGCAAGCATGATTACAAAACTTTGTCAAGGAGCAATGTCATGCTTTCATATGGTATGAGGTGTCCTTTGAAATTAAATGAAAGTCTAGGCTAAGGGGACCACGGGAAGACTTTTGCTGCCAGAAATGGACCCTATTTTGATGAATTTTTTACACAAGGTTCCAATCTGAATTGGAAAATAATTTTAAAATGAAAATCGTAGCTAATGAGCTGAAGTTTTTGCCCATATTTTTACTTTTTTATTTGGAGCCACGGTTGAGGAGATATGATGAAAATACTGGACCCCAGCCTACCCACAGCATGCAGGGACAGCTCATTTTCAACTTTTCCAATTCCTATTCACACTGGCTTCTCTCTTCTTTTGTAAACCCTTGGGGGTTCCCTTCACCTATAAAAGGGGACCTCTTCTTCCTTGAAAAGGAACTCAAGCATTCAAGCCATTGATGAGAGGAATTCTTGAGGGAGTGAGTAGTAATGCCTAATTGTACTTAGCCCCATTAACATAAGCCCAAGCCTACACTTTCTCCTAGAGGAAGACTAGCCATTCTTGTATGCTATCCTTGGAAGATCAACTCTAATCAAAGAAGGTGTTGTACTTGGCGTATCAATCAACGTTGAATTCTCCCCTCTTCTTCTCTCTCCCATCAATAATGGTGCCGAAGGGTTTCAAGTAAGATGTGTTCTACATTGATGTTTTCTTGATTTCTTGTTGTTTTCATTTACATCTCTAATCCAACATATATATATGTATCTAATCTCTTCTCCTTAACCAAACCTATCTCAGTCATTCTTAGTAATTCATCCTCTCTAGGTTCTCTTTGCTACAGGTACATCTCTCCCCGTAGTATCCTTATTGCCTACGGGCAAGAATAGGGCTTGGGAGGGAAACTTCTCATCTCTTCACTTCTCTCATATCTACATTTCTCACATACTATCCTAGATGAATAACCCACATGATGATCATTTCTATCGCTTTCACTCTGTACGATCTATTAGAATTAACGTATGGATTAGCCGTAAAATACACTTTCAACAACGTATAGTGTTTCTCTTCGGCCCTGAAAGGCTCAATGAAATACTTCTATCACCGGATCCCATCATTCTACCTCTCATAGAAGATAATTTTTGTTTTGATGTAAGCGTAGTTATCTTGCTATGAACCAAGAGGATTTGTACACACAATTAATCCCAATCACTAGACAAAATATATATATTATGGTAAGCACAAAACTACAATTCCAAAGAACAATTCGTAGCCTATTTGGTCAGCCAAGATTGAATGCCATTAACTCATCCATTAACCCTTTCATATTACCCATGATACGATATGACCATAGCCTTGATGTTTTCATCTTCGTATTGTTTTGACATTCTCTTTTGTGTTCTTTCTTTGTGTGTGTGAGTGCAAGAGAGAAAGAGTGAGTCTTCTTTGATTTCACTTTTTTCCAAACCCTAGTCTTCATGGCATCTATGGTTTAACTCCTTCATATAGTTTTTGTTGAGTTCTCTCACAAACTCTCACATCCATAGCCTGGTGCTTTCCTGGCAAGACTGCAAATTTCTCGACAACGTAACCATGGTCTACCCAGTATAATAGGATATGCTCCCAACCCCGCTAGCATCACATGAAAATCAACCACTGCCTTTGCATCATACGCCTCCACTTCTAATTTTTTTACAACACCCAAACATTTTACTTTTTGATGGTTTTCCAATCTAATCTGAATGCCTGACACCCCGGTCACTGTAAGACCCATCTTCTCAACACATGAATGTGTTATGACATATATTTGGGCTCCGCCATCAACATAACCTTGTCCCAATTTTTTTGTTTTGTGCCAATGTCTAGTAGCTCATCCATTGCCAACACCTTCGTTGAATCTCTCTCTGTCTCTTTCTCAATTGGGTTAACCATCCTCTTTCACTGTCGCTTTAGCTTAAGCACCATCTCTATAAGCTGCCCAAAAGTAACATTTGCTTTCCTGCTTGTCAGATCCTCCTTCAAGTAATAGCTTAATTGCCCATCCCCTAGTGGAAAATCTGAAACATGAAACTTCTGACGAGCCCTTCTTTCCTTTTGGCCTTGACATCTTCGTCTTCATGGCTCTTTCCCTTCTTCTTGCTAGGACATGGGGCACGTCTTCCTTCCTTATCCTGTGTGGTCCTCATCCCAATAGGCATCACTAATGTATCCTCTAACTTTGTTGTCTTCTCCAAAGTGACCAGATTTATCACTTTTGTCTTTCCGTTTTCCTCTTGGGTTAATCCACTGGTTCCTTCTTCTCCCTTAATTTCAATGCCATAATCATTGGACCTAGTTAGCACCTGTCTTGGCGATGGATACATGTCTCCCCCATCCTTGGTGGCTTATCACATTGCGGGTTGATGTGTCCCAACTCTCCACAATTATAACATGTGGGTGTCTACCTCTAGACTCTACCATTGCTTTGTCCAACACCATTTCTTGGTCTTTCTTCACCTCCTGGTTGATTTGCAAACCTCACCTGACCTCGATTATTTCCCACATTACCTAGCATGTTTAGGTTGAGATTCTTCATAAAATTTACCACTTGCCTCATGTCTTGCCTTAGCCCATCATCTTGCACTGTTGTAGTGACCACTGCTGGCATGACTTGAGGAGTAATAGAAACCACTGGTTCATGATGAACCCCTAGCATGCGACCTTGTAAAGAGTCCATAGGCTGAAACTCAGAACTCTTGGGCAAAGATTCCACCCCTAACTGACTCATTTTCCTCATCTTCCACTTTTTGTTCCTTGCCACCTCCAATGCATCTTCATATGTTCTAGGCTTCTTTAGCTCCACTCTCCAACGTATATTCTCCCAAAGACCAGCCAAGAACCTGCCCTTCTTCATCATGTCAGGTGGCGGTACCTGTGGTGCTAAGACCTCGCCCATCCTCTCCCATGCCATTGAAAACTTACGTATGTATGCATCTACTGGCTCACCTTCCCTTTGCACCAAACCCTGTACTTCTTGCTACACTTTGTTAGGATCTTTTGTCTTCACAAAATTCACTTCCAAACCATGCCTTAGATTGTCCCAACTTAATCTCACAGGTGGATCCGTTGCAGGAAACTCCTATCAAATGCTTTAAACCACACTCGTGCATCACTCTTCAAACAGATTTGGAGACGACGTAATTTTTGTGCAGGATCGTGAATCTGATTGCTAATGCAAGCAACCTCCATATTCTCCAAAAAGTCTTCCACATCTTCATCACTTCTTCCATGAAACTCCGGATAAGAGAAAGCCATGGCTACCCAAGTTTTAATGCGTTGAGATCCCCTTCTAACACACGTGCAAGAACCCAAATTTTTTACTAACCGAATCCCCAAAAACTTCAATGGAGCTCAACTTTAGATAAGGACAAACACATGCACATCAAATGAGTTTTCATAGTTAATCATCGGAATTACAACAGGCAAAGGGCATTCCAATATCTCTCTTAATCTTCTTGGCCCGAACATAAAGACTATGCGCTGCTGGAAAAAAAATCTTCCTGGACACATGAACATTTATTTGGATACTTTGTGTTATACAAAAAGGAGTGAATTGAGGTCCGTTTTGATCATCCATTAAAGCCAACCATGCAGCTCCCAAGAAGGGACACCTGACTTATCCTCTGATTTTGCCAGAATTTTAGCAGCATAACAGCATAAATAGCTCAAAAGATCAAAAAACTAGCCATCACAACTTGGAAAAATTTTGGCAGAGTTTCCCTAGAAGTAGAGCAATAAGAAATCAAAATATAGACTATATATGTATTTATAACCTGTCAACAATAGAACCCGAGCATCAAGTACGAATCACTAGTACATAGTCTATGGTGAGGTCATGAAAAGGGTGCTCAAGCCACCTGTATCACCGAAAGGATCTCACATTTGAGAATCCCCCAGCTCAATAAAACCTCACGCTATCGACCCTCTCATGAAAGCTTATGCAAATATCATATAGTCAAGTCTCAAAAATGACTATGTTCCAGACCACGTCTGAGAAATGGCTGGGACTGCCAAATAAAACCAAGTATGGCTCCAGAAATTCGTACAATGGCAATATCCACAAGTAACGTACAATACAAGACAATGCGCTCAAACAGGCACCAAATGATGCATACCCACAGCGACTGCAAGTGACTCCGCTATCAATATATCACTCTACTTGAGCTGCCTGTACCTATGTGAATCACATGTACCTATAATCTCTGATCTACAACTTGTAATCCCGAAGCTGAAGGTACTTGAAGAAGATCCTCAGTGGGGGCACCAAAAGAATGTGAGCAGGATGGAAACACACACAATGCCTCTATGATCACCCGACACACACTCTTGGAATGATACAAACACACACACACACACACACACACACACTATGGGGCACTACTCGGCTTACACAGCCCACCTGGCCAAGACAAGGAACACACCGATGGAGTGAGAGAAGAAAGACTATCCATTTGCTCACTCAACACAGAGACACACACAAGCACCCAAAAAACTCAACTCAAAAGAGGAGAATTCTTGATGTTTAGATACAATTGAACTTGGTCCAATACCAATGGGGCAAATAGCTCACATAATTTGGATGAAATATGCCAGATACAATCACAAATTTGAATAGAGACTTCGCTCACAAGAGAAACTTACACAGCCAAAACAGCAGTAAAAAGTGAGGAATTTGGCAAAATGGACAGAGCCATTACGTCCGGAATGGCCAAAAACCCCACCCTATAATGTCACAGTGCTCAAATCAGACCTTGGATGAGCTGTTTAGGGCCAAAAAAAGCTCCAAAATGAGCAAAAACTGAGCTGCGGGTATTGCTTCTCTTCTCCACGTTTTTTCTATTCTTTTTCTCAGGTTTTCCACCCTCCACTTTATCCCTTGGGCACCTTTTGGCCTTTTAGTTGACCTCAAACGGAGCCTGAACATGCCAAAAACTGGCCATGCAGTGCATTTTTGTCACCCTTCTACATCCATCCGCACACCTGGCACTCAACTTTTCTCAATAAGGCCATAGCTTTGGTCCCTCAACCACGTGAAGTAGACCCAAAATATGCTACTCATGATGACATTTTGCATAAATCATCACAAAAAAACAGCCTCGTTGTGTCTTCACTTATCGACGTGCAAGACTTGATCCCATTTGACCTCCTGACACCACTAGATGCCATCTGATGCACTTGCTTACCTCATGTCGTCGGCCCGTGGATAGCTTCCTTGAGAAGTTTTACAAGCTACCAACTCCTCATTATTATAGAAAAACCACACTAGTACTGGTGACGATGAAAATCGATGCACTATGTACACGTTGTCCTACCTGTACACATGTGGGCCCCACGCAACCACCTGACTCTAGAAAATGGGCAATCCTTTATTTGATGCACCATGCATGTGTATGTACATATGTGCAATCACTTCTTCCAAAAAACTCCTAGCAACGTTTTGACATGCATTAAGCAATCAAATAATTTTAAGCTAAAATCTCTTTCTCATAAATGCCCAAGACTCATTCATCAATATTGAGCCTTCGGCTCTCATATGCTATGCCATGCCATTCTTGAAGCAAAACTACTCCAAGGCAATCACCACAAGCATCACATTGGACCTCAAATGGCTTTGAGAGATCCGGAAGCACGAGGACTGGTTGGGAACTAAGCTTCTCTTTGAGCTTTTCAAAAGCATTTTGCTCCTTAGCAGTCCACACAAACTTAACGTTCTTCTTAGTTAAGTCGTGTAGTGGTCCTACTACTTGAGAGAATTTTGCTATGAAGTGTCTATAGTATGCGCACATACCAACAAAGCTTCTTAGCTCATGTAGATTTCTTGGGTTAGGCCATGCTTTTATTACCTCTAACTTTGATGGATCCATTTGGATACCATCTTTAGAGATAATATGACCTAGGTATTGAATCTCTTGTAGGAAGAATTCACTTTTCTTTTGGTTGAGAAAAAGCTTGTTCTCCCTCAATGCTTGAAAAATCACTTGGAGATGTTTCTTATGTTCCTCCAAAGACATGGAGTAGATGATGATATCATCAAAGAACACTCCAGTGAATTTGCGGTATGGTCTAAAAATTTTCTCCATCAAACGATTGAACGTAGCTGGTGCATTAGTCAAGCCAAAAGGCATGACTAGATATTCATAAAGACCAAACGTTGTGCGAAACGCGGTCTTTAACGTATCTTCATCCACTATCCTTATTTGATGATAGCCACTCTTAAGGTCAATCATACTGAAGTAGGTCGAGCCTTGTAGCTTATCAAATAGATCTTCTACCCGAGGTACGGGAAATCTGTTTTTGATAGTGATATGGTTTAGTGCTCGATAGTCCACACACATACGGTATGTACCATCTTTCTTTTGCACTAAAAGGACTGGAGAACAAAAGGGAGAGGAACTAGGCCTCATCGTCCCTTTGTCTACCAACTCTTGTACTTGCCTCATTATCTCCTCTTGTTGAGCTTGTGAGACACGATAAGGAGGCTTGTTAGGTGGTGAGCTTCCAGGAAGGAGCTCAATACGATGGTCATCATCCCCTCGTTTTGGAGGTAAGTCCATAGGGATATCATAGATGAACACATCTTGGAATCCTTTTAGAAAATTAGACAAGTCTAACTCTTCTTGATTCCTACCATTTACATTTGATGAAACATTAGTATCTTTTAGAAACTCTTTGACAAAAATCATGTACGCAGAAACTGAGCTCTTCATTGACTTATCAAAAGCAAGAGGATTTACAAGTGGAATAGTGAGACCACGCTCACTAGCATCTATATACATGTTCTTTCCCTTGTAGGTGAAGTAGATCCTCCTTTCAGGGAACTTCATGTTGGCAGCCATGCGATCAAACCATGGTGCCCCTAGGATAACATCCTCATGTTGGAGAGGAGAGATGAAGAAGTCTTCCTTGTTGACATAGCTTTGGACATGAAGCCTCAACTTCCCAATCAAGGGAGTAACGGAGGCTTGGTGTCCCTTGAAAGATGCATCAACCCACTACTATATCTCCCATCTCAAAAGCTTGAATGCCCAACTTGGTGGCCAACTCCATTGATATGAAGTTAAGAGTAGAGCCAGGGTCAAACAAGATGAAGACATCATGCTCTCTTACCTTTCCCCAAGCATAGGAAAGTGATGATCCTTTGCAATGAGCATCCTCTTTTGGAGCTTCGATGGTGGAAGCCCTAGGAGTCTCATTGCGAGTATTCTTCTTGGGGAAAGAACAATAGCCATGTCCTTGCTCCCCACACTTGAAACACTTATGGTCCTTGTGAAAGTCTTCAAGCTCTTCAGGAGAGAGTCTGTTTTTACCTTTGTAAACTCCCTTCTCCTTGGAACGATTGTTGTTGTTGTTGGAATTGACTTGGGAAGTATTTTGAACATTGGTTTTCCCCTTTGCATCATTTTTGTCTTTGTTTTCCATGGGTTTGACATTACGTCTAGCCCCTTGATGGAAATTGATGCATGAAGAAACCATTGTGTGATGGATTACTTTGTTAATAGTACTAGGCCGTTGAGAGTTGATGTATTCGGCCATCTTTTCAGGTAATCCCGCACAGAATTGCTGCCTTTGCTTGGCAAAGTCTATTTTTTGAAAGACAGTAGCCTTGAGATGTAAATCCCAAAACTTATCTACATATTTGTGGATAGACTCATGGGAGAGGAGCTTCAAGCTGCGCCATTCCGTAAGCACTTTGTCCTTTGCATCGCTTGCAAGGAATTGCTTCATGATGGAAACTCGTAGAGTTTTCCATGTCTTTGGGGCTTCACCATTTCCACGAAGGCTAGCCCACCATTGACGAGATGATTTTTGGAAGTGCATATCTACATGGCGTAGCTTAGAGGACTCTGTGAAGCCCTCATCTCCAAAGGCCGCATCAAATTGTTGGATGAAGGCCAACACTTTGTCAGTAGCACCGAAGGTGCCATCATAGGTGAGAAAAGAGATACTCTTTCCTCCCTCCTTGAACTTCTTTAGCTTTTGTGACCTTCGCCATGCAGGAAATGATTTGCGATGTCCTCTTCTCTTGTATTCTCTAAGAGAATAACCATAACTTTCGTCAGAAGAGGAGGAAGGTGAAGAAGAAGGAGAAGAGGGTCAGCTCTTCCTAGTCCTTTTCTTCCTTTGTTTCCTCCCTTGCCTTTCAGAGTGATGAGGAGAAGGACTATGTGTTGATCTTTTCCTCTTCAGGGGAGTGGGAGATTGTCTAGACCGCCGTCTTCATGGAGCCACATCTTTAGAGGAACTTAAACTTTCATTGCTTTCTTGCTCTTTGGATTCCTCCTCTCGAATGGGAGAGAGTCTTCTTTTGGGGGTCTCTTCAAGAGGTCTCCTAAGCTCTCTCTCCTCTTGGAGAGGAATGGAAATTCCATAAGCACGAAGTTGTTGAGTAACTTCGGCTTGCAAAGTAGGGTTGCCCATAGCTTGCTGTAACCTAGTGATGAGATAATTCACAAACATGGGAGCATCATCATTAGCACCTTCATGTGCAAAATCAAAGCTATCAACGTTCATTCTACTCTCTTGATTATTGTCAGCCATCTTAACAAAATTTATGTATGTACTTAGTGTATGCTTTGGCAATTCAAAACCTTAGTTGCCACTCCTTTTAGCCTTTGAAAATCGGCTCTTAAGTATCTACACCCATAGCTCGAAGTGGTTAATTATAGAGAGTAGAAGAGTAGGTCTAACATAGCAAAGTTGCCAAGGGCTAGCTCCTTTCAGACTTCTTATGGCTCAATAATGGTAAAGCCATAGGCAAGTCTAAAAAGACTCCGTTATTAAGTCCAAAGCTCCCGAGGTGTGCACCATCCCCCACATAGTGGGCTCAACAAAACTGATAATAGATCCGAGTTCCAAATACCCTAATATAATTAACAACATCAACCATTTATAGGCTACTTAAGGACATCTCTTCTTAAGCAAGAAATGAGAAACCAAATGCTCTGATACCAATGTAATGGAATTGGCCTATTTAACTTGAGAGTAGCGGAAATTAATGAAAGTACTTTTGAGAAATGACTTTGTGAGCATAGCGGGTGAACATAGGTGAAGATAGCAACATAATCATAGCAATTATTTAACTTGGCATGAACAATACTTTTGCAAGAGAGATAATTTAGAGAACATGACAACAGTTGAGGACCGGATTTATGTGGAGCCGGTCCCTCCTCCAATAGGCATTTGTATTATGATTTCTCCCATTAAGAGAGACTTGTTACAATACAATCTTTGTGTTCCTTGTGACCTAGGCGATGCAATGAACATGGAAAGCTTCATGCATCACAAACATAACATAAACTTGAAGAAAGCTTTAACTATCCCAAGCCTCAATCCCAAGACCTCAAACACCTTCGAAGGTGGAGAGAGCTAGCAGGGAATGAGGGTAGGGAACAGGAAGAAGAAACATTTCGTAGGAGAAAGAATTAGTTCCTCACTTATCATAACTCTTGTTGCTAACATACATAATAACATAGTAATGAAGAAGAAGTATATGACAAGATTAAGCATTGAAGAATGGCTCTTGGTTGGATTTGCACTCCATATCCAAGAGTGTTGGTGTAGCCTGTCAACCTCTACTTGCTTGGAGAAGGAGAGGGAGCTCTTGCACTTTGCATAGCACACAATGAGAGTGTTTGTGAGTGTGTGTGGGTGAGTATACCCCCTAAGCAACCCCCTAGCTTGCTTGGGTCGACCCCCCCCTTGTAGCTCATGCTTGAAGCTCATTGGACCCCTCCAGGCCTAGCCAATCACAAACAGGAGGCATTACAAGCAACAAGGGTAGCCTTGAGACAAGTGTCCCCCTTTCCCCTTTGAGAGAGAGGGCTAGATAAATGCTAAATCAATTAATTCAATCTCCTAAATTATTATTGGACCCCTTGGGTGGCCAACCAATAGGCTTCAGGCACACCATGAGGGCAACATGAGGAGGAACTTGACAAGTGTCCCTTTTTCTTTCTTTGTACCATGCATGCCTTGTGTGAGTGTGTGGGTGTTCTCTCTCATCCCCCCTCATGTAGGGATTGCCCCCTTCTTGTAGGGATTGAATCTTTGACGTTTTGACACCTCAAGCCCCTCATGCATAGGCCCAGTTCCCACCACAAGCTTGGCTCATAAGCACTTTAAGCTTGGGCTGGGTTCTCACCTCAAGTGCAACCCTAGCATCTCAAGCATGCACAAGCACCTCAAGTATCTCAATAATTAAGCACTTCAAGCATCTCAAGCACCTCAATCATCAAGCACCTCAAGCATGACAAGCAAGACAAGCACCTCGAGCTGGGTCGGGTTCCCGCGCCTCAAGCTCAGCCCTAGCTTACCTAAGGTCAAAGTCCTTTTACACACATTATTGGAGGTCTTCAATGAAGCTAACCCTAAGGTCTTATGCTCCATTTGTTAGCCTTGCTCTTTGATAGACCATCTCTCGTTTGGGCCCCTTTATCATTGGCCCCGTGTTGAGATAGATCTATAAGCACATGTCTATATCTTAACACTTGTTCCCGTTTATTCTCCCACATTAAGTGATCAATTTAATATGAGAAAATAATTTGGGTTGGTTAGATATTAGATATTACATTTTATGACAAATCTAGTATCTTGATGGTAAGTCAACTTACATTCCCCGTTCCCAAAAAACATATGGGCATCGGTTGTAACGCGGCTATATGATGTTCGTATGTAGGCCATTGTTTTTCCTTAGATTCAGGCGGCACTCGGTCGGTAACGTGGCTAATAGAGTGTCGTTTGTTAGAAGCATATGTTTTTGCATAAATGTGGCATTCAGGTCGTTAACCCGACCGTACGAACGTCATATAATTTGTATGTGCATGTGCAGTTAATTTTTTAAGTATTAAGTATATGAAATACTTGGTCGGTAACGCGGCTGTGAAGAGTATTTCATATACAAAATGTATGAATTGTTTGATTTCGTATTTTTTAACTGTCCATTTGAAATTATATACTAGCTAATCATATTCAAAAGAATACTTTATTCATCAATTATTGCTATTTTAAATGTTCCATTTATATAAAATACTTTATTCATCAATCATCACTATTTTAAATGTTCCATTTATATAGAATACTTTATTCATCAATTATCGCTATTTTAAATGTTTCATTTATATAGAATACTTTATTTATCAATCATCGCTATTTTAAATGTCCATTTATATAAATTACATGTAAAAAAATATTTGCACACAAATTGCATGTTTAATATTTGTTTTTAATCTTTTTAAAGGACTCTCAAGCATTATCCCTAGTTTTAATGCTTCATTTACATAAATTCTCTTCAAAAAATCTAAATACATACAATTTGCATGTTAAATATTCTTTTGTAACTTTTAAAGAGCATCAATTATCATCGCTTTTGATTGCTACATTTACATAAATTCTGTGTAAAAAAGTGTTTGAACACAATTTGCTAGTCCAATTTGTATACTTCCAATGTTTTAAATGTTTTTGAAGATTTTAAGTCGGTGTGTGCTTTGTTTGAATTAGTATGTGCGCACGGAGAAAAATGTATTGTTTGGTATGAATTAAGTTCTTATAAACCATTCGTTTGAACTGCACTTTACACGTGTAACGGATTACAATTTTAAGTGAAGATTATATTCAATGTTTATCAATATTTCCAAAACATTTGTTAAAGTCTTCAAGTGGTGGTTAAGAGTTTACCTGAGATAGTGTGAGAGTGTTAGTGTCATTCGCAACCATGAATTTCTGTTTGATATGCTGTTTTTGTATTGTCCAGTGCAAATATGACGCCAAATCAAAAGAAATGTATCATGCATGCCATTCGTAAAGAATGTATTTTGGCAATCTCATCATGTGTAGCTGATCGCATAGAGCAGATTAGTGAAAGCGATGTCTACATCAAAGACATCACTAGCGCTATATGGAAGAACATAGAGTGCAGGTTGTGACTTGAAGGACAATACGAGTTGTTGAGTCCAACTGGGATATGAGAATTTGACCCCCACCACAAGGTCTAGACAGTATTGGGCAATATGAAAGTATGTTACAGAGACTTAAAGGAAGATATCCCACCTGCTTGCGACATGTCAAAATTAGAGCTATGGGATAAATTGTGGGAAGAACAAAAGGTAAAGATGAAGCGTGTGAAAGCACAGGACCAAGCAGCTTTACCCAAGAGATTGAAGATGGCCCAAGATGTTCAAGCAGCTTTGAGAGGTCGATCCGATGCCAGCGGCACCGGCACAATCATGCGCACTGCTTTGAATGCAAAGTGCGCTCATCTTGTCGGCATCCATCACAAAGCCTTGGTAGAAGGTATGAGAATTGAGTAGGCTCCTTCAGTGTGTGTACATTGTATACTATCAAAGGCATCTCATTTCTTCCAGACCACATTTCATATGTGGGAAAATGTTACAAGGGAGGGAGTGAGGCAAAATTTGACAGCTTTCTGACAGAGCAAGGAATACAAACGCTTCACTCCTCCATTGTAAGGTGCATTGGGTTTACTACAGAAGCTCTTTGGATCACGATATTCCCATACTACAATGGGGGTACCGTGGGCGACATGATGTGTCGCTTATCGTTCGCTCATGGATTATTCAAACGACACATGCACAGGCTATGTCAACACGGCTGGAGGTCATTGCCTCTAGAAAACAACCCTCTAAGCAAGATAGGCACGGTGCGGATCAAAGCACCGGTCGAGCAGATGCCGGCAATTTGTCATGCCTTAATGGACGGCGTTGCAACTGCCCACTCGATTGGTATAGTGCACAGTGACCTGCACCCGTTCAACGTAATGTTGGACTTTACTCGCGTCGATATCATTGATTGGGGTATGATGCTGAGAACACCTGCTAAGCGTGTAGCAAATAATTATTTGTCTCCAAGCGCACAGTTGAACGAAGCAGTTTTGAATGCACAGAGAGCAGGGAACGTCGAGATGGCTAAGTGACCGTGGATTGCTCTCGAACTATACGATCCACGGTGCGCAGATGCATACACTAAAGCCAGCGACATTTATGCATTGGGCTACATGTTCGACATGCTGGCAGACTTTTGGAGTGTAGCCAAAAAAAATTATTTTCCATACGAAGTTTTTCACCACCCGGACGAAGATGTTATGAGGGCTATTCGAATTAAAGTAGATTGTTGGATGAAGTTAAAAGAGCGGGACCAAAGAAGGAATGCTTCTGACGTGTTGATATTTTTCAAAAAACATTTAAAGACAGACCCTAACCTTGTGCAACGTCCACTTGTTGAACTTGCGCCATCATTTTATCCGATTTAAACATTTCTATGATATACATGTCTTGTCAAGTGTATTCTTTTTCTTATTGAAGTGTATTATCAATTTATCTGGTTTGAAGTGGTTCACCTAATTGAGTCAATTATCTTTAGTCAATTATCTTTAATCATTTCAAATTTTTCATTTAACTGTCAATATTTCAAATTTGCCTTGTGGTTCAATTAGTCGCATTTGAAGTGGTGGTTTTTAGTGGATTCTGCGCAGTGTCCCAATGAGTGAGAATATATATTTGCCAATGATATTAAATATTTGCAACTCTGTTGACTGCAACTCTAACAGAAAATGGCCAATCAAGAACAAGATATTGGCACCCAATCATTGCCTGATGATCAATAACAAGCGGTTGTTAATGCATTTCAATGCATGAAGTCTCTCGCACATGGCATGTCGGCACAACAAGCGACGCGTACTGCTCGCCGACTCTCAAAGTGGGCAAATCCAAACCATATGTAGTGGAAAGAGATCAATAAAGAAGTGACAAAGGACGTGATCAAGACAATATGGCCATGTGAGGACGCAGAGATCAAGAAAGGAAGGTGGAAGGTTTCGAAGTGCGCCCATGATGGTATCAAAGATAATGCTGAGAGGATTTATTTGGAGGTTTATGGCCATCCCCTACACAATGCAGATTGTGCGCTATATTTTGCCAAAAGGTTATATGTTCACTTTGTGCAACAGCGATCAGTAGACTTCTCGTCAAAGGAGACAATTGTTGCCACTCATGATTTAAGGGAGAGTTGTGTCACTTTCACTCGAGATGAGCTGGCATTGATAGTGGAAGGCGCCGACTTACAATTAAAGAGAGAGAAGGATATTTACATGACAGAGTTGGCAGAGAAAGATGAAAAAATGACACGTCTTTCTATAGCCACCCAGACACCGCAACCCTCACAAGTCCGGATGGAGAAAAGCATTCCCTGCTTAAGTCAGGACGTTCAAACCGTAACACACCGAGTGAATCCAACACCTGTACAAGGGACACACATCAGCCACCTTGTCTTGCATCCGGAGTTGGTCCCCTCATCTACTTCAGATGCATCCTCATCTTCCCAATGTCCAGTGTGCTACAAGAATTTTGATGGATGGAGTGGGTACTATACATTGACATGTGGTCACTATTATCATTTAGTTTGTCTTATTCGTTTGATGCAAAACAATAGGCGATGCACAATATGTTCACAAGATATTCCACAAGGTATATATATATTATGTTTGGCATGGCAAACGAATATAAATTCAAGCAATCACGCCCAGATACCCCTAGCACAATTAGAAATCTGTTTGATGAGCAAGATGCTGCTTCAAGGCAACACAATTGAGATCGAAAAACTATGTAATATCGTGACAAACTATGTACTATCGAGAATATTTTGCGGTGTAATTACTCAAAACACATTTGAATACAAGGTCTTTTACCACTACAACATAACCCAAAGTTATCGACGCCAGTACCTTTCCACGCGGATATCGACGTTCTTACACTCCGTCGATATGCGTGTCGATAAGTGCATCGATATGGATGTGGAAATACGCGTGGAAAGGCAAACTTTTCTAGGAGTATATCAACGCACATATCGACGCGCATATCAATGCTAAAAAATTGGGGGGGGGAAAGGGGAACCCGCGTGCAGGGGCCATTTTTGCCCTCAATGCATGCGCTCAAATCTTGGCCGAACCTGCGCAGCAGGTATTATGGCACCCTTCCCCCCTCCCCCCCCCCCCCCACCCCCCCCCCAACACCTCTCTCTCTCTCTCTCTCTCTCTTTCTCTCTTTCCTACATATGCACACACACACACACACCGCTTTCTCTCTCTCTCTCTCTCTCTCTCTCTCTCTCTCTCTCTCTCTCTCTCTCTCTCTCTCTCTCTCTCCACATCGTGTGTGTGTGTGTGTAGGAAAGAGAGCTCTCCACATCGTGTGTGTGTGTGTGTGTGTAGGAAAGAGACTCTCTCTCTCTCTCTCTCTCTCTCTCTCTCTCTCTCTCTCTCTCTCCACATCGTGTGTGTGTGTGTGTAGGAAAGAGAGCTCTCCACATCGTGTGTGTGTGTGTGTGTAGGAGAGAGAGAGAGAGAGAGAGAGAGACAAAGCGGTGTGTGTGTGTGTGTGCATATGTAGGAAAGAGAGAGAGAGAGAGAGAGAGAGAGAGAGAGAGAGCGAGAGAGAGAGAGAGAGAGAGGTGTGTGTGTGTGTGTGTAGGAAAGATAGAGAGAGAGAGAGAGAGAGAGAGAGAGAGAGAGAGAAGGGTGTGTGTGTGTGTGTAGGAAAGAGAGTGTTAACCCTCACGGCACACGGACACCCATCACCTACGATGGACGCGTATTATGTATTTGGTAGAGTCAGGTACCGGGCTTGTCGGACCAATAGGGAAAGGTAGAGTGATCGCCGATGAGAGGCGCACTTTAACTTGGACATTCAAGGGATTAGTTGGTTAAGCATGGGCGCCCAAGTGTGAATGGGGTGAGCTCCTATAAAAGCCAACTAAACCTAATTTTTACTCATTCTCTCATTTGTGCAATTGAAGAGTGCTCTTGCTCCATCTCCATCTTCTTCTTCTTCACCTCCTTGTGTGTGTGTGTGAGAGAGAGAGAGAGAGGGAGAGTGTGTGTGCGATCGAGCATTACGAAGGCACGACGGCGGCGAAGCGGTTGAGCGCGGCACGACTGCAGCTTCTTCTTCATCGCGGCGAGGAATCCACCACGAAGGCGAGCGTAGAGCGCTGAGTGACACACCCTTTGTTTTCTTGAGCTTGCTAGTTTAGGCTTGTTGTGTGCTTGGAGCCGTTTGTGGCTCGCATACGGTGTATTGGCAAGTCCCTTGCTTCGACAGTGCGGCAAGGAGCGCACATTTTTGGCGCCGCTGCCGGGGATATGCCCTACACTAAGCTCGGTTAGCACTTTACGCTTCCTTGTGGTGCAATTTCTATCATAGGAAAGACAGGGAAGGAGTGTGTGGAAGATTTCTGTTTTTTGCGTTTTCTGCAATTGCTGTCAAGTTTCAATTTCTGCTATTGTCTGCGTTTTTTCAATTTCTGCATTTTCAAGTTCGGCGTTTTCAATTTCTGCAATTTTCTGCATTTTTGTCAATTTGCTGCAATTTCTGCGTTTTTTCTGCATTTTCTGCATTTTCTGCGTTTTTTCTGCATTTTTTTCAATTTCTGTATTTTCTGCATCAACAAAAAAAAATTAAAAAAAATGGAAAAAAAAAAGTTTTTTGAGAAAAAAAAAATAATGTTGAAAAAAAAAAAAATTAAAAAGGAAAAAAATTCGGAAATTAAAAACGCGAGCGAGCGGGCGGCGAAATTTTTCGAAAATAAAAAACGTGACTCTTAAAACGGACGGGTTGGTTTGTATAAAAGATAGATCGGGATGATTTTCCCAAGCCCAAGCCCAAGCCCAGGCCCAGGCCTCAGTCCTCAGTCTTATGATATATACTAGACTCACTCTTATATATATACCCTACTCCCTCAAGAGAGAATGAGAGCATGTGGGACAAGTCCTCCACTCTCCTCCTTTCTCTTCCCACTTGCACCCTTAGACTTTCTAGTTTGGGCCTAGTTCCCTACTGGAAATTGACAGTTTTAGGGATTCCGAGGGCATAGAGTGACCAAACGGAGGGCTGTAAAGCACGGCACGACCCTCTGACCGATACGCTCGTTTCGAGCTATCACACAGCCCATTCCACGACACGCTCTAAAAAATCTAGCAAAAAGACAAACAAAAAACACGCTAAAAACTAGTCACAAGGCCTCCTAGAGCAGCTTTTTGACACCTTAGGGTATCAAAAGCACATGCACTTACGCTCTGGGCGGGTGCTAGAACACAAGCATATTGAGGGTGCCTCTGTTCATACGGACACCCATTACCCATCCACGATAAGCTCTAGACCCTCAGCGGGGACACAAGGTAGCACCACCCAAGACCCTAAAATAGCCGCTAGTGATTCCTCCTCCGACTCAGAAATCATGGAAGCATACCCTAACCAAAACACTGAGAGAGAAGGCCATGCACCTCCCGAAGCTCCACAGCCTAGTACTAGTATGTTTAGCCGTTTCATGGAAACATTAGGTAGAGCTACTCGCTCGGAACCTGATGCAAATGAAGCACACGAAGGGGGTGGGGAAGTGGACTCTCCTTTCACATCGCACGTGGACCCCACACCCCCAAAGAGTGTCCATGTGGATATCCTGCCAACTTCTTACCAAGAAGGCCCTGTTGAGCTGCCTCCTTCAGAAGTTCCCTCTAGAGTACCGTTGGTGACAAGTAAAACCACGGGGAGCAACATTGCTACTACCTCACAAGAAACCGTTAACACGTCGACTCTAGAAGGATTGTTCATTAATGATCATTGGACATACGACCTCCACACTGAGGTGTTGACGGATCTACACTCTGGCCACGCCTACCATGTAGGATGGATAGAGATTGTACAATCCACCTCTAGTGCCACGAGCATCGAAGATCAACAGAAAATGATATGTAATGTTATCCATGGCATTATTCAATCAGAAAGGCAAAACCGAGGGGTAAATATACTCTCAACTGGCCCCATGAGATTTCTGGATACGAGCAAGGCTCAACAGCCTACTCTATCACAAATGGAGACTCCTCTAATGAGTCCCATGGACCCATCTTACGTCATTTCACCTGGGGTCTCTATGCAATCTGAGCCTCCGAGCGAAAACTTTAGCTTCCCTAACTTGGCTCAACCCTCTATTAAGGAAAACACAGTGCTCACTCCAGGGATAAGCCTGACAGAGAATGTACCGATGACATCTACGGTTAGCGCAGTGCCACTACCTAGTGTCGTAGTACCTAATATGGGGCCTCGACTATATGTGCCTCTATCCCCTTATGCACACATGGCCCCCACACCTCCAATTGTACCACTTGCTTATGCTCCTCGAGTGCCGCTCCCTAGCTCTTATCCGAGTGGACCTATGCCCGGTTATGTTCCATATCCTGCATCATCCACACATATGCCAAGACCGGTACCCGTTCCTCTCCCACATATGATTCCAAGAGTACCTCCACCGGCCCTACCTCCTCACATAGGTGACTTGGCAGCGTTTGCTCAAACCATAGGTCGATCTATCGCGGAAAATATGTGTCATGCATCTGATAGAGAGCCTAGAAGTAAGGCAGTACAAATTGCCAAACTCACGCAAAAATTCAATGGGGACGAAGATGCTAGGAAACACATTGAAGTGTTTGAACAAGTATGTGATTCCTTAGGGGAACGCAACGAACTACATAAGTGCAATGCCTTAAGCTTGACATTAAGTGGGAAGGCTGGAGATTGGTATAGGACCCTAAGGGTGGACGAGAAAACAATCTACCTACCCTTCGAAGGTTGTTTCTAAAGGAGTACATACGAGAAGGTGTGCTTTGGGGTGTAGCATCTCAGCTACAGAAGGCCGAACGTAAGGAAGGAGAGTCAGTAAGGGACTTCATTAGTCGTCTAAAGCACTTAAACTCTCGTTGCCCTGTAAATGAGTGCTTCAACAATAACCAACTGCTTGATCGATTCATTCGAGGGTTGAGGAATGAAGGAATCTATAATGGACTAGTGATTAGAGGTATCACAACCTGGGAAGATGTCACTGCCAATGCAATCCAATTAGAGGACAACTTGATGATAGCAGGCATGAGGGTGTCTACTGACACGAGATCCACTAGCTCACAAGCCATTGAGTATGAACCCATGACTGCAAAGCCCATTGCCAATGAGCCAAAGGTATTTGAGACATTCTTGACAGACCTCACCAAGGCAATCCAAGAGTCTCTTAAGGATAATCGACCCCCTCAAAATAGTCACATGTATCCAAGAAGGGAGCAACAATGGTGTTCCATTTGCTTAGGTCCACATAGCACTAGTGAGTGCCCTACGTTTAGAGTAAAATTTAATGGAACTTGCAACGCATGTGGTAGGTATGGTCACCAAGCTAAGGATTGTTTAATGATCAAACGTATGATGGCAAATAGACCACCTGTAGCCTGGACGGATGCGCCTCGAGCTCCTGTATTGATGCCTACTCCACCTGTTGAGCAACTACCGCAACACATGGTCCCTAGATCTCAAAATGTTGTACAAGCTACACCGCTACCACCTCCTGTGCTAGGACCGCAGCCCCCGCATCCAAGAGTCGCCCCTATGAACCAAGTGGGTTGCGAGCCATCAAATGCTTATGCAGATGGTTGTGAGGAGGAAATAGACACTAGTATTGCCTACGGACTTGATACATTGGAAGAGTGTCCTATATACTACATGGAAGATTGTTGGGGACAAGTCAAGCCGGTTTATCAAGCTGCTGCTCTCGCATCCAGAGGTCAAAATATCAACACCCAGGCTAGGAGGCCACCTCTTCAATGCTACGAGTGTGGTGGACCACATCGAGTAGCGGAGTGCCCTATTAGGCTGCAAAAGAATGCTGCACAGATGCAAATGAATCAAGGGAGCACGTCTGCAATGCCAATACTCACATGTAATCGTTGTGGCATAGATCACTTGATTGCCCAATGCCCCTATAACCCAAATGCGCCTAAAATCACACCCCTGAATTTGGTCGAAATTGCTAGTGTGACATCGCCAATACCACCCGTCGCACCCGCTTATGCGATTACACGGTCCATGCTTCAAGGGCCAGGACATATCCTCGAAGAGAGAGATACCGCGTCAGTTATCCAAGCAAAGAAAAAGAAGACACGAAGGAAGAAGTCGCAGAATACGGAAAATTCAAAGCCAAGTTCCAAAACAAACATAGGAACAGGAGATGACCCCGTGTATATGAATGACCTCGAGGATGATTCAGATTCAGTCGAGACAATGGAGACTAGAACCAATACCACAAAGGGAAAGACCGACAAAGAAAACCGTAACATGGAACCAAATGAAAACCGAATAAGAGAAAACCATAAAGAGCCTCTGAAAACACCACAAGTGTTTCCAAATCCAATCCAAGACCCCCAAGATAAACCGCAGGGGCAAAAAGGGAAGAATCGTAAAAAGAAGATTGGGACGTACCCAAACCCAGTAGACGAGATTGAGCAGGTGAAACATCTAAGAGGTTTAGTGGAGGAGACTCAAAGGAAACTAGAACCAGAACCCATGCATGTCAAAATTCATGACACAGTGTTTCCCACGCAAGTTCATCCACCCCACATGAACCATAGACCGTTAGCCATATCTAGTATCATCCAAGAAGGGAGTGAGGACGGGACATCAGAAAGTGAGCATACACCCTTCTTGTTGGAAAGGATGTTTAACGAAGGAATACCTGATCCCATTGAGGAATATGAGATTCCATCCTCACCAGTTCCTAGTCAAGGACCTACACCCTGCAAAACGCCAATGAATGTTGCCAAACTAGTGGACTTCATGTCTTCTGAGGTCCGAACCACGATCATAGCAAAGCTGTATGGAGATCCTGAGTTATTCCTTGCACTTCGAGCATTCCTTAACGGAGAGCTACGAACGGGATTACCGCAGTTTGCGCAACCAAATAGGCCTGACTCGATTATGATTGATGAGGAAAATCATGTGCAATCACTTGACTTAGATGGACACGAGTCTGTGATCGAGGTACCCATTAACGAATTAGGGCAGTATTTTGAAGGCGACGAGTCTAATGCGACCCTACCCATCACTACCAAGGGATTAACTATAAAGGGAATTCTTGATGGTGGTGCGGGAGTTAGCATCGTTACAAAAGATTGTTGGGAATCCATGGGAAAACCCCGCCTCAGTGTTACTAACATTGTGGTAAAGATGGCAAATGGTACCATAGCCAAACCTATGGGGATGCTCAAGGATCTTAAGATCAAAGTTCTAGGACACAAGGTACGACATACGTTCATTGTAATGGATTTCTCTAAACACCTTATGTCATATGAAATGATTTTAGGACGACCATTCATGAGGGAAGCACAAATGGTTCATGATTGGTCTAAAAATCATGTCTATTTGCAATTCCAAGACTCTGTCCTTAGAGTGGATTTGGTGACTGGTAAGGTACACCCCTTAGGGAGTAAAACCATTATTGATCATCGCTCTGACACCACAGGTTCACTCGGCCCCACTACAATATTGTTACACTTGTAAGAAGGATACAGACATTGGCCAAGATTCTCCTTATATGGATGTGTTACCGGTATGACGGAATCAGACAATGTGGATTGGGTCCACCTAGCATCAACCATAGATACCTGGGGAAATAGAGGAACCACTTGGGTCACACCAGAGGGGGAAGAGGTACCACAAATTGCACCTCTGAACATGATAAGTGCCATACATGCATCTTCTAAGGGCAAGGCAATTGTGGACCAATCTGACAGTGACACCTATAGCTCAATAAAAGACTTTGACCAACACGACTTGGACACTGACTCCCAGAGTGAAACGGATTCTGAATCTCATGAATTAGAGAGTGGGGCAAGTTCAGAGTCAAAACATTCGGAAGGACCGAGCACATCAACCGATGATAGCTCCTCCGAGAGTGAAGAGGACACCAACGAGGACTCCTTTAGTGAGCCAGATCTAAATCAAAAGCAGGTCTCAAATAAGAAAAAGAAAAACCTTAAGAGGCGTCGATATCGAGCCAATGTACGTGCTAGGATAAACAAGAAGAGATCCTCAGCAGAATGGCTCAGTTATATAGGAGCATGTGATGCTCATCGAAAATTGGTAGACAATTGGGGTGAATATCTCCAAAATGTTATGTGGTGTAGACCACGACCCCATGACATAGCCCAATTAGAGATCATAGACAAGCCAAAGTTGAGCGCACTGCAAGGAGGCGTCAAAACCAAGAGTTAGCTCGACAACACAAGAAAGCAGAAAAGGAAGCACAAGACCAACGCACAACCAGAATCCACAGACTTGCATCCTGCACCAGAACTTTTCAAATCTTACACCACAGGGAAGCAAAGGTTGTGTACACAAAATCCCAAAGAATACCTATCGATGGGAATAATGGAATCTATGATGGTCCGGCAATAGTTAAAGAAATAGAATTAGCTGACCCCGGTGAAGAATCAAAACCTGTTTTTATTGCCCAAGACCTCACAGAAGTTGAAGAGGCGGTCCTCAAAGAGCTTCTCAAGGAATTCAAGGACGTATTTGCTTGGACATACCATGATATGAAAGGTGTTCCGCCTTCTGTGGTCCAACATACAATCCCTATGATTAGCACTGCGAAGCCCGTACAACAAAGACCCTACCGATGAATCCTAAGTACGCAAAGATCATTCAAGAAGAACTAGAAAAGCTTATCAAATGTGGGTTCATATATCCTATTGAACACTCTGAATGGGTGTCGCCAATAGTTATCGTGCCAAAAGAATGGGAAACTCAGGGTGTGCGTGGACCTCAAAAAAGTTAATGCAGCTACTAGAAGAGACCATTACCCCTACCATATTCCGAACATGTACTCGAAAGAGTTGCAGGCAAGGAAGCTTATAGCTTTCTAGATGGGTACTCAGGCTACAACCAAATCACGATAGCGCTAGAGGACTAAGCTAAAACTGCCTTCATCACAGAATTTGGCGTGTTTGCATTTCGTTGTGATGGCTTTTGGCTTAACAAATTCCCCTTACATCCAACGATTAATAAACACTGCACATAAAATCTTTCAAAGATAATTGTAGAAGTTTTGTGAAGCTTTCTTAGACGACCTTTGTGTTTACTCTTCTTGGAAAGAACATCTATCATGTTTGCGGAAGGTGTTTGAAAAATGTAGGTTATATCGTATCTCATTGAACCCGTTCAAATGCCAATTTTGGGTCAAGCATGGAGTTATTTTAGGGCATATAGTATCCAAGAATGGTATCTCAACCGATGAGAGCAAAATTAAAGTGATTCTAGAGTTACCACCACCAACCAATTACAAGGGAGTTCAAAGGTTCATGGGACACGTGGGTTATTATCGACGGTTTATTTTATTTTTCGCTGAGATAGCACGTCCTTTGTACAAGCTTCTCATTGAATTTAAATGGACTGAAGAGTGTGACCAGGCCTATGAACAATTGAAGAAAACACTAGCAAGTGCTCCGATTTTAAGGACACCTAACTGGGATGTCATTTTCCATGTGCATATTGATGCATCAAACTTTGCTATTGGGTGTGTTCTCACTCAACCAGGAGAACATAAATTGGACTATCCCATTAGCTTTGCAAGCCGTCAATTGAACGATGCTGAAAGGAACTACACCACTACAGAGCGAGAAGGTTTGGCAATGGTTTATGCAGTAAAGAAATTTCGCTACTACCTTCTGGCAAACAAGTTTGTATTTTATGTGGATCATCAAGCGTTGCTGTATCTGGTAAACAAGCCATGCTCCACAGGAAGAATCACACGATGGTTGTTAATTCTTCTGGAGTTTGATTTCACGATTGTAGTGAGACCCGGTAAAAGGCACGTCATGGCTGATCATTTGTCTCGCATACCCAATGGTGAAGCCCCTACAGGAGTTGATGATGAATTACCCGATACTTATTCATAGTTGAGACTATGCCTGAATGGAGTGAGAACATTGTTAACTTTTTAGTTAATGGTTTTCCACCCAAGGAACTTCGTAAGGATATCGCTCGAAGGCTAGTAAAAGAATGTGAACCCTATTGTTTGATTGCCGGAACCCTGTATAGATTAGGCAAGGACGATATTCTTAGGCGTTGTGCCCGCGAGGATGAATATTTGTATATCTTGCAAGAAGCACATATGGGCATAGCAGGAGGACATTTTTCAGGGGACCTGACTGCTAGAAAGGTGCTGCAATCAGGCTATTGGTGGCCAACTTTATTTAAGGATGCATCACTTTTTACAAAAGGGTGTGATGAGTGCCAACGTTACAAGACCACACAGCGCAAGGACAGAATGCCCTTACATCCTATTAAAGTAACCCAACCATTTGAAAAATGGGGCTTAGACTTTGTAGGTCCAATTAGTCCCGCAGCTCGCAACACTCAATCTCGATATATTCTAGTTGCTACGGACTATGTAACAAAGTGGGCTGAAGCTAAGGCTTCACAAAAAGCTGACGCGAGGACAACAGCTAAGTTTCTTTTTGAGAACATTATCACAAGATTTGGTTGCCCTTTTGAAATTGTTAGTGATAATGGTACCCATTTTATAAATGAGGTAATAAGAGAGCTTACCACGACCTTTATGATATCCCACCATAAGTCTACACCTTATTACCCGCAAGCTAATGGACAAGCCGAGAGCACCAACAAGACTCTAATCTCTATTTTAACCAAGACGGTAGAAGCTCATCGCACTGATTGGGATTTGAAGTTGACATCTGCTCTATGGGCTTATCGTACTGCTTATAAAGTGGCTATTAATTGTACGCCATTCAAAATGGTATACGGCCAAGAAGCGGTTATGCCTTGGGAGTTTGTCATTCCTAGTCTTAGGGTAGCTTCGCAAGAAGGATGGAATGGTAACCCCTTAACCGAGCGTTTGTTTATCTTAGAAAAACTAGACGAAGAGAGACAGTTGGCTGTGCAAAATGCTCTTGTGGAAAAGGATAGGAGAAAGAAGTGGTTTGATCGCCATGTGAAGGACAAGGTATCAAAGTTGGTGATAAAGTCCTTATGTATGGAGTACGTAAAGAGAAGAAAAAGTTGAAATATGCTGGTAAAGGACCATATAGAGTATGTGAAATTACCCCACAAGGTACCCTTCGTGTGGAAACTCTTGATGGAGTTGAAACCATTGGATTCCTCAATGGGAGTAAATTCAAAAGATATTATGATCCTTTAAGCCAAGAAGAACTACGGGCCATTCATCAAAAGAAGGCCGCCAAAGCACAAACCGAGTTAAACAAGATACAAGCTCAAGCTGAGGCTAAGGAGCGACAACAACGTATAAGACAAAAACGAGAGGCTAACCTTGGGTCACAAATGCATTCCACGTGGAAATCGAAGAGGATGGGTTGGACTCTGACACACCTCTACGATACCCCATTGAGTTAAATAGTGCCTATGGAAAAGTGCTATATAACGCCTTATTGGACACGGGTGCTAAATACAATCTGCTATCCTATGGGGTGTGGTGTCAGTTAGGGAAGCCACCTCTATCTGAGAGTATTATCCAAGTCAAGGGTGTCAACAAGAAAAAAACTACGGTTTTTGGAATCTGGCACACTTCTGTCAGTTATGACAATGGAATTGTAGCTCAAGACTTTTTGGTCATGCCTACTGGAACTATGGAGGGTAATATAAACCTAGGCCGCACGTGGATGATAGCCACCAAATGCACTATTGATTGGGGGACTGGGGGTGTTACAACGCAAAAACCAACTCTTAGCCCTACCACTCAAGCCATAGTCCCTGAGATATTGCCCAAGGAAATAAAACCCAAGACATTGCATGTCCAGGAGGTTGAACCATACGTCCCCATAGCCCAACTCTCTAGAGCTTCAACTGATGTAGTTGAAAGAAAGCTTGAGACACACAAGAACCATCCTAATATAACAGAGAAAACATACAAGTGGGTCCCTAAACCTCTGTAGTGAGCATGGTTGATGCAAAAAAACGGAAACCTAGTAAGAACCGTACCACTCACTCCAAGAAATGTAAAGAAACGCTGCGTTGGATTCCTAAACGACTATTGGAAGCCCAAGGATACTATGAAGGAAATGATCAAATCTGGGTGCCCAAACGTAAAGTGTACTCTTACCTGTCACCTGGCCCATGTAAACCCAATCCTGTGGCTCCAAAACAATTGAAAATCGCGGAAAGGAAAAAATCATGGAATGTTACACACCCGTTCTAGAGCTAGTTTGGGTACCAAAGAAAGAACGATTTGTTCCACCTAGCTCAGGAACAGGAAAATCAAATGAAGCTTCTTGCTCTTCATGTAGTTCCTATACGCAAATAGAAGCTTCGACACAACCTCCACCTACCACTGTACATATCCATCCAAGCACGAAAGAGTTTGCACCTCCGGGGTAAGTTCACCACCTACAACAACGTTGCAAATAAAATCCTGGGAGAGTACCTTACCACCCTTGCAACTTGACGAGGCACCTAGGGTAATAGAAAACTACTGGCAAAATCCTCACCTATTACCAACTGGAACAATTGGTTTCAAAGGGTGACAAGCTCATTTCAAACGGTATGATCTACCCAAGGAAGGGGGAGTGTTTGCTGACATCATCATTCACTTGCTTCCCTCTCAACCTTTTCCCTGACCTCTCAATCTCCGATCTTAGGGAATGTATATATATAGCCTTATACTCACAAAAAACAAAAATAGTAAAGAGCAAGAGCGCCTAGCAATGAGAGAGCACCCTATCAGATCTTACATATAAGTCCAAATTCACCGTGTCAATTCAAGCAACACACAAAAACAACTCTTATGTTTTAAAGGCTAACCAAATCTATCTGTCTTGTCAGAAATGGCTACTTCACCAGAGGCATGCACTTCTATTTTTGATGAAAGGTACCCCTTGTCTTTTCAACAAGTGTTCTACGTATGCTACCCTATACTTTCTTGCGAATGGGATTTGATAGAGAGCCTTGCATGTGAGAGAAATTTTGAGGAGTTAGAATGGCTGATACGTCTATGGCTAACTAGTGATCCCTACCCAGTAGCGAATGTGTCTCCAATGGCACATGCTTATTCTTTTGCACAAGATGAGTATCCACGCATCACGAGGTTCTTGATTAGCATGCTTGCACAAGAGGATGATGAAGAGGAACTAATAGAGACCGAGGAAGACTATGGCCTCACGGACAACGATTTTATTATCTAGATGATGAGGATAGAGGCCTAGCCTTAGGGTGGCCACCCGGTTTATATAATATCCTCTTTCCTTGATTCTAAAAGGGGTGACAGATAGGTAGGTTAGGGGTCTAGATTGTGTTTTGAGTTGTTTTTTAGGAGTTTTAATTTTTCCCACTGATGTGCCTCCGGAGGTATTCCTTTGTGTTTCCTAGTGTGTACAGGAGCGTGTTGCTATTGATAGGATTTGGACCTTCATGGAACCTTTCTCTCGTTCACACTTCAAATCAAGCGCGACCATCAACACAAACAGGTGTTCTTGTCCATTAGCATTGCCCTTATCTTTTTTGCATCCATGTTTGTCTGCTTTGATTGTGATTGGTAGCATAATATTCAGCGCATTGGCTTAGTATCAAACATTTAATTCAATGTAATGTTTTGTCATAATCACTTGTCTAGGTTTAAAAATCAAGCAGTCCGACTAAGCTAGTTTGACCAAGCTAGGTATTAGAAATCTTCTCTTAATACCATGGGGAATGCCTTCCTAATAAGCAATGGTTACTTAGGTTCTTAATCCGATTTAGGCAGCATTGTGTGAAATGTACTAGGGCTTTCTAGTGGCTTAGCTTGACCCTAGGACCTTTAGCTTAAGTATTATAAAGGGAGTTTACTAATGTGATGAGCCTGGGAGGTAACAGTGTTATATGACCCCCCAAAGTTACAAAATTAAAATGCTGAAAATGAACAAACAAAAAATCAAAGTGCCACAATGTAAAATTTTAAGCTGGAAGAGAAATCTCAGCTTGATTTGGTACTTCACTCACATGTATTGCCTATGGTACTAGAGCCCTAGAGGTTCCCAGTGTGGGCTTTTCCTTGAAAAGCAAAAAACCCAAGGCATACAAAATAAGCACACACATCATAATTGAATCAATGTGAAAAGACTTGGGGGGTCAAAGAAAAAGTAATCAGTCAGGCGATGATTTCATGAGAAATTCCTTTTATGTAGCTTAACTACAAATTTTCTAGATATAGCCTCTAGTCAGCCCTCGAACATGAATACTTGGCTCTCGCGATTAAACAACTTAATTGACCACAAAAATTAAGAAGCTTACCCATGGTATTAATATTCGATCTCTAGTGCCTTTCGACCGTCAAATTAGCGACCCCAGACTTGTTTAATTTTTTACCTTTACATCTGTTTATGCATTTGATTACATTGCAATTTAATGTTCATTGCTAACAAATTGTTTGAAATTCTTTGACCAATCAATTTGTCTACCTAAAACTGCATATGCTTTTTAAGAGAATGCAATTACTGTCCAATGTTGTTTGATTTTGCAGTGACTGAAGAAGGCTAAGGACATTCATCTCAAATGCTCTTCCACCTCGACGAACCAGCTTCAACTCAATAGCTTCCGAGGACGGAATCTACATCAGGAAGGGGGGCATGTTAACCCTCACGGCACCGGACACCCATCACCTACGATGGACGCGTATTATGTATTTGGTAGAGTCAGGTACCGGGCTTGTCGGACCAATAGGGAAAGGTAGAGTGATCGCCGATGAGAGGCGCACTTTAACTTGGACATTCAAGGGATTAGTTGGTTAAGCATGGGCGCCCAAGTGTGAATGGGGTGAGCTCCTATAAAAGCCAACTAAACCTAATTTTTACTCATTCTCTCATTTGTGCAATTGAAGAGTGCTCTTGCTCCATCTCCATCATCTTCTTCTTCTTCACCTCCTTGTGTGTTGTGTGTGAGAGAGAGAGAGAGAGGGAGAGTGTGTGTGCGATCGAGCATTACGAAGGCACGACGGCGGCGAAGCGGTTGAGCGCGGCACGACTGCAGCTTCTTCTTCATCGCGGCGAGGAATCCACCACGAAGGCGAGCGTAGAGCGGTGAGTGACACACCCTTTGTTTTCTTGAGCTTGCTAGTTTAGGCTTGTTGTGTGCTTGGAGCCGTTTGTGGCTCGCATACGGTGTATTGGCAAGTCCCTTGCTTCGACAGTGCGGCAAGGAGCGCACAGAGAGAGAGAGAGAGAGAGAGAGAGAGAGAGAGAGAGAGAGAGAGAGAGAGAGAGAAAGAGAGAGAGAGAGAAAGGAGAGAAGTGTGGTGGCGTGTAGAATTAAAGAGAGAGATAGAGAGAGAAAAAAGTATGTGTAGGATATTTAAAAACAGAGAGAGAGAGAGAGAGAGAGATAATTATGTTTCGTAAAAAATAAAATTAAAGAAGAAATGAAATGAAATTTATATAACTCTTGGAAAAGGCCAAAGTGACCTATGAGACCAAAAGTTACAATGTGTGAATCTATACAAAGTCAGAATAACAAGATGACAAAATGACAAAAAAAATATTATGGAATCCTAAACGGCTGGTGTGGACTAAGCAGCTAAAACAGCTAGCTGGTATAGTATCATAGGAATCCTGCATCTGTCGTCTCGTTGGCGGACCTCATCAATCTGCTCCATGTCAGTAGTCGGACCGGGCGTTGTGCATGTCGAAGCAAAGTGACCGGATTTCTGATGCAGCCTCTTCAATGTTGTGTAGTCTGGCCTCTGCAGTCCTGGGCGGCCTGGATCCTCCTAGCTCAGCGCTCGTTCGATCAGTACGTAGAGAGATAGAAGAGACAGCGAGAGAGAGAGATAGATAATAATAGATAGTTCTATTATCGTCCTGGGAGGTCAAATATGACCTATGGGACCAAATGAACATTCACGTGTGTGATGTGGAGTTCATAAGTGACTCTCGATGCTCAAAAAATGCTGAAATGAGCGTCGCAATAGAGAGTCCACATCGTGGTTGGAGAGGAAGGTATGTAGGAGAGCTCATGGCTGAATATATGGGGAAAAGAGGACCTAATGTGGTCAAAAGCTGAGCACTCAAGGAGTGTGTGGTACTCACTCCTCTCGCACTTGACGAGGGCATAAGGTGCAAAGTCGATGACACTCCTCGCCAGTGCCCCAACGTCATGTCTCGCAGCGTAGAGAATGGAGCTAAGACGAATGGAGGCAATGGCGGATCGCACTCAACGGGATGGGCTCAGGATGTAGGAATGGGTTCGTTACCTCGTTCCGAGAAGAAGAGAGATTTTTGTTTGGCAACGTGTGTGGTGTAATGGCTGAAGCGAGAACCTCCAGATTTCTCCCAAGCCATGATACATTGCGTTGTAAGAAGGCCTCATTAACTGGGAGTCGATCGACGCATCCTTGACCAAGTGACATGCATCCCATCTTCCAAACCATTTCTTGATATCAAGCATCCACCCCGAACTTAGTATTTTGCTCTTGCATGTCTTTTGAACCTTTACTTGCTTCATATGCGATTCTAGGAAGTCGATGCAAAGGGCTACGTTGTGTCTTACGCATGTACTCCACAACCCTTTCCATGCCCAAGACCTCAATGGGAAGCGATCCGGACTCAAGAAGTAAGAGCATGTAGGGTGTTTGTGTCTTGACTTGGAGAAAGTTGGTGAGAAAACGCTTTTGGACATTCTCAAAACTCTTTCAAGTAGACTTCCCGATGCTTCCACCCCACACCTCCACTCCATAAAGAAGCACCGGTGTCACCAAGTGTCAAAGAGGTACTTTTTGAGAGCCCAACACTTGATCTCTCCTGCATTGCACATGTTCTCAAATGCATAATAAGCCCTCTTTCCGGCTTCCAAGCGACGCATTGCACAATCCTTCCATTTATGATTGGATGGAACCTCAAGGCCAAGGTACCTGAAGTGATCCTACCACTTCAAGTTTTCTCATTGTTGTAATACAATGCATGGAATTTTCATCATTGAGGGTCTTTACAAGCATAACCTTGGTTTTGGATCCATTCACGATCAGCCCGCTATGTAGGCAAAAGCGTTCCAAGACACTCATAAGCTTTTGTGCATCTTCTAAGGTATGTGCCAAGAGCACTACATCATTGGCATAAAGCAAAAGCATGATCACCGCATTTCCAATCTTAACCTCTTCTATGCCTTCTTGCTGCATAAAATCAAGAACCATGTATTCCAATTCATCAATGAGTAGCCCAAAGAGGGTTGGGGAAAGTGGGCATCCTTGTTTGACACCAATAGTGCTTGCAAAAAATTCTGAAATTCCATCTCCCATACGTAATCGACATATCACTTTTTGGTAGATGCGAAAGACTGCATGCATAAATTCTCTCGGCACTTGAAGGCTTTGCATACGTCTCCAAAGATTTCCTCGCGGCACCATGTCAAAAGCTTTCTTGAAATCCACAAAGCAACAATACAACTTTTTTCCTTTCAATCGAGACGCTTCCATAAGAACTCGAAGAGTGACAAGGTGATCAATAGTGCTATGATGCTTTCGAAAACCTGCTTGGCCAAGCGCACGTTTGCCATTCTTTTCAGCCCATTCACTTATCTTCATCTCCATGATACATCCAAATAACTTTGCCATCAAAGAACCAACCATTATAGTGCGATAGTTGTTCACATTGTTTACATCTCCTCCTTTGTGCAAAGGTTTGATCCAATTTGCACTCCAATCATGAGGCATGCCATACTGAAGTGCAAGGTTAAACATATCACATATCCAATATCGTGTTTTCTTGCTTGTCCATTTAATCATTTCAGCCTTGACACCTTGAAGGTCACCTGCCTTGCGAGTAGCAAGTTTCTCAAGCGCGCGGCATACATCTTCAATGGTAAAGAAGGGAGACATAAATGGAAGGGAGCTACAACCCTCCATCTTATCAACATTGGGTTGCTCATAGAGGTTCTTACAATGCATATACATATCCTCAAGAGTCAAGTCACCAAAGCTCTCAACGCGCTTGCCTTTTAGATTTTGCCAAAACTTGCCACATGCATGTGCTTTCTCTTGTGCTAAAAGAAGTTGTTTTTCGACTTCCCACCTTCTCCTCTTCTTTTGAACAAGTGCTTTGTATGTGTGTGAACATTCCAAGTAAACTTCCTTGTCTTTGATTGCATCCAATCTTAGCAAGTGTTTTCGGGCTTGACTACATTCCATGTCAAACCATTTCTTCTTGGTGCTACCCTTCTTAGACCTTTTGCAAGACATGTGTTTCGCCGAAAAGCATTCCTTCGCACAAGAGAAAATTACTTCTTTGAAAACTTTCCACTTGCATTCTAATGTTGGGCTCCCTTGATGCTCTATCATGCTTAACATTTGGTCCACCATATCAGCATATATAAGTGCTCGTTTGAAGTCTAGACGTAGGTACAAATGATTCACATCATGATTGGAGGCTACATGCTCGGGCCGTTTACCACACTTGAGGTCAATACATAACATCCTATGATCCGATTCCGGATTCCATTCACCAAGTGTAAAGCTTTGTATGCATTCTAGAGTGGCTTCTGAGAACAACATATAGTCAATCACGCTAGCACCATTGTGCTTTCTACATGTAAAGTCATTGGTGCCTTGCCATAGAGATACACCATTTGCAATGAGCATTCCGGTACTATTGCACATATGTAGAAGTGACTTTCCATAGTGATCCACTTCTTTTGCATCATTAGAACTTCGATTATACATGTATGAGTCATCCACTCTTCTTGATACATGCGGCATGTCGACTTGTTGTGTGTCATGTTGTAACATATTTGTGCGAGCATTCATGTCTCCAAAAACAATGACTTCACCTTGATCCTTGTAATAAGCAATGTCTTCCTCTAGTTCAACAAAGGGCTGATCTCTATCCATATTCAAGCGAGCATAAAAGTTGGAGTCATAGTGAGGAATGTAGAAGCCGGCCACAAACATGACTTGACCATTTGGTGGGCTGATTTTCAGCCATAAGTAGCGTTTATACTTATCTTCTTTGACAATGGAAACATCTTTCAAACCCTTTTTGGTCATACATGCTATGCCTCCTTGGCCTCTTCGTTGCTTTGCATTTTTGGCCCACATCAAAGAATGTACATCGTATTTGTCAAATCCAAGAATTCGTTGCGCATCATGCTCCCATGTTTCGACAAGAAGTATCACATCGGAGTCATTGGTAAGCTCATCAATGCCAATTCCCGCATTCCATGGATACCCGTTACAATTCCAAAAGCTTATTCGCAAGCGTGAGTTGGTCTCATAGATCATGTGTCCCTATTTGTTGGGTGGACTTGCATCCTCCTCAAGTGCCTTTTCTTCTTGAGATGATACCTTAACCTTCTTGCTTCTTTCCTCGTATGCTTTGCGACGTACATTTTGTTGCATAAGAGTGCGATCCTCATATACATTACAACCCGTTCCTTTGAGGTAGATCCAACCATTGTCAAGGATGATCTTTCTCTTTACCTCATCAGCCATGGTACATACAATAGGTCTTTCTCCCGAGCGAGGGACTCCTTGTTTTCCAACTCGATGTGCACCATAAGCCATGATTCCTGACATGCCAAAGTGTGTAGCAAAAAACTCTTCAATAGCAACCACAAGAGATTGGGGTGTTTCCATGCTTTCCTCCTTGATTCCACGAATGACGATGTTCTTTGAGCGTTTTTGTCGTTCTTGCAATTCTTGAGTGTCCACATTCTCTACATTCTTTGCTTGGACAACGGCTTGCGTGATAGGAGATGTAGAAACCACATTATCCTTACATATATCAGCCCATGATTTGGATGCATTTCTCATCTCACATACATCATGTCGTATTGTATCTATCGTTTCCTCTTTCAATACATGATCACTCTCAACTTTGCTCAAGCGCTCTTTCACTACATTCATGTCCACAAGAGAGCGTTTACATTCTTGAACTTCATTCTCAAGATGCATCAAGCGCGTTGTTTGCATTTCAAGAACCTTCTTGAGGTGCTCATTCTCCACAACGAGAACTCTTAAAGTACCATTTTCCATTGCAAGTGCGCGCAACTCTTCACCTTGCTTGTTGACGGTTTCTTGTAACGAGATCAAGTAAGCCATGATCATTGCTTCCGTTGTTGTAGACGATGTGGTTGGATTAGCATCCAAATTCCTTGGAGATTTTGCATCATTCTCCATGGCGAGTGTGGCTTTTCCACCCTTGCGAGTTTTGTCTGACATTGCCTTCAAGTCGGCAACAAAATCGCAAAGTTTTGACAGTTTTTTCAGTTCTGAGATGCTGTTACAGCAAAGCCTTCCATTACACAGAAAAATTCTGTCTTTACATCAATGCGTAGAGGGCTTCGTGCTCTTCGATTGAGGCTATAGATCACCTAAATCGGAGTTCGGATGAGCAAGTTATGGTCAAAAGAGTGAACTGCTGTCTACTAGGTCAAAAAACGGCTGTGTGTGTGTGTGTGTGTGTGAGAGAGAGAGAGAGAGAGAGAGAGAGAGAGAGATAGGGAAGTAGAGAGAGAGAGAGAGAGAGATATAGGAAAAAAGAGATAGGAAATAGAGAGAGAGAGAGAGAGAGAGAGAGAGAGAGAGGGAAGTGGAGAGCGAGACAGAGAGAGAGATAGGGAAATAGAGAGAGAGAGAAAGATAGGGAATAGAGAGAGGGAGAGAGATAAAGAGAGTGATATATATATATATATATATATATATATATATATATATATATATAGAGAGAGAGAGAGAGAGAGAGAGAGAGAGAGAGAGAGAAGTGGAGAGCGAAACAGAGAGAGAGATAGGGAAATAGGAAATAGAGAGAGATAGCGAGAGAGAGAGAGAGAGAGAGAGAGAGAGAGAGAGAGAGAGAGAGAGAGAGAGAGAGAGAGAGAGAAAGGGAGATAGCGAGAGCGAGATCGAGAGAGAAAGAATGAGAGATACGGTACGTAGACACACACACACACACACACACACACACACACACACAGAGAGAGAAATAAAGAGATAGAGAGTGAGAGAATTAACTAGAGATAGCTACAGAGATAGAGAGAGAGAGAGAGATAGATAGTAGATAGATAAAGAGTTAGGTTGGCTGACCAATTGCTTGTGTGAAAAGGATAGAAACTCTCTCTATCTCTTTCTCTCTCCCTCTAGAAGAAACTATGGAACTAAAAGAGGCAAAGGGGTTTTGCCCACTACATGCATTGCCATGTACACCTGGGAGTGCACGTATATGTCTACCCATATAGGATTTGACCAATAAAGACGCGATTCCCGGTGGTCTTGATCTCTGTACACCTCTGGACCGAGGTGTACGGAGATTGGGCAAGACTAGAGAATGCGAGGTAGTTTACATTGTGAGGAGTATATATATTAAAACAACATTCATAATCATTGTAGATGGCAACGTCATCAACTAACATGGAGGAAAAGATTGCATGCTCGTGCACACTCTACAAGTATCAAATCCTCCGCAAGCGTAGGATATGTAATGAGCATGTGCACAAGTATGGAGAGTTTGCTAAAGAAACCGTACAGAATCTACGATACGACTCCTACGGAACGGGCATTGATTTTCGCGACATAGCACCTACATCTGAGAGAGAGAAAAAGGATTATGCGTGAAGGTCTGACCAATATAGAGCCAAGGATGGAAGCAGAAAAGGACTTACAAACAGAAGACGACGGCATGGAGGAGATGCTGGATGCCTTCTTCCAGACAAGTGAGGAGAACGCTAACGAAGCAGCACCAGAAGCCGTGTGCCTATCTCCTGAAGACATGTTGAGAAAGTTGGCACGTCAACCAATCTATGAAGGCGCCAAAATATCGACGCTTCGTACTTGTCTGGCGTTTTTGAATCTTCGGTCAGTGTACAGGTGGTCAGATGCAAGCATCACTGCTTTGTTTAGGTACGTAATTTACAAAAGAGATTTTTCGATTACAACGGTGACGTGCTTGGAGAGCTTTTTAATTTAATGTGGCTTAAACAAGTTGTTGCGGGAGCAACTTCTCCCGGCTGCTGGCAATGAAATGGCCCCCTGCAGGCCAGACGCAAAGAAACTATTGACCTCAGCTCGCTTGGACTACAACAAGATTCATGCATGTCCAAATGATTGCATTCTTTTTCGCAATGAATTCGCAGATTGTCTGTCGTGTCCTAAGTGCGGAGCAATGCGCTACAAACAAGATGCAGTTGGGGAGACAGTGCCAGCTAAACTGTTGCGGCATTTCCCTATTATAACTAGGATAAAAAGCATGTTTCGTTGTGGTTCCATTGCAAAGTTGATGCGGTGGCATTCTACGAATAGATCCAATGACGCAACATTTAGGGTGCCCGCTGACTCAAAGGCCTGGAGGCACATTGAAGTTACTTGGCCACACTTTAAGAGTGAACCATACAATTTGCGTTTGGGCATGGCAATGGATCAAGTCAATCCATTTGGCTTGAGAAGCTCATCATGGAGCACTTGGCCTGTGTGCCTTATCAATTACAACCTCCGGCTATGGCTTGCCCCCATCAAGAAGGGTCATTTGATATTAAGCTTGATTGTACCTGGTAAGTTCAAGGTAAAAAACATGGATGTTTATCTAGCTCCACTAGTTGACGAGCTCCAGGAGTTATGGCATGGGATCAACATAGCAGATGCGGTTGAGCCAGTAGGAGAACAGCATGCAAGGATCCATGGACTTCTTATGTGGACTATGCATGATTGGCTAGGATACGGAGAAGCTTCTGGTAATGGTTCTTGATTTACAAAATTCTCGCTATTCGCAAGCACTTTGCCTTGGCCTAATTCATGCTTTAATATATGCAGGGCTAACAACTTCGGGATACAATGCATGTCCAATTTGCGGGCAATCTTTGGATGTGCGTTATTCTGCCTCTCTTCGAAAGACAATTTATCAAGGCCACCATCGTTATCTTCTAAATGGCCATCACTTGCACGAAGGTCAGCTTGGTCATGTCCGGGAATGTCATCCTATGCATGTGAATGGCGTCGCTGATGGGAGCAACATGAGGGGCAACCTGTTCCAGGAATGAAACGTTTGTCCATTCTCCATACGTTGCCGTACTGGGGTGATCTACTAATTAACCATTTGCTGGATCCAATGCATATATTCAAGAATGTGGGAGAGCTCCTCTGGAAGACAATCATGGGAATGAAAGACAATCGAGCTTCATGAGATGATTTGCAGTTAGTTGGAAAGATGCGAGAGCTGTGGCCTTTCACCAATGCAGCTGGCCAAACAAAACTTCCAAGAGCACCATGGGTATTGCTAAAAAACAAAGAGCGACAAGTTAAAAGGGTGATTTCAGAGTTCAGGACGCCAACAAGATATATGCGATGTCTCAAGGCAGCATTCACCCGTGACGATCAACTGTCAGGACTAAAATCGCACGACTGGCATAAGTTCTTGCAATTCATTCTTCCAATTGCGATCAAGGGATGTTTAACGGAGGAAGTGCGGACCTGCATATACAAGATTTCAGAGCTAGTGCGGTGGATCTCTTCCAAGGAGATACGGGAGGAATCTATTGCAGTCGCAAGGGCTAACTCCATTGAGGCAGTTTGCATGATTGAGAAGTATCCACCCACGAGCTGCCTAACTATCCAAATGCACTTGCTCGTCCATGTAGTAGATGAGGTTACAGTGAATGAAGATATCCTAAAGACCGCGTTTCGTACAACGTTTGGCCTTTATGAATATCTAGTCATGCCTTTTCACTTGACTAATGCACCAGCTACATTCAATCGATTAATGGAGAAAATTTTTAGACCATACCGTAAATTCACTGGAGTGTTCTTTGATGATATCATCATCTACTCCAATTCCTTGGAGGAAAACAAGCAACATCTCCAAGTGATTTTTCAAGCATTAAGGGAGAATAAGCTTTTTCTCAATCAAAAGAAAAGCGAATTTTTCCTTTAAGAGATTCAATACTTAGGTCATATTATCTCTCGAGATGGTATGCGTATGGATCCATCAAAGTTGGAGGTAATAAAAGCATGGCCTAATCCAAGGAATCTACATGAGCTAAGAAGCTTTATTGGTATGTGTGCATACTATAGACGCTTCATAGCGAAATTCTCTCAAATAGCAGGACCATTACATGACTTAACAAAGAAAAACGTTAAGTATTCATGGAATGCTAAGGAGCAAAGTGCTTTTGACAAGCTCAAAGAGAAGCTTATCTCCCAACCAGTCCTTATGCTTCCGGATCTCTCAAAGCCATTTGAGGTCCAATGTGATTCTTGTGGTGATTGCCTTGGAGCAGTCTTGCTTCAAGAAGGGCATGCCATAGCATATGAGAGCCGAAGGCTCAACACGGATGAACGGGTCTTAGGCATTTATGAGAAAAAGCTGTTAGCTATTCTACATGCCCTAGACACATGGATCTGAGTAACGATGGTCGAATCAAAAGGAGGCATAACAAGAAGAGGAAACTATGACCAAGACAAAGATTATAATAGACCGTCACTAGAATGATGCAAATTGAAGGAATCTCAGAACTTATGATGATTGCAAGGATCAACATGATGAGTACGGATTTTCATCGTGTAGGGCTTACTATGAATGACCAAAGTACAGAAAGGACGTGTTTTGTAAGACACCCACATTTGGCCAAAGATCAAAGCTATCAATATTAGAGCAAGAACAAAGTATTTTCATTCACAATCTGACCTATCAAGCTAGTTAGAGAAACCCAAAATAAACAGTTGTTAATTGTGCTTAGTGACACTGGCTAAGAAAAAACTACTCACCTTCTAGGGGTATATAAACCTCCATATAGTGATGTAATGAACGATAGTGAATTTGCCTAGCATTGAATAAGATGCATAAGATGCATGGTGAGAGCCTGAACGAGTACGACTACACAAAGGTGCATCCAATTTACTGTCACGCAAAGTGTGAACCAACCATTTTGGCATACCTCTAGCCTGCTCATTTTCAGCCCTTTCCTCATCAAGTACATCATGTACATCTGCATCAGTAATAGGTTGATCTGTAACATTTTCAAAAACCCCCATAGGCTGTACATTTGCCTCATTGGAAATTACATTCGTATTTCCACCACTGAAAAGAGGCAACAAAGTGTCATAAATGTCCTGTTAGCTTACATTACTGTCTCTAGTACACGACAGCAAGGGCTGAACAGAATCTTCCACAAACACTACATCCGTGAAACCAGAATACGCTTTGTTTGCGGATGATATAACCTGTAACCTTTGCTTTCATCACTATAACAAAAAAAAAACATTTGACAGCCTTATCATCCAATTTTCTGCGTTGTGTTTGTGGCACCAAAGCATATGCCAAACAGCCAAAAACACACATGTGATCAATAGAAGGCTTTCTATCATGCCATGCTTCATATGGAGTAGTAGACTGCAAGATTTTGTAGGACACCTGCTAAGTACATAAGTGGCACACATGATGGCCTCAAGACAAAAAGAATGCGGCAAAGCTTGACTTTTGACCATACATCATGCCATTTTTGTCAGTGACCTGTTTTTCCTCTCAGCAACACCATTTTGCTACAGTGTATAAGGCACTGTACATTGCTGTTTTATCCCACGACTAGCCAGAAATGCATTAAATTCATGAGACATATACTCCCCCCCTCGATCAGAACGGAGGGTGCCCATAGTACATTTCGAGACATTTTCAGCCATAGCCAGAAATTTTTTGAAGTACATAAAAACTTCGGACTTCTCTTTAAGCGGAAATACCCATGCATGCCTGGAGCAATCATCAATGAAAGTCACGAAGCGCAAGGATGGAGTTTGCATGGGCCCACAAACATCACTATGCACAAGCTGCAACCTGCATGTGGCTCGAACTGAACCATCCTTTGGAAACTTAGAACGTTGTATCTTACCCAAAATACAGCCTTCACAACATGTTTGACAGGTGCTTCAAGAGGCGGCAAAGAAGCAACCATATCAGATTTCTCCAAACGCAGCAAACTGGAAAAATTCAGATGACCAAAATGTGCATGCCAAAGTTTTGCATCTGAAATAGCCCTTGAATCTACAACAGCATTTGCAAAATTTTGTCCACACTTGTCATACAAAGTGAGCTTATACAGCCCACGGCACAAAAGGCCAGATGCAACAATTTCATCACCAAAATTGAGATCATGAACTGTACATGTGTCATCCACAAATTTGACTACAAGTCCAAGTCTAGCAAGTGCGGATATAGACAAGAGATTCTTCTTGATCCTTGGTACATAAAGTGCATCAACAAGTGTGAAGGAACTGCCATTTGCAGCAGTAAGCACAATCTTTCCAACTCTCTGAAATGGATAAGAGGCATTGTTGGCACAAGTGACTGAATTCCCATGAGGGACAGACTCGAGAGAGGTAAACAATTCACGATGTGAGGTAATGTGCTTTGTAGCACCACTGTCAAAATACCACACATGTGAATCTGCAGCAACTGACAAGCATGCATCATGGACAACAGGATTGTAAGTGCACTATGCGCTAAAAGCCCATTCTGCATCAACATCAGCATTACAGTCTCCTTTTATAGAAGACTCGACAATGGCTGCATTTGTAGTGGAACCAGCATTTGCAGTGGAACCACCCTCTTTCTTCTTAGCCTCTTTTGCCTTCAACTTAGGACACTGCTTGATCAAGTGGTCATTAGCTTTACAATAATGGCAACGCATCTTCTTTTTTCCCTTATCACCAAAATTGCCAGATGAAGTGCTGCCACCAGAAGCATTAGGAACAAAATTTTTGCCACTCGCAGCAGAACCATAAGAAGTGGCTGCATTGTTGTTACCACCCTTTCTTTGAGAAGCAATAAAGGCCTGTTCAACTGCACGTTGTCTAGTCCTGTTTTTTATGGAAAGTGACTCATTAGGAAAAATATGAACCCTCTAGGGGCCCTTTGGGATTAAGGTTAATTAGAGGCCAGCCAATGAGAAGAGGGTGGTGGACACACTCTGTGCCCTCAAAAATGTAGGGGGACAAAGTAGTCTTACACTTTTTAAATGGGCTCTTACCTAGTGAGAAGGTGGGGTGGGGGGCATATGCAACCTCCAACTTCCCTCCTTTTTGATCCGGTTTTGAAAAAATCCCAAAAATTTGAAACTTTTTAAAAATTTCAAAACTCATATTTCATCTTATGAAAACCCCCCTAAAACTATTTTATGGTCAAAAAAGCATTTTTTGATCTCAAAAAGTCAAAATGTGCATCCAAAAACCCTAAAATTCAAAAATTCTAAAAAACTTTTAAAAAATCTTTTTTTGCTATCCAGAGCTCCCCCAAAATTAGTTATTAGGCAAAAAGAGATTTTCTCTCTCTAGAACCCCTTTTCCAACCCCTCCTTGGTTGCAACCATCACACTCATCCTCTACTCCAACACTCTCTCTCTTTACACCATCTCCATTGCTGCAACAAGGAAGCTCCTCTCTCCTCCCCTACCACCTTCCATTGCCATACCAAGCAAGGCTTATCCACCTTCTCCTCCCAGTGCCACACCAAGCAAGGGTTGTCCACCTTCTCCTCCCACTGCCACAAGGGTTGACCATTTTCTCATATCACTTTATCACACCTACATTGTAGCAACAAGCAAGGTTCTTCTCCTCCTCCTAGTTTGCTTTGCTCAACCATGGCCAACTCTACTTCGCAAAGGCGACCAAAGGATGAGGTCACAGCACTTGCATGCCACAACACTAGAGGTGTAGATGATGAGTGGGTGCCACAAGAGTTCACCAAAGGTGCTTGGGTATACATGCAACCATCTGCTGTTGGCCCTCATCGTGTGCGGAATCGTGCAAACTTGGATCTTCATTGGAAAGGAAAGCTCCTTGGCTTCAAAAAGCGCAAAGACAAGGGGACCATAGCCATTGTGCAACATGTTTTCTCAATGTCAACTATGCACTTGCAACAACCACCTCGATTTCCAACACATTGTAGGTACATGTTTTGAGAATACAAAGCTAGGTGTGAAATCACAGTGTAATGTTATTATGGATTCATACTTAACATTTGTCATGCATTTATAGTCATATTTCCATCCACGTTGGTGGAGGAGCAGCCACTACATAGTCTCTCCGGCACATTCAATGCTATACATGCGGATATTGGAGCAATAATGTTTTCGCATCTTTGCCCAACCAAACTTGTTCAAAGAAGGATTTTCTTCTATTCTCACTCCTATATTGTCCCTACTTCTACACAAGCATTTGGAACGCTTGAACCCATCAAAGTAACTTCCTTATTAAGTATGGAGTGGCCGGTCCCAGATTTGTGGTCGGTAGCATCTTTCAAGCAAAATATGATAATGGATGTCCAAAACTCTTTGAAATACTCTAAAGCTTCTAGGTCTGTGGGCTTGAGCTGGTGTTTGCCTATTCATTGTTTTGTGCACATTTTTAAAGAGTTTGGATTTGTGGAGACTACCACAATGCTTGTATGTAAAGATGCGCATTACGAGGAATTAGGAAGGCTTTTAGAAGAGGACTGGGGTTTTGTGGAGGGCATGCACAACGAGGACCGGTACCGTTGTAAGGTTGGAGCTTCAGGTATTGGAATGCGCTATTTGAAATCCCGCACCTCCTTGTACATACGATTTCACTATGATCGTTGGATGTGCAAGCTTGGAGTGTGGACTCCCTTACAGAGTGTAGACGGCGCTATTGCAAGCTTTGACATTGTAGTGAAGATGCCCAACGATGTTTTGGAGGCAGTCCAAGTGAACAAGCATTGGACTCTCAGTAATGTTCGAGAACATTTGGTTATTATGGGTTTTGAGGCCCTTCAACAAGCACAATTTCGTTTACAAGGTCACAAGGTGAGAATCCTTCCACCACATTTTCAATACATCATGGTTTGTTGATCATTAGATGCTTATTGTAATGAATGTCCGCAGATTGGGAAGAGAATGGAAGACAAATTGAAGGTCGAGGAGGACTGGGGGATAGATGGAACTATGCTATCGATCTTATAACTTTGTAACTCTTGCAATTTTCATATTGATCCCCGCTGTAATCAACATGATTTGCTTCGGCAAATCATGCGAAGCAAATCATGCCTTTGAATATAATTTTTTGCATTGGGATGAGAAATCATTTTTTGGTGAAAGTGCCTTTTTTTTAATGTCTTAAAAAAAGGGTACATTATAAAAGGGGGGCCACCTAACTCATTCACTATTTTCACTTTTGCAACTCCTGAGCTCCTTCACTCTCTATCCACACCCCAGGCTAAACATGGATGCTGCCACAGCCTCTGCATCTCTACCCACATCCACCCCTTTGTCACGCTTCATCCTCTTCCTCGAGGACACCAAATACAAAGGGAAGTTGAACCTCCACACCTTTTTTACTCGTCTCCCTGACCTTGACGCCACAGTTGCCCTTCACATGGATGCATTTGAGGAGATTTCTGCGTTCATGGAGGAGCACATCATAAAATATTCTGTATCTATCCCCCCACATGCAGGGATCTGGGTGCCTTGCGATCTTTTGCGCTATATACACAAAGGTGATCGCCCATTCGCCAAGCGGTTGCAACGATTCCAAGAAATTGCAACCAATGCAGGCCATTACTTGGACGAGCAAGCCCCTTGGGTGTCAGCGCTCAAGAAGCGCAAGTTGGGGGTGGAGTACCTTTCTCGGCTCGCAACATTTATCTTCTTGGTGAGCTAGGAACCTGATTTGGAGGAGCTCTGCTTACCACACCTTCAAGTTGGGTCCTTTATCAAGGACACCAAGGAGCAGCAGGTTATCCCCATGAACCCTGCAGCGGAAGGAAAAGCACACCAGCTCGAGTACCCTAGGGGTCTTGAGGAAGTGGTTGAGAAATCCATAGTTGCGGCTGGCCCTAGTGACACTCCAGTGCCACTACCACTGACGGATGTGGCTATCCCAGAGGTAGAAATTAGCCGCTTCTCCTCAGTGTTAGTGGATAGGGAGGAGTTTGTGTTCCTCCATGATTTGGAAAAAGCATTTGGCCTGCGCATGGATGAATGCTTGAGCGTGCTATGCAACAGCAGCAAATGTCCCTTAGACAATACGCCAGATGCCCTAGAAAGCAAGCTCTTGCCAGATGGGCACTCTGTTGCTGACACTATTGCAGTTGTATGTGCGGAGGTCCTGGCAGCAGAGCAGTTGCACGTGGCTGATGAAGATTTCCAAGCCACGCAAGCCAAGGTTGAGGCTGCTAGGATGCCTATGCCATTATGCAACCTCCCATCTGATGATCCAAAGCTTGTATCTGTGGTGCATGGGACCATTGACTTGGATGCAAAGGGCAACAGGGAGGAGGATGACAAGGAGCAGGAGGTAAACTGTATCCTAATTTTCATGTTACTATTTTATCCTTCGTTGTCTTTTTTCTCAACCTTCATCGGTTTATGACAGGATGTTGTGGAGGTTGATGATTTTGCTGCAAGGACGGGTGGCAAGTGGACGGGCTTTGGACCTCAAGCTTCCCTTGCGCATTACCTTGGACAACTCCCCCCTGGCGATGTGGCCATTATCCATAATGAATTTACTCCCCAAGCCCATTTTATGACTTGGTCGTTAAAAGCTTTGAGCAAGTTTTTGTGTTTGAGTACCATTGCTCAAACTGCGCATCAAGTGTTCCTAGTGCGTAGATCCCTTGTATGCACAGCGTTTGGCACCGGCTTTCGTGGTAAAGTGCTTGCCCAGATAGGGATACTTGCTTCCATTGGCTCAACTGACCCAAATGCCATAGCGCAGTCCCTCTTGACTGTGGAGTTGCCTTACGCGCAAAATAAGCACCAGGAAATGGTCAAAAAAATTCTGAACTCCTCAGATACATGATGTAAAATCACCGTGCTAGAAGGAATAAAAAATATTTGAAATTGTCTCTCTATATTGCAAATTCTTTTCAATCTGATTTGTCAATCTTGAAAATTGTTTCAATTGGTGATATGAATTGTTTTTTGACTTTGTTATTTCAAGGTATGTAATTGCAGTCAATTTGAGTATAATTGTGATTTTTAAGTACCCTAGGGGGTTAGATTAGCCTATAAGGGGCAAAAAATGCCTGGCCACAAGGGCGCGCAAATGGCCCATCCATCAGTTTTGGATGGGCCATTTGCGCGCCCTTGTGGCCATGCATTTTTTTGCCCCTTATAGGCCAATCTACCCCCTAGGGTACTTAAAAAGCATAAATTTATTGCAATGGGTTGGTTTTGCATCATTCATTTAAATGCAACCTTTCTATGGCAATTCCAGTATATGTTCACACTCAAGGACACTAGAAAAGCTCAAATAAATTATGAAATGAAGTTTCCAGCAAACTATCACTTGCTTTAGTTCTACCTACTACACCCTTGCACCAAAAAGTCAAATTACATTGGACACTTGGTTTCCCAATATGTTATTTGTTTTGATATCCTATAAGGAATTCAAAGCTTGAAATGACCAAAAAAAGGTGTCCATAAGGATCCATATAAAATATTGATGCAAAACCAATAGGTTTTAGTAAATTTGGTTGTTTTAAGTACCCTTGGGGGTAGATAAGCCTACAAGGGGCAGAAAAAGGCCTGGCCACAAAGGCGCGCAAATGGCCCATCCATCAGTTTTGGATGGGCCATTTGCGCACCCTTGTGGCCAGGCATTTTTTTGCCCCTTATAGGCCAATCTACCCCCTAGGGTACCTAAAAAGCCAAATTTATTGCAATGGATTGGTTTTGCATCATTCATTTAAATGCAACCTTTTTATGGAAATTCCAGTATATGTTCACACTCAAGGACACTAGAAAAGCTCAAATCAATTATGAAATGAAGTTTCCAGCAAACTATCACTTGCTTTAGCTCTACCTACTACACCCTTGCACCAAAAAGTCAAATTACATTGGACACTTGGTTTCACAATATGTTATTAGTTTTAATATCCTATAAGGAATTCAAAGCTTGAAATGACCAAAAAAAGGTGTCCATAAGGATCCATATAAAATATTGATGCAAAACCAATAGGTTTTAGTAAATTTGGTTATTTTAAGTACCCTTGGGGGTAGATAAGCCTACAAGGGGCAGAAAAAGGCCTGGCCACAAGGGCGCGCAAATGGCCCATCCATCAGTTTTGGATGGGCCATTTGCGCGCCCTTGTGGCCAGGCCTTTTTCTGCCCCTTGTAGGCTTATCTACCCCTAAGGTTACTTAAAATGCACAAATTTACTGAAATTGACTACAATTACATACAGAACTTGAAATTACAAAGATAATAGACAGAGTAGACACAACTGTTGATCATATTGTCATTGGAAAGTCAAATCATTACAAAGATAAGGGTGTGCAATACAAAAAGAGGGGTAACTTCGGCTAATGCTCGAAGTTTCGTCGCAATCGTCGTGCAAGCTGCATATCTTTTGGTTGTATTGTCACTCGCTTTGCATGAATGGCACATAGGTTGGTATCTTCCAACACTGAAATGATGTGGGCCTCTGCAGCTTCTTGAATAGCCTCTAGCGCTATTGCTTGCATTCTATACTGATTTCCATAGCTTTGAAGCACTTCCTTCACAGTGGGAGCAAAGGGGGCGCGTCAAATCAAGAGCTCCATCGTCTTCTGGTAGTGACGGATTTCTGCAAATGCCCTTGTTATTTTTCGGCGCCGCTGCGGTTGTCTTGGGGGCACTTGCACATTTGCTGGCGGGCGGCGTGAAGGCTTCTTGAAAAACTTAGACTTGCATCTGTTTACATGCTTAGGGGCTGGTTCTGCAGCCTGTTCTGATTCTTCCTCTTCCCTTGGTTGCTGATCTTGTCGTGTGGGGAGAGCTCCCTTGCCTTGAGGCAATGTCTTCCCCCCAACGGCCACCCGGTGTGTGCGCGGTATGTTTTCTCGCAGCCATGGTGGCTCACTCTCTGATTCGGTGTCTGTATTGACCACTCGAGTCCTGGATGGTCCTGCTTGTGATTGGGGGCGCGACGGCTGCTCCTTATCGGACTCTGATGTTTGCCGATCTTGTCGTGTGGGGAGAGCTCCCTTGCCTTGAGGCAATGTCTTCCCCCCAACGGCCACTCGGTGTGTGCGTGGTATGTTTTCTCGCAGCCATGGTGGCTCACTCTCTGATTCGGTGTCTGTATTGACCACTCGAGTCCTGGATGGTCCTGCTTGTGATTGGGGGCGCGACGGCTGCTCCTTATCGGACTCTGATGTTTGCTGGCCCTCTGCTTCTCTCCAGCGCTGGGCACGTTGCTTCATTCTCTTTCTAGGTGTTATATCTTGAGGAGGTGGAGATTCAACAGTCCTTGATGACTCTCGTGCCCTACCACCATGCCCACTACCAGAAGAGTTCCTGGAACGGCCAGGTGTTCGTGGCCGTTTTCTTGTGCCTTTAAGCCATGACGGCTTCTCACATCTTTGGAGGGTGTTTTTGTTGGCAGGTGGATGTTCTTTCGCGGTTTGTTTGGTGCGCGCCATTTCGTTGGTAAGAGCTCACCTATTCTTAAGAAATGAGTGATTTATGAGAGCATGCAATATTTATAAGGGCCCATTTAAAAAGGGTCCTGTTCATACTAATTTTTTTTAAAGAAGTATTATTTTTTAAATAAACATGTCGCTAAGAGTTGGACCCTGCGTTCACGTTTAGTGACTCGCGCAGTATCCACTTTGATCCTTGTCACACTCTGCATCGCCGCCATGCAGCATGCTTGGTGGGACCTTGCGACATTTGCCACTTGTTGCTATGCTCTTGACGACTCCATTTGCGCACTTCAATAGCAATCTTGGATTGTCGTGCACGCTCCATTGTGAGCTTACGAGCAAATGTTGTGCAAAAAAACCAGTTGAACATCTCCTCCAAATAATTGGATTGCACCATTCCACCACCATGTCGAGTATTTTTGAAGTACACTCCCCTTGCTCGATAATGGGACTTCTCCATGCCTTGAGTGCTAAAAATTTCAAGCGATCCATACTTGTGCATAAAAAATGCACCATGCGCAAACAAGATATGCCGTTCACATGAGCAAACGATCCACATTAGTAAATAAAAACAATCCCTTGTAATGAATACACCATGAATGACTTACCATGTAATGTGTGATGTTATTTTCACCCCAAGAAAGGGTGAAGACCTTGGTAAAATCCGCCAAAGCTTCTTGAAATGATTGCCGTTGTTCTTCTGTTGTGCTGTTAAGGCTCATAAGCTTGACCATTTTATCAAAATGGGCCCAAACTTGCTTGCGCTTGTTTGCAAGCTCGCCATTTGAATCATTGTCAGTAGTAGCTTTGCATAACTCCTTCCAAAGCTCCCAAAGGTTACCTGCCTGCTGGTTGGAGCTGCTTTGAGCATCATATCGACTTGGCTTTCCTTGGGAAACTTTCTTCAAAAAGTGTCTAGCTTTTTGTCCACTCATTACACTTGTTGAGCAATTTCATGGGCCTCCCCTGTGTTCTTTGCAGCAACTATAGACACATTTCCACCATGACAGCCAATGGAATTCAAGAGTACCTCCACTCTTTCGATCGCTTCCTGGGACTTTTCCAACGGTTTCATTGTGAAAGCATAGTCAATGTGGAGCTTCAATAGCCTATCAAAAATACACATGAATGCGTGTAATGTACAAAAATGTACATTCGATAGAGGAAATCGAAAGATTGGATTCCAAGTGTGGTCCTTTTGATCATGGTCTGGGGCATTGAGCATGGGACATCTCAGAATAGACGCTTCCCATTCTCTACCTTCATCTCCGACATCATGACAATCTAACCCTTGTTCTCCATGCCCTTGCCATGGAAGCATGTAACTAGCCTTTGCAGTGCTCTTATGTGATTTTTGTCCATTAGGTTTGTACCCTCGAGTGCAAAATGGACAAGGCATGAGAGAAGAAGCCCCTTGTTTGCAGCCAAGCAAACACTTTATGGTCTTCAAATCCCCACCTAAGTGCCACTCCACATAATAACTACCAAAGCCCTCAATCTCCAACTTCTGACCTACAATTTGGGAGTGTATTACTTCTGTGATCCATGGAGTTATCTCAAAAATCCACGAAAGTACTCCATTGGTCTCTTTGGGCACCTCAATAGCACCCAACCACCAAATGTCTTTCTCTGATTGCACGCTAAAAGATAGGGTGGGATATGGCTCGACTGAATCCCTTCGCTTGGTTTGCAGAAGGGCCTCGTTCATTAGAGTGACACTTAGCCTCTCTAACCTTCGGCCTTTCACTATTTGACACTCATCGAGTTTCAGCACAAAAGCGACTTTTGTGCCAAGCACTACAAAATAAATAGTGCTAAGACCTTAAACTTCAGCTTCTATGAAAAGAATAATACCAAAGAAAAAAGTAAAGTGTGTCACCTTCTTCAGGTAGCTCGTAAAATCTAAGCATGGCTTCTTGAAGCCTTCTAAGATCCACGAAAATATTATTCCACATTGTGTAAGGAAAGCCCTTATTCGAAGGTCTTATGGATTGTTTCTTACCTTTTCCCCTTGTCTTTGTTGCACACGAAGCATAAAGGGAAGTTGGCATTGTGTCCTCAATGTGTAGGTATGTCCCAATGCGGGAGAACACATCTTCGTTTGTGGCCTTCTTTGCGAGCTTGACCTTGTGAGGAACGGGAAATAGGTTTTCCACAATGCCATGTTCTTTGAGGGCATCCTTTAGGAGTTGAAAAATAGCCTGATAGGCTTTGGTGCTGGTTCCAGCCTCATCACAAGCTTGTTGAACGTCATCATCATTAACCACATTTCTTAATTTACACATAAGGTCCTTGGTGACTGATTCCATGGTTACTAGCATCACTCGTTGAAGTCATAGGAGCATAGAGTGCCTTACTTGCATGGTAACGTATCCTCAAGGGGGTGCACAAGGGTCGGTATCCATGAGCAGAATAGCCCAAGCACGAGGGTAACTAAAAAATGAAACACGAGGGTGCCAAGGTGGCCACATGATGCTCACTTATCTTCAATGAGGGGAAGACCGGACCAAGGGTGTGAATAGTGAATGTATCAAGTGCTCGAGTCTCTATTTCACTACATTAAGCATTAGGGAATCTAGACTAGGGAATTGCCTAACTTGAAAAAGTCCATGATGGCACAAAGGTGGCCTTTCAAACTGTCTTTGGCTATGTAAGCAATGACCATGGGGAGCCAAGTTTCTTGCATTCTCTCTGTTTGCTATCTTCAAACATAGGAGCTTCCTATTTTGGTGTGGATTGTTATGTGGCATCTACCTATACAATACTACCTCCATTTGTTTAATTAGGGATGCCTATATGTGAAAATCTACAAAGATAAGTTTTCGGTGATGGGGTGCAAGGGTGGCCAAACCATGTTCAATATCTTCAGTATGGGGGCAACCCATGTAGCGTACCAAATAACTTGAAGCACAAAGGTGACCTTTGAAAGTTGCCTTTGGCTTGCCTTTGGCCATATATGCAATTCTCATTGGGAGCCCATTGGAAGCCAAGTTTTTTGCCCATTCTCTAGCTGATTAATCATGTTCCCGTGTGATCATCAAGTTTTGTATGTTCTTTATTCCATTCTTTTCAAAGGAAAGGATTGCTAACCAACAAGTAGAATATTATATTGTGACACACCCGAACTTGTTTTCCTCTTGTGCAAACATGCTTAGCTTGATAAGATAAGTAGATTTGACTCATGATGGAGCATTGTACTCGTATTGCATTTTTGTTTCAATTTTATTCTAACTTATAGCTCATGTTTCTTTGTTTATTGGATAAATTTATTGTGTTGCAAATTTGGTTTTGGGAAAAGAATATGTATTTAATTTCTTCCTGATATATATGAAGATATATATAACTCTTTTTCTTTCGCTCTCTTTCATTTTTCAAAAGGGAAGGCTTGCACATAGGAGATGTTGCCCCGGGTGTCCACTCAAAAATATGTAATGAACAAAAATAAGAGATTTATAATTAGGTATATTTACAGAAAAATGTACTTACATAAAGGGTTTTTCAATTGAGCAAGTGAAAATTTTCATACATAAGGGTTACTTTTTTTATACAAAAATGCATACATAAGGGGTACATATAATACTTGAAAATATACAAATAAAGGATTATTTAAATACCACTTGTTCGCACATGCTATATGAAATCGTTACATAGTGTACTCTCCGGGGATGTTGCCAAATAACTCATGCATGATTAAGAAAGGTTTACTGTTATTGACTAACATCAGGATGGGCATGCCAATGTTTCCCTTACTATAATAATATAAATTTTGTGATAAAGTGGTTTGTTTATGTTGAGGTTTTGATTCATAATCATGATATCCGCTTTTAGAAGTCTTAACCCCATAAAGAAGTTTGGATCTTGATGTGACTACCACATGTATTGGACAACAATACCATAGATATTTGGTAAAGTGTCTTAACATTCAAGTGAGAAGGCTCGATGGATTCATGCATTTCTTCTTGCTTGTCAATATTCATTATTCACATATGCCTATCACAATCATACAAATCAGAAAGCACACAAACCACCAAGTGAGGAAGTATATGATTTTTCTTGTGTAGAGCGTTGATTGAGGCAACACATGTTTGTGCTTTTACATTCCCCAATTTGTCATTATAAAGTGTAGAGCGCAGACTCTGGCAACGCTTAATCTTGTGTACATAGCTGATCTAATGCATCACAATCATTACATATAGATCATTGATTGGAGCAGGTTAGTGTAGATTGCAATTTGAAACAAAGTTGTACAAGTCGTTGATTGAAGCTATACAATTTGAGGACAATTGCTTTTAAACTTGGGGGTATGTTACGAAACCATAAATTAAATAATGTATTTTAGTTTCAATTTGCTTGAAATATTTTTTTGATGAGAAATATGATCTAGTATGTAATTGATGTGTGTTCGTAGATGATGATTACAAGGTGGCCTCTACTTCTATAATAAAGAGGAAAATCTATTTAGCTCTTAATTTGTAGGAAACCCCCCTCTTAATTCAAAACAGAATGTATTTGACCTTTTGAGTTAACTAATAGAATCAAATACATGCGCAAGGAGAAACACACTTATGCATGGAGGTGGGTTGGATCAAATTTCGTGCATCGTCTTCTTCGACTCCATCTCTATCTTTTGTGTCTGATCTGTGTTCTATGCTTTGCATATCACCACGTCTAGCAATGGTACTAATCAATAAGCCTTATCCAACTATCCCCCATTGCTCCCAACAATTCAATGCTTTACTACGGCCAATATGTAGTCCAAAAATCACAAGTGGAACCTGGGAGGCAACTCATGCAACTCTTGATTTGCATGCCTTAGTTTCAAGGATTCAACGTAGAGAGATCCTTAACCTTTGAGGTCTCTAGACTAAGGCATGATTCGGCAAGCCAAGAAGATTGAAAGATAAAAGGATAAATGAACATCTATACCATATATGACACAGCTTAAAATTTTCAAGGAAGGAGAGACCCTCCACGTGTCACATTCTGCTTCATTCCAAAGAGAACCTTTAAAAAATAGCTAATTGAAAATACAAAAGTGAAGGGTAAGTACTACTATGGTAGAAGTGAAAAGACTTCTCATGAGTCTAGGCAGCAGAAAGTCAAAAAGACCTTAGGACTCTATCTAAATTTATGATACTTAAACCTATAATTTTTGGGAGGCCTTTTCCACTCCAGCCCTCAATTTCAAGGATGACCACTAACTACTTTTATTTTGAAAATCATTTGAAGGGTGGCAGCTTAGGTCTAGAAAAATACATTTTTCCTAACCGAAGAAAATAAGGGCAAACTTGAAATTTTGTCGGTTTTGAGGTCAAAATTTTAAGCTTTTGCCGGTATTTACACTAAAACTTGTGTAAATTTGCCAGTTTTTTTAAAGGCAAGCTCAAAATCTAATCGGGATTTATGATTTTAGCCGGTTAAAATACATTGTACCCTGGTTTTTTTTCTAACATTGGGGTGGCTTTCATTTCCATTTTGAAGGCCATAAAGAATTTTTCTCCATGTGTTGCTCAATGAACCTCGCTTTGGAGGTGTGTGTGTGTGTGTGTGTGTGTGTGTGTGTGTGTGTGTGTGTGTGTGAGAGAGAGAGAGAGAGAGAGAGAGAGAGAGAGAGAGAGCCATTCTCTTGATGTGTATGAATATAAGAGACAAAGTCGACGTGCCGTTCCTCAAGATGTTGTCGCATTTCACGAAGGCTTTCCACATTTTCATTGCATAAATGAAGTGCATCGAGCTCGACAATTCAACGATAGGAGTCCAGCAATTTGTTATGGATGCCCTATACGGATTATGTGTGTGTGTGTGCGTGCGTGCGCGCGCACGCGTGTGTGTGTGTGTGTGTGTGTGTGTGTGTGTGTGTGTGAGAGAGAGAGAGAGAGAGAGAGAGAGAGAGAGAGCACCATTCACTACAACTTGTGTGAGTCAGTGTGTGTGTGTGTGTGTGTGTGTATGTGTGTGTGAGAGAGAGAGAGAGGAGGAGGAGGAGGAGGAGGGGGAGAGGTGAGAGGGCTCTCACACCGGCACTACAGAAAGAGGGGAGGGAGAATAAGCATTGGTTTTACAATCAGCAATTGACAAAGCGACAATCCACGAATACACAATCGAGAATTAAAAAAAAATCGACATCAATATCTACGAAATTGAGAATTGACAAAATTGAAAGTTGACGCAATTTGGAAAGTTCAATCCGACAAATTCAAGGTAGAAGGTGTGCAGCATAAAATTTTAGTCAAAACCTTCAAATATAGTAAATTTGCCTCAAAAATGTTTGAAAAAGGGTATGGTATAGCCAAATGCTTGAAAAAACCTCAATTTAGTGTAATCCCACTTGCATATTTTAAAACTTATCTCTAAATTATAGATTTGAGGTGAGAAAACCTACAAAGTATAGAGAAATTGAGTATAAACGCCTTCATATATAATTAAGTTGCCTCTAAAATTTGTCATATGCAAGTTTTCTAAGTTTTTAGGAGAAAGCACTATGCCTTAACTCAATTTAGTGTAACCCCCCTTACAAAATTTTGAGATTTGCCTCAAAAATTCTTATTTGCCTTTAAACGCTCGCGAAAACCTAGATTTAGTGCAATCCCACTTACAAATTTTGAGATTCACCTTTGAATTCCAAGTCAACCCAAACGCAAGAGCACAGACAAAGCTCAAAGAAATCTAGCATAAAAACCTTCAAAACTAGCCGAGAATTATCAGAGTTCCTTTTCGTCATCCCCCTTTGCCATTTGTTGAGGTTTGCTCCTACCTTGGGCATACTTTGTAGATTCTCTAAACTTTAATTCATGTTCTCTAACCTTTGTAGTGTTTTTATATAAAAAATGCTATTAAGAGCTTTATTTGAATTAACTAAAAAAAATACACGCAGACCTTGGCATATTCTTTGCACAGGGGTCTCTAACCAATACAACATGTGCACATTGTGACCCAAAACATACCTGAACATTTTTGCAAGTACACTATATTTCTATCTTCTTCTTCTCGGCAAGCCGCTTCCTCCTGCTTGATAAAAGGCATTCGCAATTAGAGATAAATCTCAAAAAATTAATATGAGATTATAGGAAACCTAAGTTTTTTCCTCCAATGGTTGTGGATGTCCTAACATTCAAATTATATCTTACGAGTGTGTTGCCCTTCCTATGGAGAGAGAGAGAGAGAGAGAGAGAGAGAGAGAGAGAGAGAGAGAGAGACACCCTTTTATTGGCACCCAGTCTACTCTCTTTCTTTCTTTGCCATCCCTCCCCCCCCCCTCCAAGCCCTTTCCTTATGTCACGTGGCAAGGGCCTCCAAGGTGCATTAGATATAGTTGAGAAAATTTGTAGGTGGGATTATACTAAACCTAGGTTTTTCTTGAGCACTAGGGTACACAATATATTTTTTCTATTATTAAATATTCCAAAGTCTATGCTCTTTATAATGGAGTTTGAAAAATTAGAGGAAGGAGTGGGGCCTCCACGTGTTGTTTTTTGGGTGATTTTGCTTGGCATATTGGATCAACGCCAAATTTGAGTTGTTGAGTCCGTGTTGGGTTGTCGTCCTTATCATAGACACATTAAAAAGCTTTGAAAATTGAGTGAAGTAGTTCATATTCTATGCAATTCCATCCTTTCCAATGACCTGCAATAGTCAAAATTGTCTGCTTGACAACATGTTGTCAGTCTATGTGTGTGTGTGTGTGTGTGTGTGTGTGTGTGTGTGTGTGTGTGTGTGTGTGTGTGTGTGTGTGTGTGTGTGTGTGTGTGTGTGAGAGAGAGAGAGAGAGAGAGAGAGAGTGAGAGAGAGACCACGTAGGCTGTGAAAATCACCTTTTTTTGACAATGTGTAGACTGTAGTAGTCAAAATTATGTGTGTGTGTGTGTGTGTGTGTGTGTGTGTGTGAGAGAGAGAGAGAGAGAGAGAGAGAGAGAGAGAGAGAGAGAGAGAGAGGGAGAGAGAGCTCTGTCACTAGCAAGTAGACAGAGAAAGAGAAAGAGTGAGGTGGGTCATTGGGACCAAGACCAATACCTTGATCAAGATAGCTATTAATGATCATGTAGAGGCGAACATAGGACAAGCATTGTGCATTGGTAGGGAGTGCTTGGTAGTAGAAGATGGGTGCTCAAGGCAATAGGAGTGCATGGTGATGCATGGTTTTTAGGACCCCTTCTGAAGATGCAATAAAGGCACAGTCAGTTGTTGGGGAGATGAGGATACTCTAGTCCAAGGGATCTCGAAAGAGAAGAAAAATCTACTTCACAAGCACCAAAGAGTAAAAAGTGCCATGGACAGAAGATACGTGGGAACGAGCTCTTATGCATGCCTACAACCTATATCTTACGGAATAGCCCATTCTAGGTCTGAATTTCTAGTGAAATTTACACGAGGATGTTCGTGTGGACTCACAGCACAGCATACTCCGTTTTCACTTTTTTACCGACAGTAAATATTTTTCACCTACATGGTAAATACAAATCACTTTTTACCTACAGTAACTTTTTTTACCCATGGTAAATATTTTTTACTGCACCATAAGTATTTGGTAGGTAACAGTTCACTGTTACTCGAAGCAGTGATTGGGCATCAACAATGCAGTTACAGGAGGAGAAAAGGGGAAAATCTTATGCTAAAGGTAAGTCAACAGGGATAAAGACTTTTGAGTTGAAAAGTGACATGCTGATTTTTTCAAAGAACACATGTCAAAAGAAGCCATGGTTGAGGATTTTTTGAGAATTTGATATTCAGGAGGACCTAGCTGCCACCTCCCCCTCGCAGGTCTCCCCCTGACATGTGCAGAACCTCCAGTTTCAACAGCCACCCTACCTGCTCTTAAATGCTGGTCAAGGCCTTATCCCCATGTGTCACAATCAAAAAAATCAGCATTTACCCTCCCCTCTCACATCACTCTAGAGAATATCTTGATGGTGACATATCAGGTGACCTCAATCTGTTGACCACCCTAAGCAAAAAGTAACCCCAATCAACGGATTTAAGCATGTTTATCCCTAATCCTAAACCCTCTCAGAAACCTATATAAGGAGGCCTTCTCTCACTCAAAACCAACACTTCACCCACTTCACCAAGCAACGAAGCTATGACGACATTGCTCACAATGAGGAGCTATGGATGGAGCTCCACTCTCTCTCCCTCTAGTATGCTACATTACTAGCCCTAAAACCTAAATAAGGAGTCTTCTCTCATGCTCCATGGCCACCATCCTTGCCATCATTCTCTAAGGTATTGATGTGTTGCTAGTAGGATCATACCTACTTGCTGGGTTGATTGTTTTTGACAAGGGATTATGCCATCCTTGGCTTGCTTCTCTATATCCTTGTTATGTATGATCAGATGCCTTTGTATTGTTAAGCTGATGTCTTGTGTATATACATGCTATATAAGGTCCCTAAGCTTCGTTTCTATGTGTTTTTCCATATGTTTTGATGCCATCATAATGCCAGAAGTTTCACTTGCCTATGTGCACTATGTGTGAGGTCCCTAAACCTCTTAATTTAGGGTGGTGCCCCCTTTGTTTTGTTCTTTGCTTGTTTGCATGAGGCGTGGTTTGTGGAGTGTGCACGAGTACAGAGGCCACCCGATTGCACTGCTCTTTTTCCCGCTATCATTTTGGTGCCCCCACGGAGGAGGGCTACACAGACCTTCAGTCCACAAGCAATGAAGGTGTGCAATCTACAACATGGACGAATGGCGTGAGGAGTTTGCAAATTGGAGAACAGAAGAGGAGGAGGCTTTAGAGGCCTTAAAAGCTTTCATCGAGGTCTTGTTACCAGGTTGCAGTGTCATTGAAATTCAAGAAGTAAGTTCTTCGACATGCCTTGTTCGTGATCGTCGCCAACGAAGGAGAGTGAGAAGAAGAGCTTGATATACCTCTCCTCTCAACCTATGAGTGCTCCAGAAACCTCCAACGCACATGAGCTTGAAATATTCTACATCAACATACACAAAGGTACTGTGACACACATTAAGGGAAGAGAAAGCATCACCAGACCTCTCTTTCCTGAGGAGCCGACTAAGAGGAGGAAGATCACCTCTACACCTAAGTGTCCCAAGGCCGCAGCGCGTGCTCAAGCGTAAGGTAACATTTGGCTTAATCTCATTAATAATGGATTACATGACCACTACAGGCAAGAAAAAGGCTAGTGAGCAACCAACTTCAACCTCCAACTTGCAACCACGACTCTCACCCCTAAATCCTCCTGAAGCAAAGAGGCGAAGGCTTGCCTACAAGATTGCCGCCCGTCTGCGAGTGCTCCCAGTGCACTTTGTGAATCCAGACACCACCAATCCCAAGCCAACCTCCTGTCCGCGTGAAGATCACTTTGGATATTGTCCAAAGTGCTTTGAAGACCGGGTGAAAAGCCTCCCTGCCCTACCTTTGCTGCTAATTTTCAAGAAGTTATCTCAATCTAAGGAAACTATCTTAGTTGATGATGTGCTGCACATTAATGGTGTCACTTTCATTCGTCATGCTAATTATGGTAATAGCATCCAATTGTTGCTTGCTAAAAGGCTCAGCATTGTACAAAGTGTTGCCATCACGCCTTACGTCTTCACAGATGCATCAGAAAGAGTCGAAGTGATCCGAGGTGCTGACCTTCTGTGGCTGATCAGGCTCATTGGTCCCAAAGTGGTGCAACTAAGCTAGGCTCTTGTGTGTAAGTATGGATGCCAATAATGAGAATGATGATCCCCGCATGTTTCCTTTCCATTTTGTGCGTCATATCCGTGTGAATATTTGTATTCATAGAAAAATCTTTTATCAGCAAAGAATAGCCCTGTTGTTTGGAGCCGAGAGACTTGGGGAAATCTTGCGCTCTCCTCATCCTGTCATTCTACCCTTACTAGACTATTACCATTCCTTTGATGTGTCGATCTTCATCCTATTTTGAGCTAAGTTGTGCTAAAGCTCCAAATTGTAATTACCATACTCTATTTTAAAATAAATTGGAGCTGTTTGTGTAATTGTTTACTCTCTCACTTATGGCCTTCCCTAATTTTTATGGTAAGCCTGGGGAGGTTGCTCCAGACTTTTTGGATAATTTGGAAATGGCCTTTCTGGTATCGGGAAGGGATGACGAAGCTACTAAGTTAAGGGCCTTTCCTTTGGTCTTGAGGGAAGGTGCAAAATTATGGTATCAAACTTTGGCACCTGAAGAAAGAAGAGACTGGGAGTCCTTAAAGATGGCCTTCATCGAAGAATTTCGCCGCCATGAGCCTCCAGAGGAGATATGGAGACAGCTCTTAGAGGTACGCCAAACATCACCCAATGACTATAGAAGCTATGAAGGAAAGTTTTCCAACCTGTGGGAGAAATGGTGTGCATCACTAGGTGAAGGAGAAAGGGCGCCAGAATGCCTAAAGAAGGACTGTTTCCTGGCAGGGATTTACCCCATCCTTCGAGAAAAGATAAAAGGTAAATTCCCAGATACCTTTGAGAAAGCTATGACTTATGCAAGGGAGAAGGATAGGAAGTTAAAATTCCAAGCTCAACTACAAGGGGGAATGGAGCCTCCACCGCTAGCTCAACCTACGGCAAGGGTAGTAGCAGGGACAGGAGCAACAGACCAAGAGTCCTCTCAACAAGAATTACTTCAACAAATCACCAATCAACTAGAGAGCCTGTCCATCAATCTGGTTCAAGGTGTAAGGGCTCCCCAGCCAGGAAATGAACGAAATAGACAAGAAGGACAAAGGCAAGCACGTGAGTACATTTGCTACAACTGTGGAGAGGTAGGTCACGGCATGTATTATTGCCCCCATTCACGACGCTATCAAGGAAATGGTAATCAAAGGCGGCCTCCTCGCCAGCAAGTCATTCCTCCTCGAGCTAGGCCACTAAATGGACAAAATGCACACGTGGCTCCACCAATCCAAATATTGAGACCCCCTCCTCCACCACCACAAGCACCAGCAGAGATCCCTCCACTACCATCGGGAGGGGAGGACAGGGCTGTCTCTGTCATAAGTCTTGACAATGTTAAGGATAAAGGGAAAGAAAAAATGGAGGAAGCTGTTGCCATGCCAATAAAGAGAGTTAGGAGACAAAGAACTGATGAAATGGAAGCTTCAGAGCCGGATAAAGGGAATGAGGGTTCCTCCCAAGTGATAGGAGACAAGAAAAGGAAGAGTAGGTCAAGGAGGCACATAGGAGTAGAAGACTTTCCACTTGGGGTAGGATCCATACCTTACGACCTGGTAGCAGATGTGAGTAAGCAAGGACCAAAGATTTCATGGCAGCAACTCCTCCACCTTTCCCCAAAGATGCGTAGGACCTGGTCTAAGATGGTCAGCACTAGGAGGGCTAAGGCAAAGTCAGTTGGGTCTATTAGTGCAAGAGGCATGAAGGATATCGTGCCAATCATTGATGCAGAGATTAAGAGTCAGCGAGTCTCCAATGTGTACGTAGATGGTGGAGCCGAGATTTGTGTTATGACAGAGAAATTAATGCACAGGTTGGGTTTGGAAGTAAACGAGCAAACTTCCTTACAAGCTAAGATGGCAAATAATGTAAGGGTGGCTTGTGTGGGAAAGGTTAATGGAGTGAAGGTTTCAGCTTTTGGTGTGGCAATCTCAATTGATGCTTATGTGATCCCAACTAAGGGGGAGGGCTATCCGCTAATCCTTGGAAGACCTTGGCTTATGGCTATGAAAGCTAGGCAAGATTGGGAGACAGGTTCCCTTGAGTTGCGACCAAATCATAAGGTAGGTGGCAAGCAACAAAAAATTGTGTATGACATGAAGCATGGTAGACAACAAGACCTAGAGATGGAGACTTCTATGGATGAATGGAGCACAAGCAGTTGCTCTTCATCTGAGGATGAGTCATCTGAGGAGGATGCTAGCTCTTTGGAAGTCATGGGTATAATACTGCGAAACCCAGAAGGAGAAGGTGGTCAAGACTCTCTAAACAAGGAGGAAGCCACAGGCTTAGAGGAGATGCTAGATAAGGACCTACTAGAAGAAGAGAGAGAACCCTATTTGCAGGTACTAAAGAAGCATGCTGCCCTCTTTATAACTGATTATGAGCACATTAAAGGAGTGACGGTAACCCAACACCATATCCAATTAAAGGAAGGTGCCAAACCAGTGGTGCAAAGGCTAAGGAGATTAGGGCTAGTGCAACAAGATGCACTCTTAAAAGAAGTAAAAAGATTACTCAAGGCAGGATTTATCTACCCAGTGGAAGATTCTGAGTGGGTGTCTCCAGTTGTGGTAGCACCAAAGAAAAATGGGAAGTGGAGGGTATGTGTGGATTACAAGCCTCTAAACGCAGCCACAAAAAGGGACCATTTTCCTTTGCCTTTTCAAGATGAAATACTAAATGAAGTGGCTGGTCATGAAAGGTACACAGTGTGTGATGGGTACTCAGGCTACTTCCAAATCAGAATTGCAGATGAAGACCAAAGAAAGACTACCTTCATAACACCTTGGGGGTGTTTTGCTTATAGAGTTATGCCTTTTGGTTTAACTAATGCCCCAACTACTTTCCAGAGGTTTATGAACTTGGTGTTTCAACCTTACTTTGGTAAGTCCATACGAGTCTTCATTGATGATTTTTGCATTTACAGCTCTAGGGAAGTACATCTGTCCAAGGTTGATGAAGGTTTCACCCGTCTGGCCCAATTGGGTGGGCAATTGAATAAAGACAAGTGCCACATAGGTGAGAGCAAGGTCACTCTACTAGGCCATGTTGTGTCTCAAGATGGTATTGAGGCTGACCCTGAAAAGGTAAAGACATTGTTAGCTTTACCTACTCCTTCAAACGTGAAGCAACTAGTCTCCTTCATTCAAAAGGTTCGCTACATGGGACGATTCATACATCTCCTTTCTCAGGCAATCTATCCTTTGCAGCAGCTCACTAAACACACTACATTGACATGGAGTGAGGAGGGTGAAAGGTCCTTTCAAGAAGTTAAAACCATTTTGAGCTCATTGCCTGTCGTCCTACAACCCACATGGGGTGAATTATTCTATGTAAATCCTAGTGTAGGTCCAGAAGCTCTAGGAGCTGTCTTGATGCAAAAAGACCCAAAGACATCTCTCATGAGACCAGTCTACTTCTCTATTAGAGTGATGACAGCTGCTAAAAGGGTTTCAGCGCAACTGAGCAATTGGTGCTAGCTCTTAAGTTTGCAGTGGAGAAGTTTCGGGCTTACTTACTTCCGAGAAAATTTGTGGTGATCACAACTGAGGAGGTTTTTCCATATGCCCTACAACACATGGAATTGTCTCAAAGAATAGCAAAGTGGGTGGTGCAGCTTCAAGAGTTTGACTACACACTACAAGTAGAGGATTCCACCCGTGCTTGTTTGGCAGATGTCCTCACACAAAGGTGTTATGAGAAGGCCAAGAAAGAGGCACCTAGTAAGGTACCGCCTATCCCGGAGCCTGAAGTTCTACTGGGAGCACACTGTCTGTATTTTGATGGGGCTTACAAGAGGACCAAAGACATGGCATCAGCAGGCATAGTAATATTAGGTCCAGAGAAGGAGAAGATCTTTGCAAAAGGGTTTCATCTAAAAGAGGTTCATTCTAACAATGAGGCAGAGTACCATGCCCTTGTTTTAGGGTTGCAATGTTGTCTTTCTCAGGGCTAAATGTTTTTGGTGACTCCATGTTGATTGTTAAGCAAATGGTTGGTGTATGGGCCTGTAAAAATGACAAATTGTCTGTTAAGATGAGGGAAGCAAAGGCCTTGTTGAAGGGTTTTAAAGAAGTTCGAGTGCACTTTGTACCTAGAGATCAAAATCGAGAAGTAGATGCCTTAGCAGGTGAAGAACTACAAACTCTCATAGTAGGTGCTATCCTTGTGAAAAGTCCTTTATACTAGGGAAAGGAGGAGCTGCATGATTTACTTTACTTTCTTGAGCATTGTGAAGCACCCTCTGGTATGAGTAAAAGTGAACGTAGGTGGTTGGCAAAAAAGGCTACCAGCTATAGCTTAGTGAATGAGGACTTGTATTGTAGAGGGAAAGATGTTGTCTTAAGGAGAGTTCCTGCATCCCAAGAGATAAAGGATATTTTGTTTAGTTGTCATGAAGGTGTGTGTGGTGGCCACTTTGTACAAGAGATTACTAGCAGAAAGATTTTACAAGCAGGGTTCACGTGGCCAAGCCTCCATCGAGATGTACAACATTGGTGCCGCACATGTGAGGTTTGCCAAAAAGCTGGACCAAGGCGTCTTACCCATGAAAATCAGCATCCAATCAAAACCTATGGGCCATTTGAAAAATGGGGGATAGATGCAATAGGGCCACTACCTTGCACTCAATCAAGGAAAGAATACATCATTATGGGGGTGGAGTACATGACCAGATGGGCAGAAGCTCATCCCACAAAGCGCATCACAGTCAAGGACGTGAGTGATTTCATTTTTGAATGCCTTTGTTGCCGTTTTGGCACACCTTTGGAGATTCTCTCGGATAGGGGACCGGGATTTCGAGCTGATTTAGTCGGGCAATTGATGAGCAAGTTAAAAATCAAGCGCACGCACTCTACACCATACTACCCTCAGTGCAATGGTCTTGTGGAAAAGGTAAATGGTCTTATATGTAAATTCATCACTAAGCAAGTGCATTTACATCCTAAGGCATGGGACAAACACCTAGATGCAGCACTTTGGGCCTACAGAACATCCTTTAAAACATCCTTGGGGTATACACCTTTTCACTTGGTTTACGGGCAAGAGGCACTATTGCCTATAGAAGTGGAGCTAGCGAGCCTCCGAATTCTAAAAGCACATCAAGAGGATAGTCAAGAGAAGCAGGTGGAAGGAAGAATCATCGATTTGGAGAGGTTAAGGCTAGATCGAAAGTCAGCAGTGAAGTACTATGCAGCCCAGGCAAAGAAGAAACGAAAGAAGTTCAATCGCAACCTTGTCAAGAAAGGTATCAAGGAAGGTTCTTTAGTGCTCAGATACGATAATCGCTTTGATCGCAGGAAGGATGGTAAGTTCTTGCTTAAGTGGGAAGGCCCTTTTGTAGTGATACAGAGGTTCTCAAATGGTAGTTACCAACTAGGTGACCTAGATGGTAAGGTACATTAGACCCCGGTAAATGGTTGGCGATTGAAGGCCTACCAATGTCGTCTTTCACAGCCATATGCTGGTGAAATCAATGCTAAGGATGGTTCAGAGGAGAGCTCATCATATTCGAGCTCCAACTAAGGTAACAATCATGTACATAGTCGTTTCAAAAAAAAAAAAAAAAAAAGGAAAAAAAGAGAAGAAAAAAGAAAAAAAGAGAATGCTACCAATGAAAGCGGATATTGACAATGGATGGGGTATGGCTTTCAAGGGTCTAAAAGACCAATTGTTAGTCATGGATGGATACAATTATTCATCAGACAGGACTAAACAGGGTGCATCAGCCAAGAAAGCAGTAACATGGCAAATTCAATTGGTACCAGGTGGGTAAGTATTCAAGAGAACCCTATTGTAGCACAACCTACAGCTAGAGGCATCAAATACCTCTAGCTTAAGGGGGACGGCTATATGATGCATGGTTTTTAGGACCCCTTCTGAAGATGCAATAAAGGCACAGTCAGTTGTTGGGGAGATGAGGATACTCTAGTCCAAGGGATCTCGAAAGAGAAGAAACATCTACTTCACAAGCACCAAAGAGTAAAAAGTGCCATGGACAGAAGATACGTGGGAACGAGCTCTTATGCATGCCTACAACCTATATCTTACAGAATAGCCCATTCTAGGTGTGAATTTCTAGTGAAATTTACACGAGGATGTTCGTGTGGACTCACAGCAGAGCATACTCCGTTTTCACTTTTTTACCGACAGTAAATATTTTTTACCTACAGTAAATATTTTTCACCTACATGGTAAATACAAATCACTTTTTACCTACAGTAACTTTTTTTACCCATGGTAAATATTTTTTACTACACCATAAGTATTTGGTAGGTAACAGTTCACTGTTACTAGAAGCAGTGATTGGGCATCAACAATGCAGTTACAGGAGGAGAAAAGGGGAAAATCTTATGGTAAAGGTGAGTCAACAGGGATAAAGACTTTTGAGTTGAAAAGAGACATGCTGATTTTTTCAAAGAACACATGTCAAAAGAAGCCATGGTTGAGGATTTTTTGAGAATTTGATATTCAGGAGGACCCAGCTGCCACCTCCCCCCCGCAGGTCCCCCCCTGACATGTTCAGAACCTCCAGTTTCAACAGCCACCTTACCTGCTCTTAAATGCTGGTCAAGGCCTTATCCCCATGAGTCACAATCAGAAAAATCAGCATTTACCCTCCCCTCTCACATCACTCTAGAGAATATCTTGATGGTGACATATCAGGTGACCTCAATCTGTTGACCACCCTAAGCAAAAAGTAACCCCAATCAGCGGATTTAAGCATGTTTATCCCTAATCCTAAACCCTCTCAGAAACCTATATAAGGAGGCCTTCTCTCACTCAAAACCAACACTTCACCCACTTCACCAAGCAACGAAGCTATGACGACATTGCTCACAACGAGGAGCTATGGATGGAGCTCTACTCTCTCTCTAGTATGCTACATTACTAGCCCTAAAACCTAAATAAGGATGGAGCTACTCTCTCTCTCCCTCTAGTATGCTACATTACTAGCCCTAAAACCTAAATAAGGAGTCTTCTCTCATGCTCCATGGCCACCATCCTCGCCATCATTCTCTAAGGTATTGATGTGTTGCTAGTAGGATCATACCTACTTGCTAGGTTGATTGTTTTTGACAAGGGATTATGCCATCCTTGGCTTGCTTCTCTATATCCTTGTTATGTATGATCAGATGCCTTTGTATTGTTAAGCTGATGTCTTGTGTATATACATGCTACATAAGGTCCCTAAGCTTCGTTTCTATGTGTTTTTCCATATGTTTTGATGCCATCATAATGCCAGAAGTCTCACTTGCCTATGTGCACTATGTGTGAGGTCCCTAAAACTTTTAATTTAGGGTGGTGCCCCCTTTGTTTTATTCTTTTCTTGCTTGCATGAGGCATGGTTTGTGGAGTGTGCACGAGTACAGAGGCCACCCGATTGCACTGCTCTTTTTCCCGCTATCACATGGGTTTTCTTGAGCCACTAAGAGTTTGGTCTGGTAGCAAGAGAGTGAAGAGCTAATGGCTTAGGTGGGGGCAGTTGTAGCCACAACTCGGACAGACTCTGTGTGTGTGTGAGAGAAAGAGAGAGAGAGAGAGAGAGAGAGAGAGAGAGAGATGTAGGAGCCCATTCCATTGTCCAAACTTGGGGAACACATTCTTCTCCATGCTCTCTCTCACCCCCCCCCCCCTCCCCCCTCAGTAGTGATAACACTTCTCTGTACATTAGCACTGTGGGGGCTGACGTATTGAGAGATATTTATCTACAGGTTATGATGGTGATGTAATAATTGAAGCAAAAAGTTAAAATGGGTCCTTTTCTTGCAATGGTGAATACAAAAAGAAGGATGCATAGCATCTTAGCATTGGATGCATTTGGGCTTCTTCTATGCTTAGCAATGTTGTTTTAGTTTCTAGGAGCCATTGCCGTCACATATTTGGAGAATCTGTAGATGTTACATCTATCCCAAGGCATGTGTGTGTGTGTGTGTGTGTGTGTGTGTGTGTGTGTGTGTGTGTGTGTGTGTGTGTGTGTGTGTGTGTGTGTGTGTGTGTGTGAGAGAGAGAGAGAGAGAGAGAGAGAGAGAGATCCAATAACCGTGCTTTTCTTGGCCGCAGCAACGCGCGGGTCACATACTAGTATAAATTGATTGTTGTAAAAGGAGATAACACCATTTTAGATGAAATGGGAAAATCCCACAACTTTGGGACTAATTTCAACGCCTATGGATTCCTATTTCCCATTAAATTTGGAAAAATTTCATTTAATTTGAGAATGTGACAAAGAGATAGATTCTCAAGAAAATGATGGTGTTGAGAAACACCTTTTAAATTTTTTATTTTTATGTGGATGTTTCAAAACACTTCATAAAAGAGATAGATTCTCAAGAAAATGGTGGTGTTGAGAAACACCTTTTAAAATTTTTATTTTTATGTGGGTGTTTCAAAACACTTCATAAAAGAGATAGATTCCCAAGAAAATGGTGGTGTTGAGAAACACCTTTTAGAATTTTTATTTTTATGTGGGTGTTTAAAAAGACTTCATAAAATCATACATAAGCTGGGGAAATAAAACAATGAGCAAGATATTGAAATGCTATTCAATTTCTCCTATTAAGCTAGCCTGTGCCTTCTCCATGACATTTGATGGGATCTTGATTGTTTTCGCAATTCTTCCACCCCTTGGAGTCCATGACCATACAATTGTATCAACACACTCCCAGCGCTTTGGGTCAGCAAGATTGCAACACCAACTCTTTTTCCAACAATCCTCATACTGTTCTTGGATTGTGGGATTTCGTTTTCGATGTTTTGGTGCCCAATACTGAATCAGAACTTTCTTGTAGTTAGGAGATGATTTGTCTACATCAACGTTTGACTCTGCCACTCCTAGCCATATTGGATATTCAGGATCTGCGGGTCTCACAAGAACAAGATCCTCTTTTCTTACATCAATTTGAGGCCTAAAGGCCTCTTGTGGCCTTGCACTTTGAGGACCAACATAGTGATCATTCAATTCTTCATATCCTTGAAACTCATCTTTGTCTTCCTCTATCTCTTGCATTCGATGACTCCCTATAGTCTTTGGCCAAAATGTTGTATATTCACCAATGTGTTTATTGGTTGGTTGTTCAAGCTCATTGATTATGTTTTGCCAATAAGTGATAACAGGCTCCATATATTTTGTGGAGTCATGGTCCTTTCCCTTTAATAGAGAACATCTTTTCCAAAAGTCAAGATATGATTTAATCCCTTGAATAACAAGCGGACTATCTCTCACATAGTCTGCTATAGGCACCACATCTGGACAGCCTGTTGGTAATTTTGGTTTTCCCTGGTCATATTTTTTCCACAACTCAATTCCTGACTCCTTTGGCATCCAATCGGGTGATTTGGGATGAATTTTGTACTGCATTACTGGGACTTCACCTTGCATATAGAAACGAAATTGAAGTGGCTTAGAGTGTCCGACTAGAGCATCTTGTCCGTCACACATGTACCCTTGCACAAAGGATTTAAAGTCGGGAACTTGTGTCATCAAAAATGGTGCTGGAGCTGAGCTTTCACATTTTTGAAAATGTTCCATCAGATGTGGAAAAGTGAATGTCATTCCTGTTCGCAATCTTTCTGAGAACCTACTAAACATTGCATCTATGTCCTCATGTGTATGACCCACCATTAAGAATCCCAAATGCACGGTTTTGAAAACTCCTTTTGCTACTAACAAGGATAAGTATGCAAACAAATATTGATTTTTATTCTCTCCTGCACAATTATCTAGCTGTAGCAAAAGATTCTCAAGAAATTTTTGAAATACAGGAGTGGATATGGTATCCACAACACATTGAGAGGAAGTTGATTGTATGTGTACAATCTCTTCATTACTTCCTTGGATGGACAACGGTGGTGTCATTGTTGATGCATTCCTCTCATGCTCTTGCTTCATTTTGTTTTGGAGGTCTAGAGCTCTCCTTGAGTTCAATGCATTGAATAACGTTACATTGTTGCGTGGCATACCGTCATGGCATAAATCTCCTAGTCCATGGTTTTCTGTTCTTTCCAGATTCTGTAAGCATAATGCAAGGGAACCAATTGTAGCATTGGGATCTGAAGGCCATAGACCATTAAGTGAGAAGTGACCATACATTCCATGACCATGTCCATGTGTTATCATACCGGTTAATGATACTTGCAATTGATATGCATTTGCATAATCTTTTGAGTTCACACGCAACCTAGGTATTGTTGTCTTTTTTTGATCCATTTTATCATGTATAATGCATAAATACTTATCCTTTTGCAATTGGGAGAACTTACGCCAGGTGTAGTACACATTCCTACAACTTTGTTGTTGCAACATGTGAATTCGACGTTCATCCTTCAAACGTGCAATCATCTCGTCATCCTTTGTTGACTCTAGTTGAAACTTTATCCGACTACACACAACACATTTGGAGAACTCACTTGTTTTTGACAATGTCACATTAGCAAACTCTGTATTCCAAATCCTATTGAATGTCGTGCTAAACATTGGCTTGAGACTCATACTGTCAAGTGTTTTATTGACATCATGTAAAATGTCTACTTGCTTGTACGTGTTTGGTATTGCAAGCAAATTCTCCCTAGTACCATCTTCCATGGTTCTACTCTTATGTGGCATTCTCTCCGAGTTTTCATCAACAAAAGAGCGCATCAATTCCCTTCCCATTTCTGTATGGTCTCTTCCTTTTCTCATGACACCATCATTACCATGCACTGAGCGTTTAACCCCATTCTCAAAATGTTCACGGTAACGATAAAATGAAGTTTTTGGAATGCCATGAATTTTGTACCAAGCTCTACTGCAAACCTCAGTGCCATTAAAAGAAAACACATAGCATGTCTTTGTAGTTGTTTTGTTCTCACGCCATGCAGTCAACATTGTATCATACACATAGTTTGATCTATTTTGCAAACTCTGTCCCCAAAATTCATTGCGCATAGCCATGACCTTATCTCGATTGGCATATTGACAACACCTTTTGGAACAACAATCTATGGTTGAAACAAGCTGGACAGATGCTAGAGATGCTTGATTGGATCTCTTAGAAGCTTTCACTGACATTTTTGGCTTCCTATTTACAAAGCAATATTTCCGCTTTTTTGAAATAGGCTCTACCAAATAAGCTGATTCAATGCATGTGTCATGTAACGCATGCATAGCATGTAGATCCTCATAGCATAACAATTCTTTTCCATCCATAGTTGTCACTCTCTTGATAGGCCAACAAACTAGATTAATGCTGCATACACTAGCTTCTGCAGAAATAGTAGCCTCATCTGCATAGGATGTTTCGATACCAATACCAATGTTATCTTCACCTAGCTCACCAAAGTTTACAAAGTCAAACGGACACACATACATGACAACCCCTTCGGCTACTACATGTGTTTTGCTTTCATCCCAAAGTTGAACCCTCTTATCCTTCCAAACCTCTCTGTAGCTCATTCCATTACATTGTGCATCCAATGCTCCTTCTGTTTTGTTAGCCTCATGCATAGAAGCCCCTTTGTACTACATCTCATTTATATGTTGCAACAACCCACTACTCCATTTCACAATACTATGAAAAGCATCTCCCACTGTCAATGCATCCATTGTTGGAAAAGGGATGAGTACTTTCTTTTCAAAACACAAATCAACTGACACCGATACATTGCCTTCCCCAATAAGCATGCCAGAACAATATGCACTTGGATTTATTTCAAATACAGTCCCAATGGCAACCTTTTGTGTCGCTACAAACATGCACACTCTATCACCATGATTGAAATTAGCCATACCTGCAAGAAGATTTTCAAGAATAATTGTTAAACAAACCGCTTGCAGAGTATATTGATTTACGTAGCATAAAGCATAACAAGTATGTATGTGGGTGTTTCATGACAAGCACCCTGTGGCCTTAAGGTCATAGGGTTCCCTCTATGCTACTAAGAATCTCTTTGTGCTCTATGCTCTATCGTCTATGCTCTATGATCTATATTGACTTCCTATGGCCCCTAGACCACAAGGCACCCTCATTGTTTCCAAAAAACCCTCATTGTTTTGCTATGGCCCCAGGGCCATAGCTCTCTATACCGGTATAAAGCATATTTGCTCTATATTAGCTCCCTAAGGCCTGAAGGCCATAGGGTTGTCCTCAAGATCACCTCATGGAGTTTCATGTCAAGTATATATACATCCTATGGCACCCCATGACCCTAGGGCCATAAGATCTCCAAACGGAACATACGGCAATCTATGGCCCTTGAGCTTATACATTGCAACCCCATGACCCTAGGGCCATAGGATTGGCATATCAAACATACGGCAATGTATGGCCCTTGAGCTTATACATTGCAACCCCATGACCCTAGGGCTATAGGATTTCCAATGGAACATAAGGCAACGTATGGCCCTTGAGCTTATACATTGACACCCTATGGCCCTAGGGCCACAAGACTTCAAAACATACAAGAAGACAACCTATGGCCCTAAGGCCAAGGGTGTGAGCATTGACACCCTATGGCCCTAGGGCCACAAGACTTCAAAACATACAAAAAGACAACCTATGGCCAAGATGTCAAAGGTGGCCAAGATATCAATGCAGCCCCATGGCCCTAGGGCCATAGGATCTCTATATGGAACATGCGGCCTTGAGCTTATACATTGCCACCCTATGGCCCTAGGGCCACAAGATCTCACAACATACAATAAGAGAACCTAAGGTCCCCAAGCTCAAGGGTGCGGGTGTAAGGGTGGCCAAGATATCAATGCAGCCCCATGGCCCTAGGGCCATAGGATCTCTATATGGGACATGTGGCACCCTATGGACCTTGAGCTTATACATTGCCACCCCATTACCCTAGGGCCATAGGATTTCCAAATGGAACATGGGTAATGTATGGCCCTTGAGCTTATACATTGCCACCCCATTACCCAAGGGCCATAGGATTTCCGAATGGAACATAGGCAATGTATGGCCATTGAGCTTATACATTTCCACCCCATGGCCCTAGGGCCGTAGGATCTCCATATGGGACATGTGGCATGCTATGGCCCTTGAGCTTACATATTGCCACCCCATGACCCTAGGGCCATAGGATCTCCAGCTAGAAAGTAGGGCAACGTATGGCTCTTGAGCTTATACATTGTCGTGGACCTAGGGCCATAGGATCTCCAACTGGAACATAAGGCTATGTATTGGAGCTTATCCATTGTTGCCCCTAAACCCTAGGGCCATAGGATTTCCAAATGGAATATAGGGCAACTTATGGCTCTTGAGCTTATACATTGCCACCCTATGGCCCTAGGTCCACAAGCTTTCACATTGCCACCGTAGGGCCACAAGGATCTCACAAGATAGAAGAAGAAAACCCTAGGACATAGGATTTTCACGCTTTGATCCTTGACCTCTAACATTGTCGTCCTATGGTGTGAGCCTAGGGGTGGCTGAGGTATCTTCATAATAATTTCGGCCATTCAAGGGATATCCGCAAGTGGCATAAATTTAAAAAATAATTTTAAAAAAAATTACGCTACGACAAACTTTGTCATAATGGTTTTTCAAATACACTTATTGATATCGGACAAAAAAATAGCGCACAATTTTTGGGATAATTTTTTTAAAATTTAGCTATTTTTAGTGTATTTTTTACTATGCAGATTTTGATTCCGAAGTCAAATTTTGCTTCATGGGTGTCGTTCCACTCGTACTACAAAGATATGGACATTGACAAAGCCTAGCACCAACTTTTTTTTTTTCCATACTCTTTTTTTTTTTTAATTTTTATAAAGCTCTTTCAATTTCGGAGCCGACGAGCTATGTCTCATTTTTGAACAAAGCCTAGAACTCTAGTAATCTTGACTACAAACCCGTGAGAACAGCCCCTACATTCAAAATTTGAAATTTGAATTTCTAACCTAACCTAACTAACCTTATCTCTCTCTTTCTCTCTCTACCACAAATTTTTTCGCACTGTCGCTCTCTTTCTCTCTCTGGTTTCTTGCTCCAAACCTACACAGAAACCTGCACAGAGCTTGTCTTTCTCTGTCTCTCTCTCCCTCTCTCCCTACGCATACAGTTCTACGCCATCGTTGCTACGCGCACACAGATCTACGCGAAGCCATTGCCACAACCTTCAACAGAAGGACTGTTGTCGCGACCTCCCAAACACACATTTGTTACCATCATCGTCGCGGCCTCAACACACCTAAGTGACTGCTTGCTACTGCTGCAGCCGGTTTTCATCAAACACAGATTTACTCAGAGGTAACATGTAGAAACCCTAATCTTTTTGCTTAATTCGGTTTTAAGTGTTCTTAATCTAATTACGTTTTAGCTAAGTTGTGAATCACCTCTCTCTAAAACAATAAACAAAAATCATTAATTACCTCTCTCTAAAACTGTAAAACTGTAGACTGTAGAACTATAAAACAGAAAAATCTCTAATTAGAGATCTAAAACTATAATACAGAATACTCTAATTAGAGACCTAAAAATATAAAACAAAAGACACTAATTAGGGACCTAAATTTGTAAAACGAAAAACTCTTATTAGGGACTTAAATCTGTAAAACAAAAAACTCCTCATAAGTGACCTAATACTGTAAAATTGTAAAACTCTAACTGCAAAAATCTCTAATTACAAAAACAATTATAAACCTGCAAATACAAAAGACAATAACTACACAAAATGTTGAAACTATGGATACCTGTAATTGGGTTGTGGGGAGTTGGGCACACGTTGTAAGAGGATGAGTAGAGCGCGTTGTTGTATGAGGATGGATAAGGGTTCAATTGCAAGAGGATGGGAAAAAAAAAGAGGCAAAAAGGTGGGAAAGAAAGTGTACACTATATGTGTTTGTAAGATATGGTGTAATATAGTTTCTTTAAATTCATTTGTAGTCACTAATATAAAACTAGACATCAAATCTTTAGAAGGGTAGATAGGGTGTGCCTACATAGGGTTTCACCTCATACTAAAGAGTAACATATGGCCCTAAGGCACCCAATCAACATAAGGCCATAGGGTGGTCTCACATCGTACTACAGGGTGACCAATGTCCCATCTGGCCATAGGGTGCCAATGTACAATCTCAAGGGTCATAGAGTTCCCTATGTTCCTATTGAAGATCCTATGGCCATAGGGCCATAGGATCTCCAAAACGTATATATGGCACTATGGCCATAGGATCACATGGTTCTCTATGTCCAATCTAGAGACCTTGTGGCCCAAGGGCCTTAGGGTGGCAATGTACAATCTCAAGGGCCATAGGGTTCCCTATGTTCCTTTTGGATATAGGGTGGCACTAGGGCCATAGAATCTCCAAAAGCAACATAAAGAACCCAGGGCCATAGGATCAAAGGGTGACCTATTGGAGACCTTGTGGCCCAAGGGCTATAGTGTGGGAATGTACAATCTCAAGGGCCATAGGCTTCCCTATGTTCCTTTTGGAGATCCTATGGTCCTCGAGCCATAGGATCTCCAAAATGAACATATGGCCCTATGGACATAGGATCACAGGGTTCCCTATGTTCCTTTTGGAGATCCTATGGTCCTCGGGCCATAGGATCTCCAAAATGAACATATGGCCCTATGGACGTAGGATCACAGGCTTCCGTATGTTCCTTTTGGAGATCCTATGGTCCTCGGGCCATAGGATCTCCAAAAAGAACATATGGCCCTACGGACATAGGATCACAGGGTTCCCTATGTTCCTTTTGGAGATCCTATGGTCCTCAGGCCATAGGATCTCCAAAATGAACATATGGCCCTACGGACATAGGATCACAGGGTGCCCTATGTTCCTTTTGGAGATCCTATGGTCCTCGGGCCATAGAATCTACAAAATGAACATATGGCCCTACCGACATAGGATCCCATCAAGAGACACAATGGCCCAAGGGCCATAGGATGGCAATGTACAATCTCAAGGTCCATATGGTTCCATATGTTCCTTTTGAAGATCCTATGGCCCTAGCGCCATAGAATCTCCAAAAGGAACATAAGGAACCTATGGCCATAGGATCAAAAGGTGCCCTATGTTCCATATTGAGACCTTGCGGCCCAAGGGGCATAGGGTGTATTTGTACAATCTCAAGGGCCATAGGGTTCCATATGTTTTTTTTGGAGATCCTATGGCCCTATATCCATAGGATCACAGGGTGCCCTATGTCCCATCTAGAGACCTTGTGGCCCAAGGGCCATAGGGTGACAATCTACAATCTGAAGGGCCATAGAATTCCCTATGTTCCCTAGGGTCACAAGGTGCCCTACGTTCCATCCGAAGACCCTATGGCCCAAGTGCCATAGGGTGGCAATGTACAATCGAAAGGGCCATATGATTCCCTATGTTCCTTTTGGAGATCCTATGGCCCTAGAGCCCTAGGTGCATGGGGCTGCCATGGTGCCCGTTAATATGCACCATGGTGTACCCTATGTACGTAGGCCACCCTTGGGACCTTGGATGCCCTCTGTCTCATCTAAAGACCTTGTGGTCCAAGGGCCATAGGGTGACAATCTACAATCTCAAGGGCCATAGGATTCCCTATGTTCCCTAGGGTCACAAGGTGCCCTAATTTCCATTTGAAACAATGAGGGCACCTTGTGGCCTTCGGGCCATAGGATCTCTATGTAGAGCATAGAGCAAAGAGCATAGAGAGCTTCTTACTACCATAGAGGGAACCCTATGGCCTTCAGGCCACAGGGTGTCAATATAGAGATAACAGAGGTACTTACTAGCACAAAGGGGACCCTATGGCCTTCAGCCGACAAGGTCTCCTCAATATAAAGAAAATAGTATTTTTTACTGGCATAGAGAGCACCCTATGGACTTGGGTCCATAGGTTTCTTTAAAACATACAGGGCACCTTGTGTCCTTAGGGTCATAAGATGTGTAGAGCATAGAGAGGTTCTTACTAGAATACAGGGGACTCTATGGCCTGAAGGCCACAGGCTCCCAATATGGAGCATAGATCGGTTCTTACTAGCATAGAGAGACCAAATAGTGCTTTATACATGGGGCCATAAGGTGTCAAAACAATGAGGGTTTTTTCAAAACAATGAGGGCACCTTGTGGCCTTGGGGCCATAGGATGTCAATATAGAGCATAGAGCATAGTGCATAGAGAGCTTCTTACTACCATAGAGGGAACCCTATGGCTTTAAGGCCACAGGGTGTCAATATAGAGATAACAGAGGTTCTTACTAGCATAGAGGGGACCCTATGGCCTTCAGCCCATGAGGTCTCCTCAATATAGAGAAAATAGTGTTTTGTACTAGCATAGAGAGCACCCTATGGACCTGGGTCCATAGGTTGCCAAAAAACTGTCATGAATGGTTTCTTTAAAACATACAGGGCACCTTGTGCCCTTAGGGTCATAAGATGTGTAGAGCATAGAGAGGTTCTTACTAGAATACAGGGAACTCTATGGCCTGAAGGCCACAGGGTCCCAATATGGAGCATAGATCAGTTCTTGCTAGCATAGAGAGACCAAATAGTGCTTTATACCTGGGAGCATAATGTGCCAAAACAATGAGGGTTTTTACAAAACTATGAGGGCACCTTGTGGCCTTGGGGCCATAGGATGTCAATATAGAGCATAGAGCATAGAGCATAGAGAGCTTCTTATTGTCATAGAGGGAACCCTATGGCCTTCACGCCACAGGGTGTCAACGTAGAGAAAACAAAGGTTCTTACTAGCATAGAGGGGACCCTATGGCCTTCAGCCCACAAGGTCTTCTCAATGGCATAGAGAGAATCATATGACCCTGGGTCCATAGGTTGCCAAAAAACCCTCATGAAGGGTTTCTTTAAAACATATAGGATGTGTAGAACATAGAGAGTTACTTACTAGCATAGGGGGGAACCTATGGCCTTCAGTCCATAGGGTGCCAATATAGAGCATAGATCGGTTCTTACTAACATAGAGAGACCAAATAGTGCTTTATACATGTGGCCGTAGGGTTCCAAAACAACAATGAGGGTTTTTTCAAAACAATGAGGGCACCTTGTGGCCTTGGGGCCATAGGATGTCAATATAGAGCATAGATCATAGAGCATAGAGAGCTTCTTACTAGCATACAAGGAACCCTATGGCCTTTAGGCCACAGGGTGTCAACGTAGAGAAAATAGAGGTTCTCACTAGCATAGAGGGGAACCTATGGCCTTCAGCCCACAAAGTCTCCTCAATATAGAGCAAATAGTGTTTTTACTAGCATAGAGAGCACCCTATGGCCGTGGGTCCATAGGTTGCCAAAAAACCATCATGAAGGGTTTCTTAAAAACATAGAGGGCACCTTGTGCCCTTGGGGTCATAGTATGTGTAGAGCATAGAGAGGTTCTTACTAACATACAGGGGACCCTATGGCCTTCAGGCCAAAGGGTGCCAATATAGAGAATAGATCGGTTCTTACTAGCACAGAGCGGACCCTATGGCCTTCAGGCCAAAGGGTGCCAATATAGAACAAAGATCAGTTCTTATTAGCATAGAGAGACCAAATAATGCTTTATACCTGGGGCCATAGGGTACCAAAACAATGAGGGTTGTTCAATGGCATAGATAAACACCCTATGGCCCTGGGTCCATAGGTTGCCAAAAAACCCTCCTGAAGGGTTTCTTCAAAACATAGAGGGCAACTTGTTTCCTTGGGATCATCGGATGTGTAGAGCATAGAGAGGTTCTTACTAGCATACAGGGGACCCTATGGCCTTCAGGCCATAGGATGCCAATATAGAGCATAGATGGTTCTTACTAGCAAAGATCGGACCCTATGGCCTTCAGGCCAAAGGGTGCCAATATAGAGCATGGAGCGGCTCTTACTAGAATATAGGGGACCATATGGCTTTCAAGTCACATACTGCCAATATAGAGAAAATAGTGTTTTTACTAGCATATAGAACATCCTGACCTAGGGGTATTGGTTGTCAAAAATCCATCATAGAAGGGTTCCTATGGCCTTCAGCCCACAAGGTCTTCTCAATATAGAGCGAATAGTATTTTTCATTGGCATACAGAGCACCCTTGGGGCCCTTGAGGCCAACCCTATGGCCTTCAAGCCTTAGGGAGCTAATATAGAGCATGGTGCTTTCTATCGGCATAGAGAGCTATGGCCCTAGGGCCATAGCAAAACAATGAGGTGTTTTTGGAAATGATGAGGGCACCTTGTGGTCTTGGGTCCATAGGAATTCAATATAGATCATAGAGCATAGACGATAGATCATAGAGCACAAAGAGATTCTTAGTAGCATAGAGGGAACCCTATGACCTTCAGGCCACAGGGTGCCATTATAGAGTAAACAGAGGTTCTTACTAGCATAGAGGGGACCCTATGGACTTCATCCCACAAGGTCTCCTCAATATAGAGCAAATAGTGGTTTTTACTTGCATGGAGAGCACCATATGGCCCTGGGGTCATAGGTTACCCGAAAACCCTCATGAAGCGTTTCTTTAAAACATTGTGGCCACCTTGTGGCCTTGGGGCCATAGGATGCCAATGTAGAGCATAGAGAGGTTCTTACTAGCATGCAGGGGACCCTATGGCCTTCAGGCCACATGATGCCATATGGTGTTGGTGTAGAGGCTCTAAAGGGGTATTTAGGCCATTCAAGGAATACTTCTTTGAGGGTCCTCTAATGTCATAAGGGAACATGTGATCACACTACCATAGAGTGGCCTAGGTACACTTGTAGAACCATTTTGTTGGCATCCTTTGGACGTAGGACCACATGGTTTAACATAGAGGTGACTCTATGGCCCTAGGTCCATATGGATGTAATAATATCCATCTTGTCTAAATACATGTCATTCTTTTTATAGAAAATGTCTCAGAAGAGAAAGTCAAAGTCAGTTGATGCAACAGGCTCAACACCAAGTTCTTGGTATCTAGATTTTCACTTACCAAATGGTGGAAGTGATGAGAAAGTCCACTTGTTCTTTCAAGATAAAGAGCAATTGCCCTTCAAGGACTGTGGTATTGTCAAGGACATAAAGAAAGATTGTTCAGATTTTGAAATGTCTCCATGCCTTGGAGTAAAACTACTCAATGGTGACTCCTACTTGTTGGAGCCTCTGGCATTTGCTCAAAAATTGATGAAGGTTGATTATGAAGGAGTGACAATGACAAAAGCAGGGTGGGTGGAGCTTCAAGACAACACTCCAAGTGAGAACTTTATAGACTTATATATTGAGGGCTTTAAGAAAGTCAATCAATATTTAGGTAAATTGAGCAGCACAAAGAAGAATAAGAAGCGAAAGAATGAAGACACAGGTACAATAAATCAATCTAAGACGCTCAAGGAGAGTCAGACTCCCTCACTTGGAGAAAATAGTGGAAATGTGGCGAAAGAAAATCTTTCAGTTATACCCTTACAGACTCAAGAAGCAGGAGATTCTAGTGGACTTGCAACCCTAACAGTTGGAACCCCCTCAGTGGCAGTGGTTGTGGACTCAGCATCCTTAGCTGTGTTGGACTCTATTATACAGCCCAAAGAAAAAGATCTTGATAAAGAAGTTGCCAAAACTTCTAAGAGTGGGCTAGATGGATACGTCGGAATTGACCACTATTTTAAATTTGGTGTACAATTTACCCAATTGATCCCAGTTGAGCAATGCAACCTTGCACCAGATGGCTATAGATGCAGACCATTGTCAGATGTATATGTGAAATATCTCTTGAAGCAATTTGCAGGGCATTCTAGGCCAGTCTCCAGTGCAGCAGACTTGATGCCGTATAACCCAATTACAAAAATGCCTTTACAAACAGCTGAAGTGCATGGAGACAAGCTATCAACATACCACTACTGGATTCTAGCTGGTCAGCATTCCATCATAGCGGCTAGAGCTTTTTTGCGTAACAACAGCACTAAGTATGCTTTGAGAAAAGAGTTCTACAAGTTTAGAACTGCAAGGATAGTGGTAGACGCTCCAAAAGAGGTTGCTGTTCGAATTTCCAGAATGGAGAACATGGAGAGAATAACAGCAATGAAACACCAGCCTTATGTGGAGGTCTTGAAGCATGGCCGTAGTCAATGGCTTGCATATTCTAAACCAACAAAACCCAAGGCAGGTGTTCCTGTCGGTCATCCGAGTCGAGCAGGTTGGGATGTAAGTTCCACTTCCCTATGCTTGTTTTTGTTACAAATATGTCTTGAAATAAAGTTAATTTTCTTTTCTTTATTTTGAAGGCCTTTGTAAATGTGGCGAACATCGTGTTCAACCATAAATCATTTGCCAACAAAGAAGCACACATGGTCATGTACGATGATGAAATCTATGATCAGTGGATACACATCTTGGAGAAGCATCAGACATCAACTGCTCGTGGGCGACAGCCAAGCATAACAACCTTTAGATGCCTAAATGGTTTAGAAGATAATGATGTCCAGCTACTACAACAAGAGCTGGCAGATGAGAAGATCTGCTTAGTGAAGCAACCAGGTCAAGCGGGCATGCTCGACCTCACTGCACGTGCAACGGTCTTAAAGAAGACCAGGGTTTTTGAGCCTCAAATGTTGATTGCATTTAAAGAGATAGATCCATCAGCAATAGCAGTTACTTCATGGGATCAATGTAAGTCTCATTATAACATTACAGATGAGATTCACAAATCTCTCTTCACGAGTTGTACGCAATGGCTAAATCTCCTACTACAAAAAGGAAAGGAGAAAGAGCCAATTCCTGAGATCACTAGGGGATATGTGCAGTGGATCATTGCACAAAAGAATGGGACTTCTAGTTTGGAATTCATTTTACCATGGACAATCAAGTGTGTTGGAAAGAATCTGGAAGGCATTGAGTTTCTCTGCAGTGAGAATAGCTCTAAAATTCGTGTTGGTGTTTGCATCATAGACACAACACACAAAAGTCTTACATCTAGTGGTTGGAGTGCTGCCCAATTTGGTAAAGTAATTGATGGAGTATGTGGGGTAGCACATCAACCATCAGAGTTTTTAATTGCCGGCTTAGTCAAGTATCAGCATGCTGCTTCCCTAGAGAAGGCAATTTCTGAAAAAAGCTAAATGGTATGAAATGCACGTTCTACCTTTGAGCTCCTTAATGGGATCAGAGACCATCCAAACATGTGCTCTTCGCGAAGTAATTTTCGGGGTTCGGGCATTTTTCAGTCAAGGAGAGCAGTACACCAACTACTCTAGTGTTAAAGAGTCATTGTTGGAGCCAATGCATACTCTCTGCATCAATGACAACGAGTATGATGCTGTGACCACGGCCAAATCCTTTTTTGTACGTCGTGCAATCAAATGCATCTGTCTCAAAGAAGATGATCAAGTGATAGACATCTTCTCATTAGGCTATGGGACTAAAGAGGCACTACAACAACAGAGAAAGGTGATATCAGTTGCATGTAGTAGTGATCAAATGACGCAATTGGAATCTCTTTGCCATTCCATAGTGGAAGAAGACCTTGATCTTAGAAGGTGGGAAGGTGTGGATAACACAGAGAAAGTCAATGCCAAGGATTCAGAGGAAGAAGAAATTGAAGAACCATTGGATGCAAGTGCTGAGGCCATTCTAGAAATTCTACAGGAAACAGGTTAAGCTAGCTACCCATGATATTAGATTACTGATATTTAGATTATTATTGTTGTCATTTTATTTTATTTGTACCATCTCAAATCTACCCATGATGTTAAAAACATTGATGTTTGGCTCGTTATTTTTCTCAATTTATTTTCTTTGAAAAAATGTGAACTTGTGAGTTTGAGTTTTTTCACGATAAATGAATTAGACTTAAGTGTATGATATTATATGGACATGTTTTGGTAAATAGAATTCTACATTTATATATGGTCATAAGATATATATTATGTAATACTTTAAAGTTAATTGATCATATGAGGTTTGGGAAGAATACACTATGACTTGAGGATCATAGAGTTCTTTGTAGACTTGAGGATCATAGAGTTCTTTGTAGACAAGACACCCTATGGCCCTAGGGCCATAGAATCCCCCAAAAGAAAATGGGATACCCTAAAACCTTACAGATGTAGGGTGATTACACTGAGTCTCTAAAAGGGCACATAAGCATCTGGGTTACTCTATAGCCTTAGGCCCATAGGGTGTCAACATAGAATCCCCCAAAAGAATTTGTCTACCCTACAATCTTACGGATATAGGGTGATTATATAGAGTCTTTAAAAGGGTACATAAGCATTTGGGCTAGTCTACAGCCTTAAGGCCATAGGGTGTCAACACAGCTCTCCTACAATCTTATGTATATAGAGAGATTACATAAAGTCTCCAAACGGGCACATGAGTATTTGGGATATTCTAGAAGGAAACATAAGTTATCCAAGAGAATTTGGGATACCCTAAGGCTTTAGGGCCATAAGGTGGTGACATAGAATCTCCACAGGGGCACTTAAATCACCCCATGGATACAAATCACCTAGCTCTTATGGACACATCTTATAAAACATCACATGACACCCTATAACCTTTAGACCATAGGTTGGTTATTATAGGTCACCTAAAGACTCTTTAAGTGTTTCAAGAACATTTTTTTTTGGCCTTATATCTTGTGTCCATATCTAGGTGTCTATTGAGAATGAAATAAGCTAGAAAAAACTAAAAAGTATTTAGTCCTCAAAATTCCAAAATGAGAGTTTGAACAATTGATGTATAATCATTTTTTGTTGGGTGTAAGTCCTTCTATTGTGAATTGATGGTGTAAGCGTTTGAAATAATCATCTTTGTATTGCAACTAACTAGATTAAACATATTCGCTTTGAAATAATTATCTTTGTATTGAAACTAACTAGATTAAACATATATTCAATATTTTTTGTAAATGCCAATTGATTGCTTAGATAGTAAACATCGAGTATAAATGGTTATTAAAGAATTTGTCCTTTGGATTATGTGAATATTTATTTCTTTGATTGTAACAAGATTTTATTCAAAGATATAAAGTGCGAGTATTTTGTTCCAAACTATGATTTTGTTTCTCTTCTAGATGATGCAGAGAATTGGAATTTATATCTTGAAATTTTTTTCAATAGAGGGAAGCTAGGACTAGTAGAATTTTTTAGCTTGTCATGTAGCAATCGGAACATTGTATCAAGGTTTATTGCAAAGAAATGATTGTATAATGTATAACCATTGTTTAAGTTTGTGAATTAGAAGTAGAAGGCAATGCAAGTTCCAAAACATGTGCAATGCCATAAGGAGAATCCAACACAAATACTTTTGCCCCTCAGGATTTGTAAATCAAAGTGCATGGTGAGCCGGACCTTCCATCCACCAACAGATCAATGCATTTGTGAATTACAGTACTTGCAAATTTGATTTAAATGTTTGAATGTTATGATGATATTTGAAGGCAAAGACCCCTTCAACTGTGTGGCAAAGCAACAAATGTATGATGTATGATAATGATTCAATTTTGTATATCGTGTTGCATATTTATCGCAGTATTAACTTACACATTTTGCTAGCATAGAGGACACCCTATGGCCCTAGGACCATAGAATGCCATCATATCCCATGTACAATTTCTCTTTTACCATAGAGGACATGTTATGGATCTAGGGTCATAAGACGCCAACATAGTGCATAAATGGCTTCTTATAAGTATACACGTAAACATAGTGCATAGAGGGAATTTTACTAGCATAAAGACCGCCCTATGGCCTTGGGACCATAGAGTGCCAACATAGAGCATAGAGGGCTTTTTATTAGAATCTTGTTGCCCTTGGGACACCATAGTGCCATAAAGTGGTTTTTGTATATATAGTAGAGAATTCTCACACACATGATACCTTGGTCACTATCTAGCCCTTGGACCATATGATAGTAGCATAGAGAACACCCTATAGCCCTAGAATTTCCTTCTATCCCTAGCGCCATACACTGCCAACATATAGTATACATGGTTTCTTCATAGAGCAAACCTTTTAGCCCTACACTATAGAGTGTAAACCTAGACCTATAATGTATCATACTAGCATAGAAGGCACCCTATGACCCTGAGGCCAAAGAGTACCAATTTAGGGCATAAAGGGTCTTTTCCTAAGTTGAAGGGCACCTTGTGGGCCTAGGCAGCACCCTATGGCCCCAGGGCCATAGGGTGTCAACATAGTCAAATGGGGTGTAAACTTAGAGCATAGAGGGTTTCTTACTATCATGGAGGACACCCTATGTCCTTGGTGCCATAGGGTGCAAACATATAGCATGGAGGGTTTCTTGCTAGCATAGAGAGCACCCTATGGCCTTGGGGCCATATGATTCCAACAAAGAGCATAAACGGTTTTTTGATAGCATAGAGGATAGCTTATTTCCCTGGGGCCATATGATACAAAAATAAAAGAGTCTTAAGAAGGGTACCTAGGCCACTAAATCACCATGGGGCCATAAGGTGGTCTTTATGGGGAATGCTCCTAAAGGATTCCTTGGCTATCCTATGGCCTTTGGCTACCAACATAGAGTTTAGATGGTTTCTTACTAACATAGAGCTCACCTTGTGGCCTACGGTCTTTAGATTCTAATATAGAGCTCCAATGGTTTCATACTAGGCGTAAGGGGCACCCGATGGCCTTGGGGCCATAGAGTGTCAATGTAGAGCGTAGAGGTTTCCTTTCTAACATAGAGGGCACCATGTGGCCTAAGAGCCATTTGATACACCCTATGGCCCGAGGGTTGTAGGTTGCCAATGTAGACAAGGTTTCTTAGTAGCATTATAAAGGGTACCTTGTGGCCCTCAAGTCTCCATAGGGTGCCAACATAGAGCGTAGAAGGTTTTTCTTACTAGCATAGAGGACATCCTATGGCCTTGGGGCCATTGGGTTTCAATATTGAGCATAGAGGATTTCATACTAGCATAGAGGCTACCTTGTGGCCCTAGGTCCATAGGGTGCAAACATAGAGAATAGAGGATTTCTTACTATCATACAGGGTACCTTGTGCCCCTAGGTCCATAGGGTGCAAACATAGAGCATAGAGGATTTGTTACTAGCACAGAGGGCACCCTATGGCCCAAAGGCCATAGAGTGACAACATGTAGCATAAAGGGTTTCTTACTAGCATAAGAGGAAGACCTTGTGGCCCTCGGTCGGTGCCAACATAAAGCATATATGGTTTCTTACTAGTGCTCATAGAGGGCATCTTGTGGCCCTATGACAACCCATGGCCTTAGAGCCGTAGGGTGACACATAAATAAAGTACCATATGGCTTTGAATCCATATATCTATTTATATGTTGAGACCTCCCAACAATCCTAACCCTATGGCCTTGAGGCCATAACGAGACATATTTTGGATTATCTTAAAGTCATAGAGATATCTACAAAGAGAACAGTATGGCCTGAAGGCCATAAGAAACTTAGTCAAGGAAATCATCCAATGCAAGAAGATCATGGAAATAGAAAATGAGACTTCTGCTCTAGAGCTTAAAGGCATAAATGTTTCTCCAAGTATACTTCTAGGGCCACCATCATGGACAAAGAACTAATGTAGCTAGATAAAGATTAGGAATCTCTAGACAATAAGGAGCATAAAAATAAATTCATTGTAGATGTGTTGTCAGTTAGTAAATTTGCTATTTGCGATTAGTTTTTCTAAGCGTGTGACAAAAAAGAGTTATCAAAATGTAGATACTTTGGAATCTAAAATTTGGTGTTCTTTAAACTTGCAGTCCTTCAACAAGATATTGCGGCTGACAAAGTTTTACTCGAGATTGTTGGTATAGAGGATGCTAATGCCATTGACCCTACTGAGAAATATTCTATCAATCTCCATGTCAACGAAAGAGTTTCTGACGAAGATGACAAGAATCTACAAGTCCTTGAAGGTCAACTGCTACAACTATTGGAGATAAATTTAAAGAGTAATCCAATGGAAGAAGACAGTGAAAGTTCCAGAACATGTGCAAGGGAAGAAGAAGAATCTAATGAAAATATTCTAGTAGCCCAAGAGTTGGGAATTGGATTGCATGACACCACAATGGAAGTAGAAGGTTTGTTTTTTTCTTTTTTTTTCTGAAAAGCTCTTTCAATTTCAGAGTATTAACTTACACATTTTGCTAGCATAGAGGACACCCTATGGCCCTAGGACCATAGCATGGCATCATATCCCATGTACAATTTCGCTTTTACCATAGAGGACATCTTATGGATCTAAGGTCATAAGACGCCAACATAGTGCATAAATGGCTTCTTATAAGTATACACGTAAACATAGTGAATAGAGGGAATTTTACTAGCATAAAGATCACCCTATGGCCTTGGGGCCATAAGGTGCCAACATAGAGCATAGAGAGCTTTTTATTAGCACCTTGTTACCCTTAGGACACACATGATACCTTGGTCACTAACTGGCCCTTGGACCATATGATAGTAGCATAGAGGACACCCTATAGCCCTAGGGTTTCCTTCTATCCCTAGGGCCATACACTGCCAACATATAGTATACATGGTTTCTTCATAGAGAAAACCTTTTAGCCCTACGCAATAGAGTGGAAACCTGGACCATATAATGTATCCTACTAGCATAGAGGGAACCCTATGACCCTGAGGCCAAAGAGTACCAATTTAGGGCATAAAGGGTCTCTTCCTAGGTTGAAGGGCACCTTTGGCGCTAGGGAGAACCCTATGGCCCCAGGGCCATAGGGTGTCAACATAGTCAAATGGGGTGTAAAATTAGAGCATAGAGGGTTTCTTACTATCATGGAGGACACCCTGTGTCCTTGGTGCCATAGGGTGCAAGCATATAGCATGGAGGGTTTCTTGATAGCATAGAGAGCACCCTATGGACTTGGGGCCATATGATTCCAACAAAGAGCATAAACGGTTTTTTGATAGCATAGAGGATAGCTTATTTCCCTGGGGCCATATGATACAAAAATAAAAGAGTCTTAAGAAGGGCACCTAGGCCACTAAATCACCATGGGGCCATAAGGTGGTCTTTGTGGGGAATGCTCCTAAAGGGTTCCTTGGCTATCCTATGGCCTTTGGCTACCAACATAGAGTTTAGATGGTTTCTTACTAACATAGAGCTCACCTTGTGGCCTACGGTCTTTAGATGCTAATATAGAGTTTCAATGGTTTCATACTAGGCGTAAAGGGCACCCTATGGCCTTGGGGCCATAGAGTGACAATGTAGAGCGCAGAGGTTTCCTTTCTAGCATAGAGGGCACCATGTGGCCTAGGAGCCATTTGATGCACCCTATGGCCCGAGGGCCGTAGGTTGCCAATGTAGACCGTAGAGGTTTTCTTTCTAGCATAGAGGGAACCTTGTGGCCTAGGGGCTATTTGGTGCTCCCCTAGAGCATACAAGGTTTCTTAGTAGCATTATAAAGGGTACCTTGTGGCCCTCAAGTCTCCATAGGGTGCCAACATAGAGAGTAGAGGGTTTTTCTTACTAGCATAGAGGACATCCTTGTTATAGGATTGATATTTAATTATCTATTGCAGGGGACATGTGGCAAAAACATCAGCAGATAATGGACTATGCAGAAGGATATTACATTTTATATATATTTGATTATTCAAGTGCTCTTTTATGAGCTTTGGCCATTTATGACCGGTCGGCCAGTTTGTAACCAATTTGTCCATTCAAGAAATCTATATAACAAATACGTGCAAGAGGGAAATGGTCACTCTTGCACGGGGGGAGATTGCACCCAATGCTTGTGTCTTCTTCTCTTCTCTCCTCCCTCCTCTCTCACCGTGCTCGCGTAGCACTCCGCTCTAGGAGGTGCGCCTGCACGTGTTCTTTCGCTCTCTCCCGCTCTCTATCTCTCTCTGTTCGTATTATGGATTTGTGCGAGTCGACAGGGCAGCCAGGCTTCCGGCTGTAGCAGTGGTATCAGAGCATAGATCATCGCTCCTGGTGAGATGTGGATGTAGCAACAAAGGCTTCTATGCCACACGGAGCTAAGTTGTGCTTTCCATGATTCTTGTCAATTTTTAATTTTATTTATTTATTTGTTTTTACTAAGAGAACTCTCTTGTTACTGGAAAAATCTTGATGCATGTATCAAGTGATTCGTGCGTGCCTATTTCCTTGAGTACGTGTTCATATTTCAAATTAGTAGGCTCAACAAATCTCTTGTTTAAGAAGATGTCGAGGAGTACATGTACAAGAAATAGCTATGAATTAATTTGCATGTTTTGGATGTATCTATAATAGATGAAAGAAGAAACTAGAGAATTGTTCGAGGAGATTGATTTTTAAGATTTGCGGAAAATGAAAATCGAAAACAAAAAAAAAAAACCTTCAGTGCTTTTGAATGACACCACGCTACCCATTATAAAGGGAAACGGATGCCAAAGATTAATGTGCTCACCTGTGAACCACCATGAATCTCTCCCCTTGACCAATTACCTTGTCCACATTCTCTCTAGCAAAAGCCGCCCATCATTCCCAAGGACTTGCGCTTTTTCTCACTCCCTAGGCTTGTGATATCTCCGCCTCTTAAGCCGGCAAAAGATTACCACTATGCAGTAGTAGCAAGGTGGGCATAGGTAATAGAAGGGAGCAATTTGGGCAAAACTGGAATCGTCAATAGCTTGCATCACCATCAATAGCCAGAGTGTAGAGCTCACGATGAGCTAGCTCCGCCCCACATTCAACCGGAATGGTTGCGGCTAGCTGGACCCGACCCGTCACCCTTTAGATGACCACAACCGCCACAGAATTGCATGCATATGCCACTATCCAGCTGCTGGTGCATGCAGCTCACCAGCCACAATAGCTTGTGCCGCTTAACAGCCAGTGCATGCTGTTCAGAGCCGTCAAAGACTATAACTATGAGTACCTACAGCTAGTCTTGCGCTTGACTATTGTAACCACCCATTGATTATTGTGCACCACGATCTGGAATGGATTCCCCTGCTCTACCCTTTGCATGCACCAACTAACGATCTCAAATGCTTCGCAAAGTCCAGCCAACAACCTCACACCGTCGCAGCAATAAGGAACAGTACATGGGCGCATGGCGGCTCTCGCACAACGCTCATTATCCCTCTCAACTTTTTCACCGATCGCCACTCACCCACTCCACTCATGGCGCCAACTTTTTATTAGCGGTCTTGAGTGATGACAGCCGCAATCAAATCATTGGTTTGTGGCATCCCTTGCTAACCAATAGTTCACCACACACACGTAACGGCTCACGATCTCTCTCCGAGACTCTCCCTCCTCATGTAGTGGTCGTCGTCGCTCTTCTAAACCACTCATGCAATGGTTGTGTCACCAAGAACAATGCCTGACGTCTACAAAGACAGCTCCTTGTTCACTGCCTACCACACCTACAGTTTTAGGTGGGCTACATGCAGCCTCTGCCGCTGTGCCAAAAAAGCAATTATCAATGGTTTTTTTTCTCTCTGCCCACCAGCTGCTTATCGTATAAGTCCATAGCCAGTAGTATTAGCCACCAAAAAAAAAAAAAAGACGGCAATGCTCAGCTCCAGATGCAGCGCCGTCACTTTCATCTCTCTCTCTCTCTCTCTCTCTCTCTCTCTCTCTCTCTCTCTCTCTCTCTCTCTCTCTCTCTCTCTCTCTACTGAGAACCCATCAAAGATAACCTTTTTTGTCTCTCTCTCCTCAGCCGCCTGCTTCCTTGATCATCACCTTCGGTCTCATGCAGAACACGAGCCACCGCACACAGTTTCACTCTCTCCATCTCTCTCTCTCTCTCTCTCTCTCTCTCTCTCTCTCTCTCTCTCTCTCTCTCTCTCTCTCTCTCTCTCTCTCTCTCTCTCTCTCTCTCTCTCTCACTTTCATCTCTCTCTCTTTATCTCTTTCTCTCGCGCTGACTGCAGTTCAATTGTCTCATCATCAACCACCCCCCCTCTCGTCGTCATTGGCAGCCATCACTGACGCCCGCAACCGACTAATGGTTTGCTTTCGCATGCAACTGGTGTTGCTCACACCATGCATAACCTGCAGCAGACCTGGGACACACAGCGCATCTGGTGATGATGATCATGTACGGATACATCTCTCATCCATGAGCAGGCCGCCATGCACTCAACTCTCTCTGTATCCCATGCAGACTCCCGGCACCAAGTGTCTGCCGGCTCTGCATGAGGAATCATCATGCTTCGTAATCAAATCTGCAGCTTCCTTCACACTTCGGGGGTGCTTCCAGCGAGACGATTGACTCCTGTAATCAGGAGGACTGGGTTGTCGACGGGTTGGATGCCCCCAGCACGCTTTTCTTGGCATCAATTTTCGTTGAGGTGGTTACAACGACCTCATTAGTCATCGCAACATTTTTGTAATTATATTTTGTGATATTTTGGGTGTGCCATAGACACATCTATCTTCGCTAAAAAGGTCACCTGATTGGCATCTCATGTTTAAATTGGGAAGTCTTCTTAGTATCCAAGTTGACTCGTCGATACAGGCATTGGACTTCCTTATCATTTTGTTGTCATGCTCTTCTGTATGTTGAGCACTTGCCGCATCCAAACCTAAGAAATCATAATACTGAGAATCGTGTGATTTCAAGGGACAGTCAAGACACTGCAGATGCTTGCAAATCTTTTACCATGCACAATTATGTTTTGGGAGGTGACTGTTTCTCTTTAAATGGTTTTGTGAGCAGTCACAACATCATGCAGAGTTTACCTTCACCCTTGCGATGCAGCAGTATTTGGTCTTCGTACTTACCCTTTGTTACAATTGTCTATGGACAGGCCAGTGCTTCTCAAAAGGAGATTCCGCCCCTTTATGTCTTGACTCGGGTGTTCTACCAAGTTCAATCTGCTGTTTCAATTCAACTGTGGTATTGTTCCTACTCTCTCTACCTTCCCGCTCCTAGTACGGCTACTTACAGAAGCAGACATCGATGACGCTCTTCAACAACTTTTGCCATACTTCTTTTGACAATGGCTGCGGCCTAGCACCCTCTGGCATTAATGACGATGATGATGTTGATTTTTGGCTTTTAGGTTTCGTTTCACAATTTACTTCATTCTATTTTTGTACCAAGACATTGTATTCGATCCATAAGATGTGTCTGCATTAATTGGTCCCATAGGAACATGGTCAAGACTGGTTGTGTAGGGAGGTTCGCTTATACACACTTCTTTAAAATGGCTAGGTCGCTCCTCCCTCATACACTCACATCCATGTTCTTTCTCTTTCCACGCATGCTGAGAATTCAAAATAGAGGACCAATTTGAATGATACTTTGCTGTATCTGTGGATAATACAATAAATTATATATATTAGTTGAGCTACCAAATCACGGACTACTCATTAGTTGAATAATATTTCGTACTCCACACAAAGTGTCAACAATTTTCAATTGTTTACATCTGATGATACTCATAAAATACATTAATAAATATTAATTTTTCACTCATGGACATTTTAGTCTATAGTTAATGTTCCATTCTCCTGTCATCTATAGCTCATGATAGTAGATGATGGTCTAACCATGAAGAATAATGATAAATTTTCTATTAGATGCTAGTTACTTTTTAAGGGTACATTATATGGTAGATAATCAAATTTTCCTTTGATCTTGGACCTTTAACCTTAGCCTTCCCGGTGACCTGGGTGCTAGAAGCCCAACATCTGATCCTAGTATGAGGATTTCTCACAGTAAGCACCACATGTCTTTCATACATTGGGTAGGTAGGATTACTGATGCATAAGATTTTACAAATGAGACCACTATTCTACACTTGGACTAGCTTAACTTGAAAAAAATAATGATAATAAATACTATTCTACTATTCTAACTGGAACCACCTGTCGTAACTGGAGACTTCTAGGAATTACTTTTGCGTCGGTATTTATTGGACCAATACTATCTGTCCTTTGGTCTTTACATGATATACAAGATGTACCCTCGTGATATTATGACTAAACACTAGTCAATGCCTTTTACACAATAAATAAAATAAGAATTAAGAGGACTGCTTCATTTATTCCAACAAAACAATCGACAATATATCAATTTCATCTCACTTTCTAACTGATCCAAGGCTAATCATAGTAGATGTTTGTAAGTAATCAGTATAATTTTGACTCTTACATTGAGCTATACACTCAAATCGAATCTGGTTCGTACATTTTTTCTTCATGGCTCTACTTTATCTATGCTATTAAGTTAGAACTGCGAATTTTTTTTTCTTTCTGCTCAGTTGTATCACATTTGTCTCAGTTGTATACTAATCCCCTTTGTAGTTGTCATTGCAAGTTTATGACTAATTATTAATCCCACACTAACACATTTTGGCTCTATTAGCTATAATTTGGTGTAAGTTCGCTAGTTGCAGCACTTGTACCCATTCCTCTTTTCGTATTTCATTTCTATGCATTGTACAATGTTCTAACTTGAATATTCAAGCACTGATAAGGTCATCACTTCTAATTATATTGGAAAGAATTTTTATTGAGATGATTTTTCTATAAGCTATGCAACTACTCGTGTGACCTAAGGTGCTCTGAGATACTAAACAACAGTTTGTAAGTACCCTCCTACTCAAACATTTTCCAAATTGGTCTCACACATGTGATAAATGTTATATTTTTATGCCTAGCCTAGTCCATTGGTCACGGACACATAGATTCGCCGATTTAGGCAGTGTGTAGATACTCCTCTGGGTGCAGATTCGCCGATTTAGGCAGCCAACAACAAATAACAGATTCACATTTTTAAAACAATACCAAATGCAGATTCGCCGATTTAGGCAGCACATTCACAAACTTCACATTTATTATTTTTTTATCCAATGCAGATCCGCCGATTTAGGCAGCATTAGTGCAGATTCGCCGATTTAGGCAGCACACTTTATTGGTGTAGACTCGCCGGATGAGGCAACACCAATCACAAAATCATGCTGCAGTGGCTGGCCACCACTGCAACTGGTATGATTTTGTTACCCGGGTATAGAAAATGAAAGATATTTTGGATTTGGATTATATTGTGGAATTGGAATTGGATTGGGATTTTGTATCTGATGATTATTTTGTCACGGCAGTGTTCATGTGATGGGACTTGACATTTATGATATTGATGAGTAGTGTGACCAATGATATCCTGATTGATCAGGATATGATATATACTGCTTATTCTAGTGGTATGGGACACTAGAATAAGTACTATGTGGATGACGGCAGGCATAACCAATGTGTCTAATTTTATGGATTTTTTTTCTTTTACTATTTGATACGGATTTCTAATCATTGTTTTTGACAAGTATTGTTTGCAGATTTTATCTTCGCAACTGAGGACAGTTGCTTTTCAACGGAGAGGTATGTTATAGGATTGATATTTAATTATCTATTGCAGGTGACATGTGGCAAAAACATCAGCAGCTAATGGACTATGCAGAAGGATATTACATTTTATATATATTTGATTATTCAAGTGCTCTTTTATGAGCTTTGGCCATTTATGACCGGCCAGCCAGTTTGTAACCAATTTGACCATTCAAAAAATCTATATAACAAATACGTGCAAGAGGGAAATGGTCACTCTTGCATGGGGGGAGATTGCACCCAATGCTTGTGTCTTCTTCTCTTCTCTCCTCCCTCCTCTCTCACCGTGCTCGCGTAGCACTCCGCTCTAGGAGGTGCGCCTGCACGTGTTCTTTCGCTCTCTCCCGCTCTCTATCTCTCTTTGTTCGTATTATGGATTTGTGCGAGTCGACAGGGCAGCCAGGCTTCCGACTGTAGAAGATCCTACGGCCTTGGGGCCATAGGGTTTCAATATTGAGCATAGAGGATTTCTTACTAGCATAGAGGCTACCTTGTGGCCCTAGGTCCATAGGGTGCAAACATAGAGAATAGAGGATTTTTTACTATCATAGAGGGTACCTTGTGGCCCTAGGTCCATAGGGTGAAAACATAGAGCATAGAGGATCATTTGTTACTAGCACATAGGGCACCCTATGGCCCAAACGCCATAGAGTGATAACACGTAGCATAAAGGGTTTCTTACTAGCATACGAGGCAGACCTTGTGGCCCTCGGGTCATAGGGTGCCAACATAAAGCATATATGGTTTCTTACTAGTGCTCATAGAGGGCATCTTGTGGCCCTATGACAACCCATGGCCTTAGGACCATAGGGTGACACATAAATAAAGTACCATATGGCTTTGAATCCATATATCTATTTATATGTTGAGACCTCCCAACAATCCTAACCCTATGGCCTTGAGGCCATAAAGAGACATATTTTGGATTATCTTAAAGTCATAGAGATATCTACAAAGAGAACAGTATGGCCTGAAGGCCATAAGAAACTTAGTCAAGTAAATCATCCAATGCAAGAAGATCATGGCAATAGAAAATGAGACTTCTGCTCTAGAACTTAAAGGCATAAATGTTTCTCCAAGTATACTTCTAGGCGCCACCATCATGGACAAAGAACTAATGTAGCTAGATAAAGATTAAAAATCTCTAGACAATAAGGAACATAAAAATAAATTCATTGTAGATGTGTTGTCAGTTAGTAAATTTTCTATTTGCGATTAGTTTTTTCTAAGAGTGTGACAAAAAAGAGTTATCAAAATGTAGATACTTTGGAATCTAAAATTAGGTGTTCTTTAAACTTGCAGTCCTTCAACAAGATATTGCGGCTGACAAAGTTTTACTCAAGATTGTTGGTATAGAGGATGCTAATGCCATTGACCCTACTGAGAAAGATTCTATCAATCTCCATGTCAACCAAATAGTTTCTGACGAAGATGACAAGAATCTACAAGTCTTTGAAGGTCGACTGCTACAACGACTGGAGATAAATTTAAAGAGTAATCCAATGGAAGAAGACAGTGAAAGTTCCAGAACATGTGCAAGGGAAGAAGAAGAATCCAATGAAAATATTCTAGTAGCCCAAGAGTTGGGAATTGGATTGCATGACATCATAATGGAAGTAGAAGGCAATGGAAGTTCTAGAACATGTGCAACGCAAGAAGGAGAATCCAACACAAATATTTTAGCGCGCACCCCAGGATTTGGAAATCGAAGTGCATGGTGAGTCAGACCTTTCATCCACCAACAAACCAATGCTGACTATAATAGTGAGCTTGTGTGGATTGTTCCTGAGGAGATGCTGGCAAAAGTCCAAGAAAATGAAGAGCTTAAAGTTTGGACATGAGCATATTGTTCTTCGTCCAGGATGCATTGAGTTTTTAAAGGCTCTATTTAGCAATTTCAATGTAGGGATATGGTCAGCTGCTAATGACATGCATGTTATGGACATCATCAAGATTTTAGAAAAAGAAGCGAAAGAAAAATTTCCATTCTTTATGATCTGGGGGCAAAGCCAATGTCAACCATGCGTAGAATCAAGGATCACTCGCTTAGATAATCTAGGAGTAGAAGCACTTTTCAAACCGTTGGCTATTGCATCATCAAAATTTGGGCTTGATGCAAGAAGATTGCTTCTTGTAGATGATGAACCATTAAAGGGATGTGTGAATCCTGCAGTGAATTGTATTTTTCCACCATCATTTAATGTTGATGATGAGGAGGATAATATCCTCCTTGGGGAGCTGCTACCATATATCAAAGCTCTCAATCATGTTAATGACATTCGCACAGTTACAGGGTCTCATTTATATGGACAAGCACCCATTGCTTAAGGTCATGAGCTTTATAACCGTATACACAAGGTTGTTGTAGAGTGGGAGGAGAGAAATCTAATTTTTCTAGAAAAAACCTACTCCATGGGAAGGCTACCAGAAGTTTCTCGTCCTCTTCACGATGAGAAAGTTACAACATCTAGCACTAGTGGAATGTCCACTCGAAGTCAAGACAAGAAACTTTCAGCACGTGATCGAGAAAAAGTAAGGGTCTTAAAGAATATCAAATCATTATCAACCTTGAAAGGTACAGAAGCAATCATGCTTGCCCAAAAATTGGGATACAAAGAGCCTGTGATCAAAGTACATGAAGCCAGGAATTATATAAAGCATCTAAAAATTCAGTATGATCTCAAATAGCCCTATATCAAGAAATGATGGAGCAATGTTTTGTAACATTTTGTCATTTACAAAGATCTTTATGTACTCAGAGACTTTGTTAGAGTGCTTAGGGTTTCAAGATATATGAAGATGTAAATGATGAATAGTTTTTTAAATTGTCTTTCAATACTATAAGTAACTTCTGAGTTTCATGTGCCAAATGCTCGTTTTTTAAAAAGCTTGTATGTTGTTTGCTTTGAAATTTGAGTTCATTGTGCCATCAAGGACAATATACATGCTCATAAGGTCAAATCTTGCTCTATAACCTTGGGGGAATTTCACTTTATGGTCTTAACACCCTATGAATCTAAGGCCATAGGGTCATAGTTTGGCATGTGTTCTTGCATAGGACTTACTAAGTGTAACCACAAATTAGCACCCTATGTCCCTAAGGTCTTCAACACACTTAAGATCTCTATATTAACTTTTCTTTTTTAATCATTTCAGAGCTTCTAAGAAAAAATGTTTTGCTATTAGATTATCACAAAATAGAGGAGCTCCCTTTCATATTACATCAAATATCACATTCAAACCAAGAGCAATGGTTTCATTATCTACCAACATCTTTCAAACAAGACAAAAGAACGCTTATCTTGGATTTAGAGGGTGTGCTTCTTGCAACATTTGAACTTCAATCAAGGCCAACTTGGACCAAGTACATGTGCATTGTAGAAGATAACAATGAGGTGTATGCGGTGCGTCCAGATGCAGAGTATTTCTTAAGATTTTGCTTTGAGTTCTTTGAGGTTTGGATTTGGAGCTGTCATCGTTTACAAAAAGCTCAACACATAATCAAGACCTGTTTTCCTACACAAAGTCACAAATTCAAGATGATTATGGATAACCGGTGCTGCCAAAATTCAACTTTCATGATCGGTTACAAAAGAGCCTATCACAAAAATCTTTCGACCATATGGAAGCTATTTGATTATTTAGATGGGGGCAACACTATAATATTTGATGATAGTCCATATCGAGTGATGTGGAATATGCAAGGAACTTATATGATTTTTCCAAAGTTTTGGAACCAACCTACTCAATTGCTTCAAAGTTTTTTAAAAGATGAAATTGTTCCATGGTTATGTGGATGGTTGTATGCTAAAGACAAGAGAGTATATACCATAAGAAATTTTGTAATGTTCCATCCTGATGATCCTGAGACTCACTATGTAATGCAATGTTATATGTCTCAAAGGACTCAAAATCTCAAGAGAAGGAGGCCATTTTAAGTGTACTAGTTAAGTATTCTAAATACCATCTACCAAGTATTTGGCAATGTGTACTTTTCAAATTTTAAACTTGATGGAATGTTGTGGGATATCTTGAAACATCTTTAAACTGTTTTTTTAATGAAGTGCATCCTATTGTCAGGAGACTTCTCTCATTCAAGTTCTTTGGTTTCATTGTTTGATGCTTCTATGGTATTGTTAACTTTTTCTTCTTATTAATTGTCTTTATTAAGTGATCCAAACAATCAGAATGTTCTTGACATTTGGTAGTGTTACAAAACGGTGTTTTTTGAACACCCTCAATCTTGGAGATATCATACTCTTTCTAGTTAGTACTTTATTGTACATGCGATAAAGACCATCATTTTTATGAAACTGTCAAGTTGGTGGTAATCTTTATGTTTATACTTTATACTATTTTGACATAATCAATGTATACAATTCGTATTATTCACATCAAATGGTGTTTTTAAACACCTCCTTTTTTTGAGACACCATCTCTAAAACCTTTGAGTGAAGTTTTAAAGCATGTACTTGATGTACAAAATCTTCATCTTAACATTGATTCTTTGGCACAAACTTATATTAGGAGTTTTTATATTGTAGTTTTATGTTAAGAAATAATTTGAAAGTTAGAATTATGATAGTTTATCTAAGTAAGAGCCTCATCTAACTTTGTATAGTTAAATAAAATACCAAATGGAATTATAGGTGCAATAGATGACATCTTATGGTCTTAGGGCCATAGGATACTCTATAGTATTGTTTAGATTTTTTAATTGTTTGTGAACATAGATCATAGAGGGTTTTTCTCACTACCATAGAGGATATCTTATGGCTTTGGGGCCACATGGTCTCAATGTTGAGCGTAGAGGATTTCTTACTAGCATAGAGGGTACCTTGTGGCCCTAGGTCCATAGGGTGCAAACACAGAGTATAGAGGAGTTCTTACTAGCATAGAGGGCACCCTATGGTCTAAGGACATATGGTGACAACATATAGAATAAAGGGTTTCTAACTAGCATACGAGGCACACCTTGTGCGCTTTGGGACATAGAGTGCCAACATAGAGCATAGAAGGGTTTTTTATTGGCATAAACAACATCTTGTGGCCCTAAGACAACCTACAGCCTTAGGGACATAGGGTGGCACATAAATAAAGTCCCATATGGCTTTGAAGGACTGGATCTCTTTATACGTTGGGACCAGCTAACAATCCTAACCCTATGGCCTTGAGGTCATAAAGAGACATATTAAAGTCATAGACATGTCTACAAACATCACCATATGGCCTTAAGGCCATAGGTGCAATAGATGGCATCTCATGGTCTTATAGCCATATGATACTATATAGTATTGTTTTGACGTTTTAAGTGTGAAATATTAGTTGAATGTTGTTTAAAGTATCGTGTATTTAAAAGTTGATAGCATGCTACAAAACCATGACCAAGTATTTTGTTATACATGGATTAAAGTCACCAAATTATGACAAGAGTGTTTAATAGTATTTGTCTTTACATATTATCTTTTTTAATTGCTGTAATCAATCTATATGCTGCTTTAAAATCATATCAATATATTGGTTTTTTTGACACCTCATTTTTTGAGAAGCTACTTCTAGAAGCATTTGTTGAATTTTGAAAAGCACTGATGTCATACAAATCCTCTTTCCAAAAACTATATTGGAGGTTTATTCTTAAATTTTATAGTAGAGAAATTAAAATAGACTCATACAATCATGATAATTTATTTAAATTAAAGGCAACTAAAGCTTAAAAATCATTAAATAACACAATCCTAGCATACACATTTAGAATTTGGGAAACGGGATTTTTTCAAATTATCTAAAATGGTGTTAGATTGCAAGTCAAAATATTGGACAATAAAGAGATAATAAATACATTAATAAATATATAGAGAGATATAGTAGTAATACCTCCCTCTATCACCCAAGTGCAAGGTAGATTGGTTATGCCATTTCCCTCTTGAATAATAGGTCTTGAGTTCAACTCCTCGTCGGCTAGATTTTTAAGGTCTCTTGGGATAGTTTCCTACGACGTTAAAACTCTCTTCTTCTTCTTCTTCTTCTCTCTCTCTCTCTCTCTCACACACACACACACACACACTCTCTCTCTCTCTCTCTCTCTCTCTCTCTAAAAACACACACACACACACACACACACACACACACACACACACAAAACACATATTGGAAGGCATGGTTGGGAGGATTTGCTCTTGATAAATACACAAGGCACATTTCAATGAACTACACATGTTCCTAGAGATAAAGTTGACCTTGGCCACAACTTACACCTCTCTCGCTATTGCTCAGATCCTTACAAATGGCATGAAAGGATCGTTGGGGCATCGTCGCAGGAGGCGGTGCGAGGGATACCCCTTGTCAAGGTTGGAGAATCTCATTGGTTGAGACAAGCTTTATTATGAAAAAAAGCTATTTCTTTTTTGAAGAGTATGTGCCAACGTTCTTCAAAAAAGAAAGTACATAGGGAATCTTCAACGGGTGCCGATTCTGGAGCTGCAAAAAAGGAAAGGACCTTTGTTGAATGAGCACCTGCGTGACAGTGACGCCACCGACACGACTGAGCGCAAGGCAAGGTTGAGCACCTGCATGGCAGCAATGACACCGGCATGACTCAATGCAAGGCAAGGTTTTTGACATGATTGAACGTAGGGCAGGGCTGTGCAAAGTAGCGCAGGCCACGACACGAGTTTTTTTCTAAAAGGAGGAGGTGCCGGTCATCATAGACGGAAAGCCGATCGAGTTGGGTTGGTTAGCTCAACAAGGTCAGGCTGCTGATGCGCGAAAAGTTCAAAGCCTATTCATGGCTGGTTATTTTGCTCGCCATTGCAGACGAGGCACAATGGTTGGGAGGACTCTATGTGAAGTAATATGCTGGAGGAATCTACATGAATTTGAATAGAATAAGTAGTCTCCAGGAAACCAGGAGTTTTGTAAAAGCACTCTCTCAGGTGTTTTTTGAGTGGATATATAGTGCACGACAAGACACTGACCTACCAATACGCACATGAGTCTCAAGAGGAGTTGTTTGTTATTAACGACGGCATCGAAAATTGTCGCATGCTTTGGTACTTGATTTTCAAACGTAATCCGAGGCGTCTCGCTGATCGCGGCGATGGCGACTTCCACACTTCTGCAGGTCACCTGCGCCTCCTTGCTTGCAATGGCCCTGTGAAGATACTGTTTGTGTGTGTGTGTGTGTGAGAGAGAGAGAGAGAGAGAGAGAGAGAGAGAGAAAGAGAGAGAAGAGTTGTTGATCTTGCTTTTTGTCGCTGAGCACTTTGCTTTCATGGCGAGCACTGAACCATCCGCTTACAATTGTGCTTTGTGTTCATATCGCCGCTTGTAATGCTTCCGCTTCCGCAAGAAATTAGTGACATTATGCCTCTTCTGTTTCCCAAGTTATCGCTGTAGATGGCGCATATAAGAAGCTCTGATAGGAACCGATTGTTAGTTTTCTGTAATATATTTTGTGCCTTGTTGAGGAGAAGAAACACTGCGTTTGGTTACTGGCCTGGGTAGCTGCAATGCTCATGCCAAGAGCCTGTGTTGCCAGCAGGCCTTTTAGAATTTGGAATTAGATGCAAGTATGCTGCTCCTTTGCGCATGAATGGAATGGGAATAATAAAGATGGATGCTTGGAGCTTTGAACTTTTTTTTGTGTATTCTAGTATAAATTGCCGGTGGGGACCTATAATAAGCAGTTAAGAGAGGCGCAAGAAACACATGTAACCGCACAGTACAGGATCTCAAAAAGAAAAAGCCAAACGCATGCTTTCATGCTTTACACCCCAAAAGAGTATGCAGCTTAGAGAATGTTCAGAGTATTGCAGTTTATTTGTTTATTCATCACGCATGAGCCGGCCCCTTGGCATTGTGGCAACCTGCTTTTGGGGACAAGTATCCTACTTAAACCTCTCTTTATATTCCCCGGGACTTTCGTCCATTTTAAGGTATAATTAGCTTTGCGAGGTGGCTCTCATCATGCACAGTACTGACGCACCAAGCTCTTCTGTATCGAACTCCCAAACCCAAACCACAGTAGACATGGTGCTCCATCAGGTTACTTTGCCCAAAACTAATTTAAAAGAGCCCCTACAAAATAAATCTCTCTCTACAAAATCTTCAGACTTAGCCGGAAAATTCTGACTTCTTTTGTGTTTTTTCAGCACAAGGGGGCCAACCATCTGCTGATCAAAGAGGGCAGCAAGTTTTCATATGTGCTAATTCCTTCTTATCTGGCATCACAAAATAAAGAGCCCAGTCTTTGCTTCACTGATCATGGGAATGGCAAGTGGGATCCAAGAGCTCAGCAATGTTGCCTTCGCGAGGATGGCCATGTTCATGCACACGTCCATCATGTAGATGATTCTATTGAAGATGTTCTTTTGGAGCAGGTCTTGTCTCATTTGGCTCTTCTTCTCTCTGTATAAAACAGTCCTTACTACATTCTTTGCTTAGCTAACTTGTGATTGGCGGTGGTTCAGTGCATGGATGAAGCAGGCTGTACTCTTCCTTTGCTGTGGGACTTTTCAAACTCCTGCATGGATGACGGCCATTCCGCTGACAAACATACACATAAAGGACATTATATAGACAATCATGTGCATCAAGAGGGGTGTGGCCATGAGCAAATTACGCACGGAGATCACTTTGATTGGCTGGTGCCAATGAGTGATGGATCTTACGTGCTTAGCCATGATGATGGAGCATCCCAGCATGGTAGACTGGTGAAGGTTGGGGAGTCACAAGGAAGGCTTAGGAAGCATTCAAAATGCTTGTTTGATCTGTTTAAGTATGAAGGCCCACATACACCTGGTTGTAAGGATTGGGGCCCTGTAACTGGTCGGAAATTGTGCTCTAGTACTTCTGTTGGCTATCAGCAGGCACTCTGTGGCAGTGGTTGCACGAGAGAGCATGAGATGGATGATGTGCAATCATTGTTAAACGAAGAGGTCAACATAGACATAGCTAGTGATAGCCAACCACTTGAGCTACAGAAAACCATGCTAGATGTCCTTGGAATTTGCTGTCCTGCAGAGGTCCCACTTATAAAGAAAATACTTGAACCTGTTCCTGGAGTTCGGGAAGTATCTGTCAATGTTGCGTCCAAGATAGTGACAGTGCATCATGATTCAGTAGCAGCTTCACCTGCAAAATTAGGTGATTTTTCTTTTTATTAAATTCAATCTCTTCTCTATGCTTTTAAAATGGACTTTGAAAAACATCTCTCTTTGCAAATCTAGTGCGGCTGCTGAATGATGCCCAGCTGGAAGCTAGCATTCACATTAGAGGAGAGTGGAAAGCAGCACACAAGTGGCCAACTCCCTATACAATCTTATCAGGGCTCTTGGTGATTATTTCAATGTTCCACTATGTCTTTGGTCCCCTGAAATGGGTGGCCCTAGGGGCAGTAGCAGTGGGTTTAAAACCAATTCTGGTTAAAAGTTTTGTATCATTGAGGCGTTTTGTATTAGATATCAACATTTTGATGCTTATAGCAGGTATGTAGCATAATCTCCTGTTTTCTCTTTTCACACAACGCGAACACCATGATTATGTGGTGTCGTCAAATTCTTTGAACAGTTGCTGGCTCTATTGGTCTTGGAGACTATGTTGAAGCAGGCTTCATAGTGTTTCTTTTCACCCTGGCTGATTGGCTAGAATCAAGGTCCACTGACAAGGTTTGTAGATCTCTTCATGTTGATGCCAATGTTCTCTCTAATTCACCTACGTCTTAACTTACACCTTGTGCATGCAGGCCCGTATGGCTATATCCTCTGTGGCAAATCTGGCTCCCCAACATGCAGTTCTTGCAGATACTGGATTGAAAATTTCTGTGGCAGAAGTTAAGGTCGGGACTAAGCTGTCTGTCAAAGCTGGAGAATCAATACCTATAGATGGCATTGTCGTTTCTGGCAGGAGTTCTGTTGATGAGAGCAGTTTGACAGGCGAATCTTTTCCCGTAGAGAAGGAGGTTGGAGGAAGTGTTTGGGCAGGCACAATCAATTTGACTGGTAGAGTGATCACACAACTAAATCTCTGCTAATGTCCGTTGCTATTCATAACAAGGAGGATCTCATGCCTGATTGGCTGCTATGTTACCAGGATATCTGTGCATTGAGACATCTGCCTTGGCAGAAGAATCCGCAGTAGCAAGGATGGTGAGGCTTGTTGAAGATGCGCAGACTCAACGGTCTCACATGGATCAGCTCGTGGAAACCTTTGCCAAATATTACACGCCCAGTAAGTGGAGCAGGATAGTGTTTGATTATTTGAGGATGAGCTGATAGTAATTTTCTTCTAAAGCGGAATCCTTGCACATGTGCAGCTATAGTTGCTATTGCCTTTGGAATCGCCGTTATCCCTGTGATCATGCATTCCCATCACGTTAGACATTGGTTGTATTTGGCACTTGTTCTCCTGGTGGTGGCTTGTCCTTGTGCCTTGGTTATCTCCACACCGGTCACCACTACTTGTGCGATCGCTCAAGCTGCTCGAACAGGCCTCCTTGTGAAGGGTGGAAAGTACCTGGAGGCACTGGGCAGAATTAAGGTTGTTGCGATGGACAAGACAGGCACTCTAACTGAAGGTTGCTTTCAAGTGGTAGAAGTTCAGACTGTAAACAAGAACGCAGATTTACAGCAGCTGCTGCACTGGTACGGGTTTTTAAGTTTTCTCAATTTCACTAGCTCTAAACTGCGACTAGGTGAGAAGTAGCTTTGATTCTTTGTTTGAACTTCTGACCTCAACTAGGGTATCATGCATTGAGAGCAAAGCAAGCCACCCAATTGCTTCTGCTGTCGTTGAGTATGCAAAGTCACAAGGTGCTGAGCCTAATGGTGAGGTAGATGACTTTAGAATACTCGTCGGAGAGGGTATCAGTGGTTTTGTGGATGGCCATGAAATTGTCATCGGTAATGATCGACTTGCTGACCGGCTACATTGGAGAGAAGGTAAGGTTGATGTAACTCACTTCAAGCCTTGGCATTTTCTTTTCTATTTTTCATAGAAACTATTTAAGTTAAGCCAGGTCAAGCTTCTTGGGTGTTTGAAATTGGTGATGGCCATGTTTGCCATGTCCTGATGTATCTCCTTTGGAAACTTACAAACCACAGTTTGAGCAACAAACAATATGTACTAATATATACCATGCACTAGGATGTCTAAAAGCTAGCCTTACAAATCACAAAAGAAATTTGGGAACAAGCTTCTGCAAAACATGTTGCAACAACCATGCTGAATGACATAAAGTAGCTCTAGTGCTGTTGCACTTGATTTGTTGTAGCTTGTTGATTGTCAAGATGTCAGAGTCCAGCTATGTCCTGGCTTTTTATCTATTTATTTATTTTTGTTCATTGATATATAGAGGATAAAAGTGTCCAGGGCAATTAAAATGTAGTCTTATTACATGCAGGTGGGTTTTCTGAGTCTTCTCTGATAAAGCATTGGAAGAGTCAAGGACTTACCATCTGTTGGGTTGGTGTCGATGGAAAGCTTGAGTTAACTTTATGTGCTGGTGATCAGCTTAGAGGAGAAGCTCCAGAAGCTGTGAGAGAGATGAAGGTACATCCTTGATTTGCTTGAGTTTGACTAGAGATATACAACTAATACCTTTTGGTTATGTATCAGGATCTGGGTCTTCATTTAGCCATGCTTACTGGGGATAGTCTAGACACAGCCAATACTGTGAACAGAAATGTGAGTTTAAACCCCAACAGAATCTCTATTTTGCGTTTTGCATTCGAATGTTGTCAATCCAAAGCTAAATGATATACACAATTTTTGGTTACTATGTATTTGGAATTTTGTTGCAGCTTGGTCATATCGAAGTTCATGCTCGATTGTTTCCTGAAGACAAAGTTGAGGTGCTCAAGAAACTCAAAAAGGTCGGTGTAACTGGTATGGTTGGGGATGGCATCAATGATGCCCCTGCCTTGGCTGCTGCTGATGTGGGTATTGCAATGGGGGTTGCTGGTTCAGCGATTGCCATGGAAACAGCTGACATTGCTCTCATGAAAAATGATTTAAGGAAGCTGGCGACTGCCATAAAACTGGGTCGAAAGGCACGCAGGAAAATCTTACAGAATGTCATCATATCTTTTGCGACCAAAATCTTAGTCATTGTCCTCGCCGTAGTGGGATATGCATCTCTCTGGGGCGCAGTTCTTGCAGATGTGGGTACCTGCCTGATTGTTATCTTCAACAGTATGCTTATTCTTGAGAAAAGCAAAGATGGATCCTGTGTGGGATTCATGCATCGACATAAGCACACTCACAATGAGTGTCAAAAGAGTCTGAAGGGTAACAAGAGATGCACCAAGGGGGGTTCCTGCTGTGAGGTAGGCAGCACAGAGAGTTTGGCCACAGATGAAGGTCAGACCCAAAGCTGCTGTGCTTCAAAGTCCTGTTGTGTCAATCATGGTATCAGGCGGAGAGTGAATCACAAAGAGACGTGTACCAAGGATTGTGAAGGAGCTGATTGTGCTTCAGTGGTAGTCAATGTGTCAGAGGGACCAAGCTCTTTGACTGATACATCCGAGCAGCATGCAAGTTCATGCACAAACACAAAGAAAACCGGGTTTCTGGCAGGACTAATCGGTCATAGATCCCATCATTCCTGCTGTCTGGAGGAGAGCATAAAGGATTGTTGTAATAGCAGAAACTTGAGCAGCACAAAAGCTAATCACCACCATCACGAACATACATACTTGAGCCTCTCCAGATGCTTTGGACATAGTAATCATCACCAAGATAACTGCCACCAAGAACAGATACATTCGACATTAAGTAGAGGGTGTGAGAGAGGTATCGATCAACATGAGGATGCCCACAAGTCAACCAAGGCGCCACACTCAAAAATCGATGCAGCAAGCAAAGGCTCATGTGAGAATGACAAAAGACAGACCTCTGGCTGTTGTAATGGAGGAAGAACCTCATGTAGCTCTGAAGCTAAGGATGTCGGCTGCAAGAGTGGCTGTGAAGGTGGAAAGTCCCAGGCAGAAGAATTACAACTACCTCAAAATTGCCAGAGAATGGCAGTGCCAACTCAGCCAAAGTGCTGCCATGCCGAGAGCAAAGAGGCATGCTGTACAGATTTTAGCAAAGGAGAGAGTGGATCAGCAGCTATATTGTATCTGGATGAGAGGGAAAGTGGAAGTGGCTTGCAATGTAGGGATCCACATGGCTCATGCTGTGTTGTCGACAGCCAGGGCAAAGCTGAAGGCTGCAACAATGGTGTAATTCCCACCCAAAATGAGGGTAGTCAAGATGCTTTGCAAAACACTAAAAGTTACCATGTTGTTTCCTCCCAATCACATATTCGTGACAAATGCTGCTCTAATGCACACGCAGCACACTAAGTTGTATGATATCCAATCACAGTTTGTACTAGCTCTTTAGCTCACTTGTAATATTTATTCAATATAAAGATTTTGGCCTGTAATGGGTGAAGAACCACACCCTGCATTGTAAAATTGGGAGAAAGAGCAGCTACTGGATTGCATAACTAATTGAGAGTCTTCTTGCCATTTTCCCTTTTCTTTTGATGGCTTTGATGATGGGGGGCGTTGATTGTACCCCTTTTGTGGCTTGTGCTGATTAAATAATTTATGTTTGCTATCTTTTTTTGCATCCATTGGAAGAATTGAAATTTTAGATGCACAATTGTCTATAAAATGTAGTAGCATACAATGGTGCTCTAGCTTTTTTTGGGTGTGCAATTGGGTAATCCCAAAGCCCCTTCTCAAATTTGGAACTACCCTCGTCTCAAATTTTTCGAAACGTAGTTATCAATTTACCAATGTGGCATTTTTCTTCTCAGACACAATGAGAAGGATTTGAAACCGGCTCAAATAGATTAGTTTTAGAACGGAGTTCATAGTTTTAGAGTCTGTTCATTTTGGGCCTCTAATTGGACGTGCCCCCCTATCCCACCATTTAGAATTTCATGGTTTTACAAGATTTTCAATAAACAGCACTTAATGCTTCTCTTGTGGTGCCAACAGCCTATAAACACACTCGTCGAATGCTTTTCTTTGCTGAGTGTTGCATGCAACAATCCGTAACAATAATTTTTGCCATTTCACTACCTACATAGTGCACTTTAAAGAGAACAAAGCGCTAAAAGGAAAAATAAAAGAGAACACGAATGTACCAGTGTGAAGTCCTAACACCTGTTTGTATGGACCCAAAAAGTCCTTCGACTTTCCACCTTTATCTGACTTTCATTTTCTACACTCACCTTTCACTTAAGCACTTAAAGATGTTTTGAAAAGCTTTTTATTTTTCCGAGATTGGAGACCTAATGCTTACGTCTATCGCCTTCACTTTTATTATATTCAATTAACACATCGGATTCCTTCTAATCTTACGCCTTCCTCCAGCTCTTTACTGTTTCGCTTGCACATCAAATTAAGAGGCCATGATAATTTAAAATCTAGTTCTATCATCTTCTATTGAGGGAGAACTAATTTTCCTACGAAAAATTATAAAAAAATTTGTCTTTAGAGATGTTTACACGTTATGAGGGGTATTTTGGGAATTTGTGAGGAGTTGATGGCATTTTGAGAACTTTTGGTCAAATATGAAGGACTTATTCCTAATGGCTTCAAAAATAGATATTCACTACCTACATAGTGCAAGGGCACTTTCAAAGAGTTGGTCTAACGGTAAGGCTTTGGCCTCTCAACCTACGGGTCGTGGGTTCAAATCCCCCACTCGGTCACACTCTAGAGGGACACCTTGTGCTCACTTGGTGTTCACGTTGCTACTAGGGCTCTTGCCCTTGGACACTGGAGCGCCTCCTCCTCCTGGAGTGGGTCACTCGAGGAGGAGGTTCCTAGTTGGTTGCTACAAGTTCTCTTCGTCGTTCCTAGCACGTGTTGCATCAATTAGGTGCCCATGGGTGATGCCTATGCGTGGCTCTTGCCCGATGCTACGCGACTGTTGCTCGACCATGTAACATGGCTAACATTTGGAAGGGATAAGCACCTTCCCCTGTGGGCCCTTTGGTGTGTCGAAAAAAAAAGAAAATAAAAAAGCAAAAAAACACAAATGTACCAATTTGAAGTCTACCACCTCTTTACATGGACACAAAAAGTTTTTTGACTTTCCAACTTCGTAGGTCTTTTCATTTCCTAAACTCACCCTTTATTTATGCACTTAAGATGTTTTAAAAAGCTTTTTATTTTTTTGAGATTAAAGAGACCTAATATGAGGCTGCGATCAATGATTCGAAATCCTCGTAAGATTTCTATTAATAGTGAATTTCCCAAAATCGAGAGGACATACTGAGAATGTTTGAAATTTGAGGGGTATTTTTGGGAATCTCCACAAATTTCAGGGGTGTTTTGGTAATTTTCCCTAGATTTTTTTCTCAAATGAAGGGTTGACAATATTGTAAACCATTTTTCATGACAATAATGTGCAAGGCATATTCAGGTCTTGATCTTGAGATAAGCGGTAATTGCTCCATGGATGTAAAGACGGAAAGTTTGCTAAGGCATTGCGTTCTGACGTTGTTTTGTGTCGACAACTAAGGTGTCGCAATCCACATTGTGTGTGTGTGTGTGTGTGTGTGTGTGTGTGTGCGTGCGCGCGCGTGCATACGGTTCCCATGTTTCAAGAAATTTAGATGCTAACTCATATCTGCACTACCAAATTACTCCATCCACGGCACGTTAGCGGCTTGCGACTTCCTTGTTGTTCGATTTTCTAGAGGGGCGCAGCCAAGGGTGTAGATTACATCAACGCCTTTGCAATGGACGTAAGAAAGGTCAGTCAATCATAGGTGATAGAGCCGTACATGCAATCCAAAGGTGCTCCACTGCAATAGTCACATATCGTGATTTTTGCCATTAAAAATGGAGGAAACCTGGTCGAGTTGGCCGAGAACATCCTGAGCAGGCATGCCAAAGATTCCCAAAGGGGATCAAGTCTGAAGTTGTGAAGGGTCAAGCCCACTTAATTTTAATGGCAATGGAGTAAGGGGACCATTATTGTGACATCAAAGTTGTGCCTCTTCGCTTTTCTTCTATTGCATGCATTTTTCAATTTCTTTTCTTTTATTGCATGCATTTTTCAATTTCGCATGCTCCGCTTGCTTCACGAGGTTTGAAATGGTAAAAAATTGTATCCGTCTATGCTCAATGGATGGATTTTCAAGCAAAAAACTAAAAATAATTTTCTATCTGCTCAAGTCCTCCTCCTCCTCGTCATAGTCTATAGGTTCATACGTTTGATCACCCTAACTCTACATTAACCAAAAAAAAATTAAACAAATTAACAACTCAAAATAATCAAAACAATATTGTGGTGTATACGGGAGTAAGACCAAACTGAGTGTGCCTCCGGCACCTCCTTATATTATCATGAGAGGTAGTTACAAACATAACATGTCCGACCACACTAGGTGGCCGGACTCTACCTGCACGACCACACATCACACCTCCCCCCTTAGGGAGAAAAAAGATGGACATCTTTTTTACAATTTGGGCTGAGAATAGACTCAACAGGAAGGGATCAACTCCAACGCCTCATCCAGGGGGAGTGATCATACAACGACTTCGGGGCTAAGGGACTGAGCTTGGGGGACTAGACTCGTCATCATGCCGACATCATCAAGGCATGGAACTCATACATCTCGCTCATGCAAACATTAGGTCGCTATCCCAATGAAATGGACAAGACGAGGAAGGACTAAGGGCTAAATCATAACGAAGAGATAATTTTTTTGCGACATACATCCCTTCCCGAAGGAGCTTGGTGTGATGATAATGGTCATTCGACAAAAACTAAATTGCGACATGAACTAAAGATGAAAAGACTATCACTAAACACATAATGAAAGTTTGAGCTTCAGGATGTAGCATTGCTTCATGACCAGCAAAACTAGAAGGTTGGGCACCTCTGCAACGTGGTTGCAGTAACTCCCTTTGCTTGGCTCACTTGCAGGATCTCCGACTTGACTGGCTGCATAGGAATCTTGCAGCGTTGAGCCGGCCGATCGAGATATTTTGTTCTAGTTCTGCTGTGAAGGACCTTTGATCTACACGGCGACCTATGATTAGAGAAGTCTTGTACCCATTGCGAGATCAAATGGAAAAAAAAGGACTAAAACTCTTTGAAAGCAAACTCTTGTGCCCTCCACAGTACTCGTAGCAACCCTTTTATGTCAGGAACGATGACATCCTCAAGACACCGCGATGAGGAGTCGACCTTGAGGATTGGAGCAAGAACAATTGAGAGAGAAAGAAGCATAAGAATTAATGCACCCTCAAAAAGAATACCTAAGGCTCTAAAGGGCAGGAAGAAAACAATGTTGAGGAGCACGATGCTGAAGCTGAATTAGGCGTGTATTGCCAGAAAGGACTTGTTGCTACAACTGAGGGAGAAGCGACAAAGAGAGCCAAAATTTGATGTTCTGCACCACCACCAGGTGTCATCAAAGGTCGTCGTCGACGTCATCACTTGTGCAAGTTTCTTTGCTCGTTTTCTGCCAAGGGAGAGGAGCTGCAGCAGTGAGGAGATTAGTTGTACTAGTTTTTGTTGCTTGACTAGCTCGAGACCCAGGCTGAGGTATCTGCTTAGTAATTCAAAAAGGCTCAACCGAGAATTTGTTGCAGACGGTGCCCTGTCTGCATTAGCAGTTGTGCTTGTTGGTAGCTGCGACCACGCCACCATGCCATGCACAAGAGGAGCCTCTGATCTGCATTGATTTCCCAGCCAAATGTCGATCTTTCTTGGACTTGAGGAATAAGCTGATCCCGTGCGGCTAATAGATTCACTAATGACGTGGGTCTACTGCCTGACCGAATAGGCTCCACCTGTTGTGGGCAGCAGCTATGAGAGGGTTCATGCACATCCGCTTGCAGCCAAGAACTTGCTGGCTTGGCTCCGGCTCAGAGAAGAACACCAGCTTTGGCAACGGGCTTGCCTACTTCTGCTGGAACACACGTACGTGTCGAGTAGCCAACGTCTGCAGTCATATGATGAGCGACAGCATGGGAGAAAGCTAGGGTTAGGTGCACGCTATGGCTTTTTCTCTCTATCCAGTGTCAAGCAGGAACGTCATCGTTGCCTTCGAGCTTTCCCAAGAAAATCAAGAAGGCTCCCTAAGTGCCCGCCTCCTCCACCAATGTGGTGTACACGGAACTAAGACCAAACTAAGTGTGCCTCCCTAGCATCCGGCACCTCCTTATATTATCATGAGAGGTAGTTACAAACATAACATGTCCGACCACACTAGGTGGCCGGACTCTACCTGCACGACCACACATCACAATATGATTTGTTTAAACTTATCGTCTGTAAAGATTTGACTGCAGAGTCAAATTGCTCGCTAGAGATGTGATGATTCTCCAATAACCATTGCCAAGTATCGAATTTTGTGTGTCTCTCTGGATACTTGACCATCTCTTTAGTCAGGCGACTCAGAGTGATATTTTCATAAGTTAGCAATAACAAAAGAAATTCTTAAACTAAAACTTTTTTAATCAACTTAGACTTCAATTTAAAAAAACTTACATATTTATCCTTCCAAGCTCATTTGCCTCCCGAACCATAGTGTGTGTGAGTTTGTCTCGCCAGAGCTTCGCACTATTGTGTATAGGATGAGCCCGTTGCAGCTTGTTTGCCCTTTTTTTTGCATGACCCACTCCCACTCGGTATCTGCTATGTTGCCTCCGTGATAGCTTTTGTCTGGATTTACGACCTTGTTGGCCCTTGCGTACCGTATACATCTTGTTGTTTTTTTAATAAAAGTATATAGCCCTCCAACCATTGTGCTAAAAAACGCTCATTGGGGACATTTGGGAATGGAGCATGTAACGCTTCCTCGATGTATCGTGCATGATTGGGTTGCTGGTCTCTGAAATTTACAAAACAATTCTTATATGTTGAGTGTATAAGAATCTGAAGATGGCATCGAAACGCCATGTCTTGTGCTATACCAAAAGTCTACTTTGTCGTCATACTTTACTCTATAATAGCGTCCATGCATGTATGATACATGTGCGTCAATATCCTCATCCTCTAAGTTTGGGGCACAAAGCTCTCAAATAGGAGACTCTATATCCTCCCTACTACCAGAACAAGCGAAGCCACATGATCCCGTGCCGCTCCGTCTCTCTTGGTGCTCGTTGCCCTAAGACGAACGTCGACGCGCTGTTGTGCCATGACACGTGCATAATGTGAAAATAAAAACATTTACCTCACTCCTAATTTTTTTGATGCGTGGGACCAAATGCTACAATGTACATAGTGTGATATATGCAAAAACGGATGCCATGGTTGTAGAAGTATATATACCTTGCTGGGAAAGCGAGACCGAGGACATGGCACCATTGCATGTTTTACCACATTAAAGCATGTCTAATTTGCTCTAGGAATGTACAAATGTCAAGTGTTTTGACGTGGCACTCTCATTTTGCATAGAAAGTTCAATGCATTCGATCTTGGCAAAAAATAGCAGGTTTCATACGTGGGCGTAAAAGACATGTCCAAAGTGCTTACCAAGTGAAAAAATGAGGTTCAACATTAAATTCGGGATGAAAGGGAATTTCCTACAGATACAGGGATTTTTTCATAACTCGTTTGGGCATTTTACGGACACAAAGGGGCTTTTTATGAGCTAAAAATGATCATAAAATAAAAAAAAAGCACAAAATGACACAAAATGCCACATCAGCGATGGTGCTATCATTGATCAAGTGAAAAGGGAATTTTTAGAGCCAAGAATGAGCTCATTTGGGCAGATAATCAAGGAGATACATACATTCCAATCCAGGGTGTTAGTGTAGTCCCGTGCTGCTTCCACTACATGTTTGAAGTTGTGAGGCCTCCAATTAGGGTTTTCCCTCTTCAAATACCTACTTGGGCTTCTCCAATGAATTTCTGAAGCTTCCATGAAATGTTCACGATGTCGGAATCGAAGCGTCAATTTAGGGTTTGTAACAGATCGAAAGAGCACTGCATTTGTGCAATTGGGAGCGAGGCTACACCTAATCTTCACACACACAAGAGTTTCAAGTTAATCTTGGTTCTTTTTCAAAGTGGAGACTTCATGGTTGGAGTTTTTTTCTTTTTGAGTATGTTTTTAGCTTCAATCATCTACGCATTGCTTGATTTTGTTCGAATTCTCACAGCAAGAGGCTCGACGCTTTCCTAGCCGCACTGCGCACTCCTTGACAATGGCTCAAAGCCTAGTACAGCGATGATGCTTGGGTGAAGCAGGAGTGGAATAGAGTGCCGTGGGGCCCTACAATGGAAGGGGAGTGGGGACTTGCAATGGAAGAAGAGTAGATCGGTAAGAAGGGACCGTAGAACAAGGTGTCGTTGGTGTGAGACTCTGGACGTAAGGAGTTCCTCTCTGGGTCCCCCACGACGTAGTCTTGGGGGGTGCACCTTTAAGAAACTATTTATATAACGTGCATCCAAAGGGTATTAAAAAACCCCTTTACTTGCATGCTTAAGTAATAAAATGATCCATTTTTCTTCAAAAACTTATGGGTTTTTTCTCTAAAATTAATTAAAAAAACCCCTTTTGTTAATGTAATCCTGTTAAAAGTTAAAAGTTTGACAATTAGAAAACCCATTCATTTGAACTTACATGGTAACTTACATGTCTAAGAGGTGAACCCCCCAAGGACGTGGTTTGCTGAGAAAGACTGTAGGCTGCAAGCTGCTGCAGAGTGTAGAGGCCAAACAATCCTTCCATCAAACGGAAGTAGTCCTCTCAAAAAGAGTGCCCATTGGAGGTATGGATCTACCATCGATGGAGGAACCTGGATGGATGGACCATTACCTCCGTATGTGTAGGAGGGCCATGCCTGCAAATAATAAAGAGAAACCTACACTCATACTTATGAAAAACTAGCCGCATATAAGCTTAATTTCAATGCTTGGACTCACCACCTCAAGACTCGGGTCCACTGGAGGCGATGTCCACCCTGGATGGGAGCCCACGTGGAATGTGAACCAATCAGAAAAAGAATGCAATGGCTTCTCCCCACCATATGGTCTCTCATCTGACATCTACATTAAAGATTGCTAAGTATTAGGACCTAGTGATATAACTAATTTGCATACCTCTACATGTCTACATCCAATCCTATCTCGACATTTAAACAAACATATTCATCTACCCCTTTATATCTCTCTCTATATCTACTTCTTTCCTCTCTCTCTCTCTCTCTCTCTCTCTCTCTGTCTCTGTCTCTCTGTCTCTCTCTCTCTCTCTCTCTCTCTCATGTATAGAGAAGATAGAGATAGACAAAGATTAAAGATTCGGTTACTACTTGGCCTTCAAAAAAATGCACTCAAGTAACTACACCCATGGTTTAGAATATTGTTTATTGCAAAGAGTAGTGAAGTGGGTTTAATAGTGCTAAGTTTGCACTGGCTCCTAGGCACTGGTTCCTATCAAGCTTGCTAATAGCTCAATAATGGTCAAGTCATAGGAAAGTCTAAAAAGACTCCATTATTAAGACCATAGTTTGATGCTTTCTACCAAACCCCGTAAATTGGCATGCCAATTGAGATAATAAATCTCAATCCCACTTATCCTATTGCAATGAAATACTCCAACCTTTTATAGATTAGAGGAGTGCATCTTTTCTTAGGTAGAGAAAAAGAAACCTAAGCTCTAATCACTAACTATCTATCTCTGCACTCTCTTTATAGAGATGTAGAGAGAGGTAGGAGGAGGGCAACAGAGTAGTGAGAGAGCAATAGGAGATTTATATACTCTTTCTCTCCATCTCTATCCCTTTTCCTCTATTTCTCTCCCACTCTCTTTCTCTCTATCTCTACTCTCTCTTTCTCTCCCTCTCTCCCTCTCTCTATCTCTTTCCATCTCTACTCTCTCTTTCCCTCCCTCTCTCCCTCTCTCCCTCTCTCTATCTCTTTCTCTCCCTCTCTCTTTCTCTCTATCTCTACTCTCTCTTTCTGTCCCTCTCCCTCTCTCTTTTTCTACCCCTCTCTCTATCTTTACATTTTGCCTTGCAATAGGAATCAAAGGGACATACAAATATTCTTGATTCATACAACCTACTTGATTATACTAAAGGCCAAGCATTCATGCACTATGAACTAGTAAAAAACAAAAAGCCTTCCTTAGTGGGGGCACCAAAATTGAGGCGGTCCAGGGTGGGCAACGAGAGAAGAGACCTCTAAACACTCCTCAAGGCTCCCATGTTGCTCAATGAGGACTGGGAAAACCTCAAGCATAAAACACAACAACAAACGCACAACCAAACTCAAATAAGAAAAGAGGCACCACCTAGTTAAGGGATGCAAACAAAGACACACGAGAGATTTTTCCACAACCAAGAAGAGATAAAACAAAATATAAATAAGCAATATCACATAAAGACACACATCAAGTCGAGCAAGAACAAAGGTAGATCAAAAGGGAAAGAGATAGAAATGGAGCTTGCTCATTCATTGGTTAAGGAAGATGGGCGAATGAAGTGAGGTAATCCTTGCAATGGTGAATCCTTGAAGAAGTCTAGACCTACCTTGTGTAGACTGTCAAAAATGAGTGATGATCCTCTTCTTCTTCTCTCTTCTTTACGCCGCCCACGACAAGGTTGATCACCAACGATGAAAATGAGGATTCTTCTTGATGAGAACCACAAATATTTAGAGGTATTAATAATCATGGTTTATATTTTGAATTTTTATGTCTTTTGAGAAGAGGTAAGATAGAATTGTAACTTAGAAGTGATATAGAGAGACATAGAGCTAGTGTATGTATGTAAAGATTCATATGAGAGCTATGGAGGTGAGAGGGGATGACAATGGTCAAGAGGGTGAGAGAATTCATGGAAGGTGTAGGTTTGAGTGAGGGATAGAGAAATGAGTGTGTGTGTGTGTGCAGAAGTGTGAAGGGAGGTGAGAGGAGATTAGAAGTGACATGAGAAAAGTGGGTAGACTAGGGTCCACCCGAAAAATCATATCTCACAGGTGGTAGCTCTAAATATTACAAGAAAAATTTAGGATATATTTATCTTGTGGGCTAAATTTATCATTTAGACCACTTCTTCAAAGTCGGAGTGAAAGTGGATGCAAAACACTCCACCAAAATACCTATTTTTCTTCACTATAAAAGTGTTTAGTGACCTCCCTTTTGTTGAATTTTCATAATGCTCCAAGAATGAGCCCCTTCTTGCATGAGCGAATGACCTAGTATATTCTTAAGGGTTTGAAAACATGCATGGATTAGGATTATTCACAAATATGGTTGCGGAAGAGAAAGCCCTTAAAGCCAATATAGAGTTTGAGATAGAAGACATATGGAAAGAGGTCATGGTATGGTATGGTGAGCAGTGGATCCTCCACTCCACCAATGTGGGTCAACTCACTTCAAAGAATATCACAGAGACGTGGCATCATCAGTCTCTCCCCTACCCACTAATCAAGTATGAAATCCTCAAGGTAAAAGAAAGACATATCAAAATCAAGCCATGTATAATGATGATCAACACCCAGCTTGGAGGATGCATTAGATAAAGAAACATCCTAAGTACCTCATTCTCTACACAAGCTCCACCAGACATCAGAAAGGACCCAACCTTTTATTCTAATGCCAAGATTTTGGAGTTGGGGCATCCATCAATTGATTTTTCAAAGTCAAAGGGTGAACAAGTCTTAGTGCAAGGCAGAACAGCGAAAAGTCCCCTGAAGGTGGTCAAAGCCAGTCATTTGGTTAAGGGGTTAAATAAAGGGCTATCAATTTGTGTTATAAGACTCAATAATCCAGAGACCAAATCAGAAGAATCAGAGCCTCAATGGCTAAATAAATATCAAGATATTTTTCTAAAGGAGTTGACAAATCTTCCACCGCCTAGGAAATTAGTGCACAAGATCGAGCTCATTCCTGGTGCCCAATTAATAGCAAGGACTCCCTACAAGATGTCACCTTTCAAATCCATAGAGCTGAAGAATCAGTTGACTCAGCTTTTGGAACAAGGTTTCATCAAACCGAGTGTCTCTCCCTGGGGTGCTCATGTGCTCTTCCAAAAGAAGAAAGATGGAACGTTCAGATTTTGCATATTTTTGAGGCCTAAATCAGCGCACTGTCAAGAACAAGTATCCCTTGCCTCGCATAGATGAGCTTCTTGATCGACTTGATGGTTCCAAATTTTTCACCAAGATTGATCTCAGGTCAGGCTATTACCAAGTTGAGATAAAAAGGGAGGATATTCCAAAAACAGCTTTCAACACAAGGTTTGGGTAGTATGAGTTCACCGTCATGCCTTTTGGCCTAACTAATGCCCCTGCCACATTTAACCGTCTCATGTGACTGACCTCTTTCAGAGTTATATGATTTTATTCTAGTCTTCTTTGATGACATCCTTATATATTCAAGGACTATAGAAGATTACAAACGGCATGTACGCCATGTCTTGGAGATTCTCACTACAACCCAACTCTATGCCAAGCGGAGCAAATGCTTTTTCTTTGTAGAGAAGGTTGCCTATTTGGGATACATAGTTTCAAAGGATGGTCTTTCTCCCAACCCAACCCTAAGGTGGAAGGTGTAGTTCAATGGCCCATCCCCAAGACTGTTTTGGAAGTACAAGGATTCCTTGGCCTCACAGGCTGGTGTGGAGTATTTATAAAAAACTATGCACTCATCACAGGTCCTCTCACTGAACTCACTAAGAAAGAAAAACCCTTTATATGGTCCAACCAAAGAGATAGATCCTTCAACAAATTAAAGGAGATCTTGGTCATGTTCCAATCCTTAGGCACTCAATTGGCCTTCCAAAACTTAGACCTAAGGATTGGAACATGGCCTTCCAAAACTTAGAGGCCAATGAACCTGTTCTCAAACTTCCAGATTTTAAAAAAACCTTTGAGGTGATAGTGGATGCTTGGATACAAGGTATAGGTGGAATCCTATAGCAAGAAGGCCATCGCATAGCCTATGAATCACGACAGATCAGAATTCATGAGAAGAATTACTCTACCCATGACCTCAAAAAGTGGAGACACTATCTTCTAGGTCAGATGTTTGAGCTTGTTATTGACCCCAAAAGCCTCAAGTGGATTTTCACCCAGCCAGATCTCAATATGCGACAAAGGAGATGGATTGAATTGAATTCCTACAAGAGTTCGCTTTTGAGATCAAATTTAGACCAGGCAAGGAAAATCAAGCTTTCTATGCTCTGAGCCAACGAGTAGTGGCCCTTGCCATCACGCTAGTCCATTCAACTTCACCCGAGGAAGTTCAAAATGCCCTCCAAATTGATGAGCAATTTGGTCCGTTGATCCAAGGAATCCAAGCTCAAGTTCAGAAAAGATATTTGGAAGACTACTCTATTCAAGATGGACTCTTATTCTTCAAGAATCCATTGTGCATTCCTACATGATTAAGGATGCAAATACTAAAGGAAGCTCATGAAACTCCCCTTGTAGCTCACCCAGGTTATCACAAAATGTTTTCTTCTCTTAAACAAAATTTCTACTGGCCTAAGATGAAAAAGGATACCTTAGAGTATGTTAAGAAGTGTTTGGTATGCCAAAAGTTGAAGGCTGAAAGAGTTAAGATTCCTGGGAAGCTACAACCATTGAATATACCTGCAATGAAGTGGGAGTGCATCCATATGGATTTTGTAACAAGGTTACCCAAGACTGCTGGAAATTTTGATTCAATTTTTGTGGTGGTGGATAAACTCACCAAAATAGCTCACCTTGTCGCAGTCAAAACCACTGCCTCTACAACAGAAATTGCTCAAATTTTTGTAAAAGAAATTATCAGATTACATGGAATACCTGCTAGGATTATCAGTGATCGTGATGCCAAGTTTACCTCTAAGTTTTGGAAGGCCATGTTCCAATCCTTAGGCAATCAATTGAACCTGAGTTCAACCTATCATCCAGAGACAGATGGACAAACTGAAAGAGTTAATCAAGTCATAGAAGATATGTTGAGATCATATTTCATTCAACAACCTCATCTTTGGATCAAATATTTACCCTTAGTGGAATTTGCTTATAATTCTTCCTACCATAGAAGTGTTAAGTATGGAGCTCTGATTTACCCTTTGTAATTTTTTGTGGTAAAAGCGCACATTTGTAAGGCCCCCATTTTGAGGAGAAGCCATCGTACATGAAGGAAAATCACTCACCGGAAACCAAAATTTTCACGGCCAAGAATCAGGGGCAACTTTAGGGGCCTTGGGGGCGGAAGCCCCTGAGACTTTTTTTTCCGCGTCGGAATATTCCTTTTCGTCGGAATATTATGGCTAGCCGGTGGCCGGAAAGTGGTCGGAAAACAACCGTCGGTTGGCCGGTGACCGGTAGTCAATGGTCGGTGGCCGAATTCAAAAGCGAACTTGTCTTCTCAAGGGCGGCCACACATGGGCGGATTGGAGGGTCCGATTTGGACTTATTCGCACAAGGGCGGCTACACATGGCTGCCTCTCATAAGAGAGGGCAGCCCTTTTGGCGTATAAAAGGACGCCATTTATACACACATTATAGTGTGCGAAGTTGATGCAACAAGGTGGGTGTGAGGTGGTGAGAGTGAAGCAAGGCAGGAGCTCCAAAAGGGTATAATCCCTTTGTAAACTACTTCTTGTTTTGAAGTACTAAAGCCATTGAGTGGCTGCTTTCTCGTGGACGTAGCCCACATTGGGTGAATCACGTATATCGTGTGTACTCTCTCTCTCTCTCTCTACTCTATAATCTCGTGTATGTAAATTTGTCTCTCTCCATTAAGTAATCTACTCAATTATCTATTTAGCTACGTCTTATTTCCTAACAACTGGTATCAGAGCAAGGTTTGCTCGTAGCTAAATTATCTCATGGAAAGGATTCCCTTAATTGAGTGGGAGTGATGGTGGAGGAAGGGAAGCTCAAGATTGAGAAGTTCAACGGAAAAAACTACCAACATTGGAAGATGCAGATTGAAGACTATCTCTACCAGAAGGACTTCTATTTTCCACTAGGCGGTCTTGCAAAGAAGCCCGCAACGATGGCAGATGAAGCATGGATTGTCCTTGATCGAAAGGCCCTGGGAACAATCCAGTTAAGCTTGGCGTCAACGGTGGCCTTCAATGTTTCGGAGATGAAGACCACGGAGGACTTGATAAAGTCACTTGACGATTTCTACGAGAAACCATCGGCATCCAATAAGGTATTTCTTATGATGCGCTTGTTCAATCTAAAGATGGCAAAGAATGGTTCAGTTACAGAACACCTAAATGAATTTAACACAAACATAAGTCAACTTCAATCGGTGAAAATCAATTTCGATGACGAAGTGCAAGCTCTCCTTATACTATCATCTCTACCGGATAGTTGGGACAGCCTTGTGATGGCTGTAAGTAATTCTATCTCTAGTACAAATACTCTTAAGTTTGATGATGTTGTGGGTGTTCTCCTAAGCGAGGAAATACGAAGGAGAAGCACATGAGAATCATCAAGTGCTGCATTGTCAGTGGAAACAAGAGGAAGGCCTAAGGAAAGGTTCAAAAACCAAAAAGTCGTGATCGCTCAAGGCGGAGCAAGTCATGCACAAAGTCAGTTCTTGAATGTTGGAACTGCGGTAATAAGGGCCACGTCAAGAAGGATTGCTGGTCGAAGAAGAAGAAGGAGACAGAGCCAACAAGCCAACAAGCCAACATCGGAGGCCAATGTGGCAGGTAAAGAAGAGAAAGATGCTCTAATTCTCTCATTAGACAATGTGTCTAATTCCAGGATAGTAGATTCCGGGGCCTCATTCCATGCGACACCACACAAGCAACATTTCCAAGACTACACCAAAGGTAATTTTGGGTATGTATACTTGGGAGATGATGAAGCTTGTGAGATTGTCGGCAAAGGTACAGTTTCTGTCAAAACTGCTAATGGAAATGAATGGAAGCTGAAAGATGTTAGGCATGTTCCTTCTCTTTGCAAAAATTTGATCTCTATAGGACAATTGGACGATGAAGGTCACAACATTGCATTCGGAAACAAACGGTGGAAGATCTCAAAGGGATCTTTGGTGGTTGCCAAGGGAGAAAAAGTCGGTACACTTTACTTGTGCACTGTTAGCACGCAACCTTCATCTTGTGCAACAACTACAAAAGTTGGCAGTGCGGTGTGGCACTACCGACTTGGGCATATGAGTGCCAAAGGAATGCAAATCCTTCAAACAAAGAAGCTTCTACCAGGTTTGAAAGAAGTGGACTTAGAGTTCTGTGAAGATTGTGTTTATGGTAAACAAAAGAGGGTAAAATTTCAAAAATCAGGAAATGAAAGAAAAAATAAAAAACTTGAGTTGGTTCATTGTGATGTTTGGGGTCCTGCAAGTACACCATCACTTGGTGGCTCATTGTACTATATAACATTCATAGATGATGCGACTAGAAAAACATGGGTTTATGTCATGAAGAATAAATCCGATGTATTTTCCATATTTCAAAGGTGGAAAGCCTGTGTGGAGAATGAAACAAGTACCAAGGTTAAATGCCTCAGATTCGACAATGGAGGCGAATATTGCAGCCAATCTTTTGAAAGATTTTGTGCTAGCAATGGCATTCGGAGGCAAAGGAGAACTCCAAGGACACCTCAACAAAATGGGATTTTGGAAAGGATGAACAGGACAATCATGGAGCGAGCACGAAGCATGTGGCTACATGCAGGCCTACCGCTTGAGCTTTGGGCGGAAGCTGTAAGTACGTCTGTGTACTTAATCAATCGGTCACCCTCAACGGCATTGGATGGGGGAGTTCTAGAAGAGGCATGGACAGATAAACCGGTAAATTATGCATTTCTCAAAGTGTTTGGGTGTGAGGCTTTCATGCACATAGATAGAAGCCTAAGATCAAAGCTAGATGCAAAGTCCAAAAAGTGTTTCTTCATTGGCTATGGAGAAGGTGACTTTGGGTATCGCCTATGGAATCCTGAAGATGGTAAAATCTTAAGGAGTAGGGATGTAATTTTTAACGAACAAAATATGTACAAAGATTACTTGGAAAGAAAACAAATAAAAGAAACAGGTGATGAGTACATGGAGCTTGAGGACGGTGAAGACTCAAGGACTGCAAACGGTGACAATGTGCAACAACGTCAACCAAATGAGGAGCCTCAACCTATTCCCCGAAGATCTACAAGAGCAAGTAGACCTCCAGAAAGGTTTGTTCCTTCCTTCAACCATCTCTTGATCTCAGATTCTGGAGAGCTGGAATCAAACGAAGAAGCTATGCAACATGAATCCAAAGAATAATGGACGAAGAGCATGCAAGTGGAGATGGACTCACTACATCGCAACCAAACATGGGAGTTGGTTGAGTTGCCTAAAGGTAAGTGGGCACTTCAAAACAAATGGGTGTACAAGCTGAAGGAAGAAGAAGGTGGGAAGAAAAGGTACAAGTCTAGGCTTGTGGTAAAAGGGTTTTCTCAAAAGAAAGGTACTGACTTCAATGAAGTATTTTCTCCTGTTGTAAAAATGAACTCAATTAGGCTTGTCTTAAGCCTTGTGGCTTCTCATGATCTAAATCTCGAGCAAATGGATGTAAATACGGCATTCCCTCATGGTGACTTAGAGGAGGAAATCTACATGCTTCAACCAAAGGGGTATGAAGTAAAAGGTAAGGAGAAAATGGTTTGTAGATTAAAGAAGAGCTTGTATGGTTTAAAGCAAGCATCAAGACAATGGTACTTGAAGTTTGATCGATGGATGTTGGATCATGGATTCACAAGATGCAACTCGGATCACTGCGTCTACACGAAGAATTTGGGAGATGGGAAATTCATCATCCTAATGTTGTATGTTCATTGCAAGTGCTAACATGCAGGACATCAAAGACCTAAAAGAGGAGATGTCTAAATCTTTTTCAATGAAAGATTTAGGTGCTACAAAGAGGATACTTGGTATGAAAATATCAAGGGACAGGACGAAGAAGACAATAAAGCTATCTCAAGAAGATTACATCAAGAAGGTACTAGAAAGGTTTGCAATGCAAAATGAAAAACCAGTTTCTACACCTTTGGCTGGTCATTTTAAACTAACGAAGCATATGTGTCCAAAGACACAAGAGGAGATACCTATATGTCTAACGTTCCATATGCTGCAGCGGTAGGTTCTCTAATGTATGCTATGGTCTGGACAAGGCCAGACATTGCACATGCAGTGGGAGTTGTGAGTAGGTTCATGGACAACCCAGGTAAAGAGCATTGGCAAGCTGTGAAGTGGATACTTAAGTATCTAAAAGGGACAATAACAAATGCTTTGTATTTTGGAGGAACTGATATTTTTCTAGAAGGGTATGCTGATGCAGATATGGCAAGTGACAAAGATACTTGAAGGAGAACTGCTGGCTATGTGTTCACGGTTGGAGGCACAGCAGTAAGTTGGGCTTCAAAGCTGCAAAAAGTAGTTTCACTTTCTACCATGGAAGCAGAGTATGTAGCAATGACGGAGGCAAGCAAAGAAATTCTGTGGCTTCACAGATTCTTAGAAGAGCTTGGATTCAAACAAGACAATTGTGTCTTGTATAGTGATAGCCAAAGCGCTATCCATCTTGCGAAGAACTCAGCCTTTCATTCAAGGAAAAAGCACATTGAGGTGAGATATCACTTCATACGCACTCTTTTGGAAGAGGGACAGCTAAAGCTAGGAAAGGTGCATACAAGTGAAAATCCTGCAGACATGTTTACAAAGGTGGTCAACAAGGAGAAATTGATCTTTTGCTCATCTTCAATCGGCATTCAAGGATAAGAAGCCAAGATGGAAAGTAGTCAACAGGTTTGGTTTGGAGATCAGTCTCCAAGTGGGAGATTGTTAAGTATGGAGCCCTGATTTACCCTTTGTAATTTTCTGTGGTAAAAGCGCACATTTGTAAGGCCCCCATTATGAGGAGAAGCCATCGTGCGTGAAGGAAAATCACTCACCGGAAACCAAAATTTTCACGGCCAAGAATCAGGGGCAACTTTAGGGGCCTTGGGGACGGAAGCCCAAGAGATTTTTTTTCCTCGCCGAAATATTCCTTTTCGCCAGAATATTATGGCCGGCCGACCGGAAAGTGGTCGGAAAACAACCGTCGCTTGGCCGGTGACCTGTAGTCAATGGTCGGTGGCCCATGGTCGGAAGTCAATGGCCGGTGGCCAAATTCAAAAGCGGACTTGTCTTCTCAAGGTCGGCCACACATGGGCGGATTGGAGGGTCCCATTTGGACTTATTCGCCCAAGGGTGGCTACACATGACTGCCTCTCATAAGATAGGGCAGCCCTTTTGGCTTATAAAAGGAGGCCATTTCTACACACATTCTAGTGTGTGAAGTTGATGCAACAAGGTGGGTGTGAGGTGGTGAGAGGGAAGCAAGGCGGGAGCTCCAAAAGGGTATAATCCCTTTGTAAACTACTTCTTGTTTTGAAGTACTAAAGCCATTGAGTGGCTGCTTTCCCGTGGACGTAGCCCACATTGGGTGAACCACGTATATCGTGCGTACTCTCTCTCTCTCTCTCTCTACTCTATAATCTCGTGTATGTAAATCTGTCTCTCTCCATTAAGTAATCTACTCAATTATCTATTTAGCTACGTCTTATTTCCTAACAAGAATCCTAGGAATGTCCGCATTCAAAGATCTTTATGGACAAGACTGTATCATTCCTCTCAAAATGGCCAACCCAAGTCTCCCAGTGCCTGCAACAAAGAATAAACTTGAAGAAATGGATTGCCAAATCAAAATAATAAGGGAGAACCTTAAGAGAGCAAGTGACATGCAAAAGCGTTATGCCGATCTCCATAGATCATTCAGATTTTCAAGGTAGGAGATAGAGTTTTGCTTAGGGTCAAACCAAAGAGAGGTTTACTCAAAAAATACAGAAAGTTAGCATATAGATATTGTGGACCCTTTGAGACTATGAGAAGGATAGGGACCAATCTTACGAATTCGCTTTACCCCCCTCACTTGCATGTGTACAATGTTTTTCATGTTAGCTTGCTAAAAAGATATGTTGCGGATCCCCTTTACATCCTAAATGATGAAGATACTATTCTTAACACACAAAAAGAATTCCAAATGGAACCAGAGAAAATTTTAGACATGAAGGAGCGGAAGCTACGACACCGAATAATTCGAGAGGTTTTGGTCCAGTGGAAGGGCTATCCCATTGAAGATGCCTCTTGGGAAGATTGGGAACTCCTTACTTCTCTGTTCCTCATCTTTCGTTATCAAGATTCTCCTCTTTTTTGTACTCAAACTAAACCGTGTTAGCCCATGTAACTACAAATCCAAGTTCTATCTTACTGAACTTTTGTAACTTGACCTTTTGCTAAATATAAAAAGATTAGCGTTGTCCTTTACATCTTATGACTCGGATCTGTGTATGGAATTACAAAATCAATAAATAGATTTAGCTAAGTTTGAAATTCTCTCAAGGACTTCTATCAAATACCAAATATAAGAACTTAGAACCAATTTCATTATATCCATTAAGAGAAATCAGAGAAAGAAGGACTAAAGACAGGCACCAAGATCTTAGAACATGATGAATATGATAAAACGAAGATAAATTTTCTAGAGATTAATAAGTCCATCCATTACATGATCACAAAAGCAGGTATCACAAGCAGGGCACATATTAGGCCTCTCATTAATAGGAAGGATTTGCTGTGAAATTGTTGCACTGATCTCTCTAGAATGAGGTGTGAAGTTAAAGGGCCCTCTAAGTGGTAAACCAAAGTGAGGGTAAAGATATATCTTTTGACAAGGAAGGAATTGAGCAAGTAAAAGACTCCTTCTGAAAAACCTCAATGTATTGACCTCATCACATAGTAATATTGGGGATCCAAACCCATAGCTTCCGTAACCATAGCCAAAAGGACATTATTACGAAAGTGATCCCAACCCCAAAGGGTCACCCTTGTTATACTTTGAAATGTTTGCCATTGGGTTTGAACTACTAAATTTCCCAAGTGAAGAAATAGTAGGCACCCATATTGCTCCACAAAATCTCTCCTCACGGATTCACTTGTTTGTTGTAGATGAGGAATGGCCACATATAAAACTAGATCTTGCCAGCGATCCATAAAGTAAGATAATGAGCAAAGAGACAAATCTAAGAAATTTTGACAAGGGATGGAAGGAAAAGTGAAAGACAAAGGGAATAATACTGGAAGAAATGAAAATCTAGTGCGCCTTATATAGGCTAGCCAGCCAACGAAGGGTAAATTAGCGTTACCCAAAAGTTGAAAGTGTACCTTTTGCGGATGAAGATTTACCACCCTTCGTATTTGTTTCGAGCTGAGAACAACTCTTTCTTTTTGTTGGGGAGTTTTTAAGGTCCTCCTCTTAGCCTTACTCTTGATGACATATCTAAGCCGTAAACTTTTTAATACGATTGAGCAAATTTGGTCTATAGTCATGTGTTGGGGTATAAAGCCCAATGTGGTCGCCCAGGTAAGTGGGCGGGCCGCCAGGTATGTACACATATTCTTTTGTAAAAACCTAATAAGAACTCACTATGCTCTACACATTACAGTAGAGCGAGTTCACCATATCGTCGTGCTCTTCTTCTCGCACTCTCTCTCGCGTCGCACTTCCGCTTGTACTCCTTCAACTGGTATCAGAGCTCAGATCGAGGCTCGGGGAAGCACTGCGGGAGGCTAGAGTCACCAGCTCAGATTGGAGTGAAATTCGACAGGCGAAGACACGGCCCCAAATCCTGTGGGATAGCCCGATGGGCTAGGTGTTCTCAGAATTTCATTCTGAGGTCATCTCGGCCACCGTTCGGCTTCGACAAAGGTCTGTGCAGGCCATTTTTGACTACGTGGTCTCGGCGAGTGCAGATCCGACTCTGCAAATTTGGGGTTTTCGGCCTACGATTGCAGGTGCTGAGGATATCGACACTCCCAGAGTGTTGATTTGTGGCTGTCTACACATCGAAGGACAACTCATAGTTCTTGGAGGCGTGTCACATACGACACGGGCGCATCTACACACAGTCTGTAGGTGACATCCACTAGTTCATCAGGTAGCTTGTGTTTGCTGCTTGATATTCCAGATTTCATCCTGACATTGCAGGTACTTCCACATGGGATGTATTGTCAGAGATGATGTATGTCTGTTGAGGGTTTGCTGGCTGTGAGTCACGCAGCAAACAACCGCCGCAGCGGTTACAGCATACAGTGGGAAATTTATGGATGTATGACTTTGTGGGAAGTCTTTGTACTGTCAGATTTACTGCAGCCTTTGTTGAGGGTCGAGTGAGGTTTTATTGAGCTGGGGGATTCTCGAATGTTGAGATCCTTTCGGTGATACAGGTCTTGGAGCGATCCCTCGAGCACCCTTAGATAGGCAGCTAGGATGTATTGACTGTGAGTTAGACAGTTGGGATTGCATCTTTGCTTTACTACCGTTGAGGCATTGTCGCAGTCTATGCTTACAGGACAGTGACAGGACAGTCAGAGACAATACAGGTGCAGGATAGGTTTACCCGCAGCTTACAGTGTCAGAGAGACAGTGTTTTTGAGCTGTTTTTTGAGTACACCAGAGCCATTTTACAAAGGAGACTCTGCCAAAATTTATGCAAAATCTGAAGCTTTTTTGGTTCATTTGACTGGTTGATATTGGTTCAGAGGTCAGTTTACAGGGGAAACTCTGCCGAATTTTCCCCAGGAAAGTAAACCACTGTGAAGCGTAGCTATGGCTGGATCACAGGACACTGCTCTTTACAATATCAAGAAGCTGGATGGAACCAATTTCCCATTGTGGAAGAAGCAGATTTGGCACGTGTTGGTACAAAAGAAGCAGATAAAACCTATAAAGCTCAAAGGGATAAAACCAGAAGATATGGACGAAGATGAATGGAGCGAAATGGATGAATTGGCACTTTCTACCATTATGCTGACTTTGGCAGAAAGCGTTTACTTCAATGTAGCAGACGAGATGTCGGCTTATCAAGCATGGTTAAAGCTGAGTGATCTTTATGAGAAGGAGAGTGCAACTTCACAGGTATACTGGCTTAAGAAGCTTGTTGACTTGAAGATGAAAGAAGGGACACCTATGTCCAAACATCTGAATGAATTCAACACAATCTATAGTCAGTTGTCAGCTCAAGGTGTCAAGTTTGATGAACCTGTTAGAGCTATGTTCCTGTTGATCACATTGCCGGAAAGTTGGGATACTTTTCGCACAGCTTTGAGTAATTCTGCACCTCCAGATGGTTTGAACATAGCAGGTGTAGAAGGAAGTCTGCTTACTGAAGAAACCAATCGAAAGACAATGGACAAAGGCAAAGGAACAGCCTTAGTTGTCAGGGGAAGGACCAAAGAAAAGTACAAAGGTGGAAAGAGGAATCAGTCTCGTAGCAAGTCCCGTAGTGCTAATGGCAAGAGTGACATAGAATGATACCATTGTGGCAAGAAGGGTCACATGAAAAGAGACTGCACAGAATGGAAAGCAGAAAAAGGCAAAGAGAAAGCTGAAGAACATGGTGAGAAGAACAAGTCCTCAGTGAAGATTCAAGAAATAAATGTGACAAACACTGTTGCAGAGGATGACAGTCTAGTGTCAGGAGACATCTACTTCTTGAAGAATACAATGGACTCAGCTCTTCTTACAACATCTAATGGAAATGCACTGAGTGACTGAATTATAGACTCAGGGGCATCACTTCATGTGTCTCCAAACAAGGAGTGGTTTACCTCTTATGTGACCACTAAAGATCATGTTCGGCTAGGCAATGGGCAGACATGTGAGATCTTAGGTGTTGGAGATGTTCAATTGAAGTTTCAGAATGGTTCTTCTTTCACACTGAAGAATGTGAGACATGTTCCCGCAATTACAAAGAGCTTGATCAGCACAGGTTTACTTGATGATGCTGGCTACGTCACCACTTTTGGACAGAACATGTGGAAGATATCCAAGGGTTCTATGACAGTAGCACATGGATTAAAGTCTTGAGGACTTTACATGATTTATGTATCAAAGTCTCTAAAAATGTAATCACTGTAACTGAGCAGCCGAACGTTTCTTTGTGGCATAGCCGGTTAGGACATATGTCCAAGAAGGGAATGGAAATCTTGTCTCGTTCTGGTTATTTGCTTGGCTTTTCGTTTAATGATTTTGAATTCTGTGAACATTGTCTGTATGGTAAGAAAACACAGCAGCCACATAAGCATAGAAGCAGTAGAAGAGATACACAGTTGGCACTTGTTCATAGTGATTTGTGTGGACCTATGCCTAACCTATCTCTAGGGGGAGCTTCTTACTTTATGACATTTATAGATGATTACTTGAGGAAAGTATGGGTTTACTTTCTCAAGCACAAGGATGAAGCGTTTAGTGTTTTCAAAATGTTTGTGACACTTGTGGAGAATCAGAGTGGCAAGAAGCTTAAATGCTTACGCACTGACAATGGTGGAGAGTATGTTTCAAAGGCCTTTTAGGACTTTTGTGAGTCAAAAGGTATAAAACGTGAACTTACTGCTCCTTACAATCCTCCTCAAAATGGTGTTGCTGAGAGGATGAATAGGACCATACAAGAGAAGGTCAGAAGTATGTTGTCTAATGCACAACTGCCAAATGGGTTTTAAGCTGAAGCTGTATCAACAGCTGTTCATCTTGTAAATAGATCTCCTAGCAAGGTTTTGCAGAAGGATTCAGTGCCAGAGATGGTATGGTCAGGCAAAATGCCCTCATACAAGCATCTCAGAGTCTTTGGCTGTGAGGCATATACTCACGTTCCAAAGGAATTTAGGAACAAACTTGAGCCAAAGAGTAGAAAGTGCATCTTTCTAGGCTATGGTAATTCTGGTGAGATGGGGTACAGACTTTGGGATCCCGAATCGAGAAAGGTTTTCCGTAGCAATGATGTTCACTTTAATGAATCCAAATATCATTCTAAACCAAATAGGGTTGAGGAGATTAGAAGAGTTGTCTTCCAAGAAGATGGACCTGCACGTGCAAGACAAAATGTCAGGGCTCAAGAGGAGCAAGGACAGGATAGAGTGGAACCACAGGTTGTGGCTGAGCCTGAGCCACCTATTGTGCGTAGATCTGGACGTGTCACGCGACCTCCTGATAGGTTTTTTCCATCTATGAACTATGTCATGTTGACTGATTGCAATGAGCCTTCATGTTACAAGGAAGAAGTGCAAATGAAAGGCTCCGGGAATTGGCAATTGGCCATGCAGTCAGAGATGACAGCTCTGCATAAAAACCAGACATGGAAGCTAGTTAAATTACCATGGGTAAAAAAGGCTCTACCTTGTAAATGGGTTTACAGGTATAAGATCACCGCTCATGATAGTCAGCCAAAGTACAAAGCAAGGCTTGTTGCCAAGGGCTTTAAGCAAGAACAAGGCATTGACTTTGATGAAGTCTTCTCTCCGGTGGTCAAGATGACTACATTGAGATGCTTTCTTGCATTGGTTGCCATATTAGATTTGGTGTTGCACCAAATGGATGTCAAGACAGCGTTCTTGCATGGTGATTTAGATGTGGAAATTTACATGCAGCAGCCAGAAGGGTTTGTTGAGAAAGGCAAGGAAGATTGGGTATGCCAGTTGTTAAAGAGTCTTTATGGCTTAAAACAATCACCGAGGGCATGGTACCATAAATTCCACAAGTTTATGCTTTCTCAAGGCTACAAACGTAGTGAGTTCGATCACTGTCTATATACAAAGAAGGCTAAGGATGGCAGTTGGTTGATCCTTATTTTGTATGTGGATGACATGTTGATTGCTGGCAAGCACTTGGAAGAAATTTCAGCTTTGAAGTCAAAGATGGCAAAATCGTTTGACATGAAAGACATGGGTGAGGCAAGTCATATACTTGGTATGCGCATTGAGAGAGACAAATCAAAGAAGTTGATTTGGTTATCTCAAACAGAGTATATTGACAAGGTTTTGCAACGTTTCAATATGGAGAAGGGAAAGGCACTGAGTGTTCCATTGCCACCATATGTGAAACTTAGCAAACAAGATTGTCCTGTGTCTGAGGAAGAACAGGCTGAAATGGATAAGATTCCATATGCGTCTGCAGTGGGTAGTTTGATGTATGCAATGATTGCTACTCGCCCAGACATTGCATTTGCAGTCGGAGTAGTAAGTCGATACATGTCAAACCCAGGCAACAAACATTGGGAGGCAGTGAAAGGAATATTGAGATACCTGAAAGCTACAAAGAGTATACGTATATGCTATGGGAGTCAGGAGCTAAGTGTAAGGGGTTTTACAGACTCAGATTATGCAGGTGACTTAGACAACCGAAGGTCTACGTCAAGGTATGTCTTTACATTGGCTGGTGGAGCAGTATCATGCCGTTCTAGATTACAAGATTGTGTTACTCAGTCTACTACAGAGGCTGAATATGTTGCGGCATCAGAGGCATGCAAAGAATCAATTTGGCTTAATCGACTAGTAACAGATTTGGGAATCAAAGAAGAGATGCCTGTGTTATATTGTGATAGTCAAAGTGCTATACAATTGGCTCGCAATCCAGTTTATCACTCAAAGACAAAGCATGTGGATGTGAAGTATCATTTCATCAGGGAAATGCTCGAGGATAAGCAACTTCAGCTTGTCAAAGTTCACACCACAGAAAATCCTGCTGATCTACTTACAAAAGGACTTCCCTCAGAGAGCTTTGCGCATTTTCGCAAGCAGATAGGTGTAGGGTAGTACATCACTTCTCTACATCTCTTGTATATTAGCTTGTATAGTAGCTTCTCTCACACTTAAAGTACCACATTGGACTTTAAGTGGGAGGTTGTTGGGGTATAAAGCCCAATGTGGTCGCCCAGGTAAGTGGGCGGGCCGCCCGGTATGTACACATATTCTTTTGTAAAAACCTAATAAGAACTCAATATGCTCTACACATTACAGTAGAGCGAGTTCACCATATCGTCGTGCTCTTCTTCTCGCACTCTCTCTCGTGTCGCACTTCCGCTCGTACTCCTTCACCATGAACCCTAGCTACCCACGAGACGCTTTCGATTTTAACCATGGGAATGTGGATATAACCAATGCATGGGATATTAGTTTTATCTCAAGAAAAAATTGCATAAGAAAACAAAGAAAGAATAAGGATAAGGTTTGTTTGAAAAGTAGCTTGTTGAATAAGCCACTTGTTGAACGAGCCACTTGTTGAAAAGTAGCTTGTTGCATAAACCACTTGTTGAAAGAGTAGCCACTTGTTGAAAAAGTAGCTTCTTGCATAAGCCACTTGTTGGAAAAGTAGCTTCTTGCATAAGTAGCTTATTGAAGAAGCTTTGAAAAGGAAGAAAGGATATTAAGACATGCAAAAGTAACTTATCAAGATAAGTTAAGGGCCTTATCAAAGTAGGCTTAAAAAGAGGCCTTCCTTACTCATTAAACACTTCACTTCTCTTCACATTTTGAGAATGAAAGCTTGATAGTGAGCTATGAAAGCTAAAGCTACACTTCCTTCTCCCACAAACCCCTACACATCCCTCTCTCCTCAAGAGAATCCATGTCCATAACCATAATCCAAAGTACCATTACACTCTTCACCTTGTCTCTCATAACCTACAAGCTTTCCATAGCTTGAGTTTTCTAAACCTCTCTTTATTCCTATAGCCAAATCGGTGGTTTTCAAGCAAAGTGAAGCAGAAAAGAACAAGATACGTCAACTTCCAAGCAAGGAGAAGAACCTACCATATACACACTAAGGTAAGGTTATCTTGTTATTTTTTCTCATTCTTGAAAGAGATTTACTTTCATGCTTACTTAAATTCACGCTTAAGCTCTTCAAATTTTCATAAGCAATAGAGGAAAATATAACTTCTTGGTTGGTTGTATATGTGCAAGGTTTTTTTAGTAACAAAAATTAGATTAATACTTAATTTTCTCAAGGAGAAGTTGAGATTTTGAATGTTAATTTAGCATAACCGAAGGAAGTTAATTGAAAAAGAGGATTTTCCATAAAGTCATCCCCTCCTTTCCCTCTTACCAAATGGAAAGTTCCAAAACCGTAAGCCTCTTCTAGCAACATAAATAATCCTCTCCATGGTAGTAAAGGTATGCCTAAATCTCTTCTTAAAGAAGAATTTGTCAATCATTCATATACTATTACATGCGTATTTTACGATACACTAGCATATCCACTCTTAGGAATTTCACAATTTTTTACACTACCATGCATAGAAGGGTTTCACTCTTGTATATGCAGTCAAAGGAAGTTTTTAATTAAATGTCCAAGATTGCAAGTTGGTGCATATCGAAGTTTTGTGTGTACCACGTATAGACACACCAAAGAAAAACTCGTTATGGAAAGCACATGCACTGTTCATTTCAAGTTTGTCCACTTTCAAGTTTGTTTTGGAAATTTGAAGAAGGGAGTAAGGGGATAGCTTCACGAATGTTGTGATCGTGTTGCTTGAACATAAAACTCCCATCGCTTCCATGGAGATGCCCCATGGATGGAAATGACGAAAAGGGATCAAAAGGGGATTCATCAAAATCGGGGTTAACTTTAAACTTACGTAGAGACAAAACCTTAAACTTCCAAGAGATTTGTCTTTTTTTAAGGTCTTCTTTTGAGTAGAAAATTAAAAGGAAATAGTAATTAAGGGATTATAACTCAAGGAGCTTAATCTAAATTTAAGCTATGATTAAAAACTTTACCAAGAAGGTTGACGTGGATAGCACTAGTATAACCAGAGATTTATGTGCGAATTTGTCTTCGTGTTTGGAAAAAGGCCGTCACAGGTGTTTACCTATCGGATACAACGGGGGATGGTCCTTTTCAGCTAGGAATGATAACCGTATATTTTGAGCTCAGTGTCAAAGAGTTGACGGTCTTGCCAGGAAGGCACCGGGCCTCTAGCTGTGAGGGTTTGTGGGGAGACTGTGAAGGCTTTCACTTAAGCAAGCTTAGTGTTTGTAGCAAATGCATTGTGCGTAGCCATTGGAATCTTACACGCAAACACACACATACGCACACGTGAAACCCTCAAAACAAAACAAAGATGAAAACATCAAGGCTTTGATCGTATCTAATCAAAGGTAAGAGGAAAGGGTTCACTGATACATTTATAGTAGCAAGTCACTGTGCTCCAAATAGACTGCGAATGGTTCTTTGAAACTGTAACTTAGTCCTTACAAAGATGTAGATGTTTTGCCTAGTGATAAGAGTGAGCCGTGTGTACAAGTCTTCTTGGTTCATAGTAATATTAAGAAATCAAGACTCAACCCCTAGAGGAGAATAAATATGTGCACATTGAAAGAATTAGAGTAGTCTAGTAGTGGAAAAATAAGAGGATGTGGAGAAAGAAGAATTTCTTGCAGTCTTTCCGGACCAAAGAGAAACACAATTCTTTGTTGGAAGTGGATTTTATGGCTAATAAAAACGTTAATCCTAATATTTTGCACAAAGTGAAAGGGTTGAAAGGTTACACCATTGGGATTATTCATCTAAGAAATTAGTTTAGAAAACAGTCAAACATTGAAGGAAAGAGATAAGAGAGACAACCAACATACAAAGACCCACACAAGCTCAAGCCAAAGAAGTAAAGCACACCTCAAGACTTTGTGGTCTTGTTGCCAACTTGATGAAGTAGAAGATGAGTAGTAGTATCCAACACCGTTTGTGAGCCACCAACAATGCGTCTTTATTGATGAAAGAAGGTTACATAGAGTGTATGAGTATTAAAAGTGAGGAGATAGAAGGCTTGAGGCGTGAAGTAGCAAGCTCAAGATGTGCTGGGCTGAAATTGAGAGAAAGTTTCACTCAAGGAGATGGCTAGGAGATTAGGTGATGGCTTGATAGAGTGGCTTGATAATGGGGATTGCTTGAGCGCTTGATTGCTTGATGGTTTGCTCGCCCAAGTGAGGGGCAAGAGGCTTTATTTATAGGTGAAGTTGCCCCTTGAAGAAGATATTTTCTTAGAAATCTCCAATGGATTTGTGTGACAAGTGTCTATCTTTTCAAAATATCTTGAAATTATCTTCAAAGTTTCTAGATCTTTCTCTTCAAGAAATATCTAGAGGTACTTCTAGATCTTTCTCCAAATATCTTCTCCTTGCCGCCACATGTCAAGGGTTAAGCCTCCAAGAGTTGTTGAGTTATGGTGGGAACATGTGCATAAAGTAGCTATATAAAAAATTGACAGAGAGCTTGGCATACATCAAACTCATAACCATTTTTCTAAGGGATTTTTCTAGGTCCATAATTACTCCAAAGTGCACCTACTATGTGTAGAATGACACCTCATGGAGTATACTATGACTAAGGCTACTTTTGACCATGCTACACATGTCATATGCCACCTAGGATGCCTAGTAGATAACATGTATGTTTTATAGGCTCATTTTGTCATGGATCCAAGAAGAGGTTCACAAAGAAGCCCGGGATCATAGGACGAAGCTCATTCCCAACAAGAGTGACACATAAGACTTAGACTAGCTTTTTTCATGATAAATAGAAAATCATATACTTATGCACACTTAAGGCATACACATAAAATCCATAATATTGTAGGGCTTAGCTTTCGTTCCCACTATGAACGTGCCACAACACGACATCAGGTTCATTCATTGCCCTAGAGATGGATTGAATGGGAGTGTGTCCTGGGCGGGTGATAGGGACCCGCGGATGCGTTTGGAAATCGGCCTAGTCTGGGTAGGCTTGATGCCGATGGGAAAAGAAGGAAGGAAAAAGGACGCATGGAGAGATCATGATAAGGGAGGAGGATGTGATTTAAGTAAGGAACTCTTCAAATTGAAGATTAGTGTCTTCAATGGCACTAATCTTCAAAGCATGACAGAGCCAACCATGGCTATGCATAGACACAATTGTTCAACCCATGCATAAAGTCGTCCCGGAGTTCTCCATCTAGGAGGGGTGGAAGGGAACTTCAATAATTAAGGACAATGTTTGAAGACGGAGGAAAAATTTGGATGTTAATGAGTGTTTTTTTGCAAAATTACCTAATAATGTCCTTAAAAAAATCATCAAACAAGGGAATTTTAACTAATAACATCTCCCGTATGAGTGTAAATAGTGTATATACTATCAGAAAATACATCAAAAAATAGCCGTTTATTTTCATCATTTTTTTGGATATTGGAGCCTAAACATGGAGAAATCCACTAGAAAGCAATAAAATAGTGTTCTTCAACGGATTTTCTTGATTATTGATTTTCACTTTGGTTTTTTAGTGCATTTTATTATTTTCTTTGATTTTTCAATAAACAGGTCAAAAATTAATAATAAATAGCAAATGAGCTCAGATGGAGAAACTGAAGATACACTAATGATCAAAAGAACAAGCACAAAAAGCTTCAATCAAAACAACAAACGGAAGCGGGAAGCCTCAATTAGGCCGCCAAGGCCTGCTTTTGCAAATTCTTGTAGAATGAGCTAGCGAAATCCGATTGAAGAAATTTTTAAATCTAGCGTAGATTTCACGGTCTAGTAGGACTAATAGGGGAAAATTAGTTTAAGAAGTCCGAGTATAGATATCCAAGGTAGCCCAAAATCACCTCATCATTTCTTCTAGTCACTCTTGGAGGAGAGAGCTTTCTACTTCTTTCATGCGCGATTTCTGGAGTCAACAGTCGCCCATTTTCAGCGCCATCTCACACGAGACATGAGGGGTAAGTTCTAAACTCATCCAATAACATTTTTATACGGTCGAGTAGCAAGTTTAGGCTCAGGAAAAAACCCTAGAATCCCAGTTGTGCACGAACTCCTACGACACAAAATTGACCATAGCGGCCTGTCAGCTCAACCGAATTGGACGAGACTTGAGATGTAGCATGCCCCTTGATAATAGAACATTATCGTTAGATGAACATTTGGTAGGGGTCGAGGGGGTCCCAAGTAAATAATCTAGATTTTTGTCATATACGAGAATTGGATTATGACTCCACGGGAAGCTTATAGACAAGGCCTATACACAATGTACCTAGATGGTTTCAAGGAAACAATCAAGGCAAGCTCTCAAACAATAGGAAATGGCTCAAAGGCTAGAAAGTCTCAAATTTTGACATATGAAGTCAAACTGACTTGGAATGAGTCCAAACTAGATGAGCAACATCAGGACTATGTAACGGACATGTCCATGGCTTCAAAAGTGACCAACCAACTCAACATGCCAAGTAGTCACAAAAATTGATGATTCTAGAGTCGACAAGAGCACAAAGGGATTTCAACAAGACCAAACTTTACCAAATTCATTTTAGGACTTGTTTTAGATGTATTAAAGATGTTTAAGTCATCAAATTATCATTTCATGCAAAAAAAGTGATTGCTGTAAATAATTGCGATTATTTCCTTTTGTACATATTTCGCTTGAAAATTATCCTGTCACTTCACCTATCACTTGTACACATCTATTACATGCCACATGTCAAGTATGGGCCAAAAAGATCAAGAAAACCTCTGATTTTGTATTTAAAAAAAAGCACTGAAGGCTCTTCTGTCCAAATTTTGAGTTAACAACCACATTTTTTGATCCAAATCACCCCATATCTCACACACAGACTCTACATCATGTCTAGAACCAAATTGCAACAAAAAATGTACAATTTGATAAAAAAGTTAATAATCACGATTAGTTACCTTTTTTACCAAAATGGGTTCAAATTTTAACTTTGACCTTATGGGACCAAGTACATGTTCAAGTGTACCAATCAAGTTTGGATCTCAAAAACTCAAAATCTCTTTATATCTATTGTTTCAGATTCTGAAGCCTAAATCTGACACCATTTCACCCAGTGCACTCAAATGAGCCCACACTTCACTCAGAGTATCTAAATGCCACGTTTCAAGCCTGTGATGTCAAAAATGCCAAAAGTTGGAAAAATTCCCCAGTTGTTAATAATAACGATTATTTACTTTAGTTGCAAATTTTACCTGGATTGCATGATTTTGATCTCTATATGTTTATATGCATCTATGTATGCCTTAAAATTGATTTGAAGCAAAATGGACATCATTTGCCAGCAGTTCAGACTTAGGGCATTTTAGAGCAGAATCCATGAAATTTTCTAGCTTTGACACTGTATTCCCCTAATAGGTGTAGTGCAAGCGGTTGAGAAGGCAAAGAAGAGAATGTCTCAGAAAGATAAGTTGCAAGAATTGCCACCATACCAGTTGGATCCGAGCTTTGTGAAGATGGCAAAAGCAACCTACCTGTCCAAAGAGTAGCTTGAAGAAAACAACAATACGGTGTTCACCGGAAGATTCAAAAGTAAATACGAGCACTAGGTAGAGTTGCAAATGCTACCCAAAGAGGTTTATGATGTCAATGCAAATCTAGACACTAAAGAAGCCAACAAAAGACTAGGGTTTTGAGAATTCTACAACCAAGAGCCATGCGGAGTGGATTTCCAAAGAGCATATGAACTATTATCTACAATTAAAGAAGATGGATCTGCTCAAATCACTGACGAGCAGGGGAAAAAAATTGAAGTGGTTATCAACAAAGATATAGTAGCCGAAGCACTGAAGCTGCCAACAGAAGGTATGACAATGCGGGCCAGGGATAGGAAAACAACATGAACTTTTACCGAGGATACCGTTGCTGCCACCTTCTCCGATCTCATTTTATTGCAAGTGGAGGATCCAACTCATGTTTACCACCAATATTTCCACTTCCTTTTAAAGTTACCACCACAATACACAACTCCGAATCATGCAGTTGCAACTACTTTCACACAAGTGTTTAAGTCAACAACAAGGCAGTCAATAGATCATGCGCATTATGTGCTTACAACACGAGCACAAAAAAGGAAGGAAAGATCCCGTATTTGGGTGCTCCAGAAGTTCTAACATGAATCACATACCATGCTATTGGAATGGCAGATAACTTGCTGCCAGCCCCAGATCAGAAAACGTGGATCATCTCAGCTCAACCTTCTCCACGAGCCACAAGATTAACAAAGACATTAGGAGAAATATGAACCTTATATGGGCTTTGTAAGGAATCCTAATTTTTAGGGATTAAGGCTAATGTTATGTAGGGTTAAGGGGACAAGGGCATTCAAGAAGCTAGTTTTGAGTAGACTTTTCTAGCCTTTTTTTAGACACATGTAGGATGTGGACCTAAGAGGTCACTTTCTCTCTCTAGCTTTTGGAAAGTGAAGGGAGTAAAGGGGTGTGGCCACATCAGCAAAAACGTGGGTCACTAAGAGCCAAAATTTGACTTTTTTTCAAAAAAGTTATTTTTACTTATTTTTGACTTAAAATTCCCTCCCAACATATATACACATCAAAAAATCATTTTTTGACATTTTTTAAAACCTACAAACACTAAAAGTCCACTTTTTCAAAAAACAAAATCCCCCCTAAAAAAAAAACCTTTGTTCTCTCCTCCTCCTTCTTCCTCTCTCCCTCTCCTCTCCCTCCCTACCCCCTTCTCTCCTCCTCCTCCCCTCTCTCTCCCTCTCCCCCCTCTGCCCCCTTCTCTCCTCCTATGTTCCTCTCCTCTCCCTCCCTACCCCCTTCTCTCCTCCTCCTCCTCCCCTCTCTCTCCCTCTCCACCTCTGCCCCCTTCTCTCCTCCCATATTCCTCCCTCTCCCTCCACCCTCTTTCTTTTCATTCTTTGCTTCCTCATGCAACAACTGCCATGGTGCTCACGGACATCACAAATCGTATCCCTCCACCACCATGTACTCCGCACAACAAAAGTGTACATATTGCTTGTCCGCGGTGTTTGCACCCAAGGCCGCAAGTGAGGGTGAGCAGAGGTCATCCCAAGATCGTCATACTGTCGGTCAGACGAATGTGTATGGTTCTTCAATATCTTGGGAGGGGAGAAGTAGGCTTGTTAGGCTATTTCAATTGGTTGTGTATGGGTGCAGGTGCTTCTTTGCATTCGTGGATGCACGAATGTCAAGCTCTTCAGCTCAAAACAGTGGCATTACAAGAAACAATGGGTGCAGGTTAGAGAGGTCAAGTGCATGTCACCACTTTTCCTCTAAAACAGCCTTCTTTGTTACATCTTGCAGGTAGGTGCTTCAAATCCATCCTTATTAGAGGTGGGTAATCTCATCCTAATGCAAGAATGGCTCAAGGAACTAGCATAACATGAAGCTTTTACGGTGGCACAAAGCTCTCCTCAAGCAATGTGGCTCCCACTACACCAAAAATCACTATGCTAACATGGAGAGATCCCTAGTAGGACAATACAACAACTTTTCATCAGCAACACACCCTTTCCTAACATGAGGGCACCCCCACCAGAGATATTTTTATATGATAGGTCACCCCATGAGCATACCATGTCATGGAATGGATGTAAGAACTATGACTGCACTACCCCTTGGAAGTTGTTCACGAATGTATGTTTATCAAAGTTAATGAGAAGAAGTTTGGAATTTTTTGTTTGTTGATGTGTAAGAGCACTCTTGGTCTACCATATTTTAGATTGTTTGATAAGTTAAATAAGATTTGTAGTCATTTAAAGTATCATTTTTTTTTTTGGTAAGATTGTACATGAGAAGACATGATAAACTACAAGAGATCTTGACGGAATAAACTTCGATGAGATTCCCACCATGCACTTGTGACACCAAACCTCTCCTTGAACCCTTTGACTTCTATCGTTGTGGGGAGTCCAGTGGAGGGCTATTTTCAAATTTTTAGCATAACTTTGTTTTGAAGGAAATTTTGGTTATTCTAAAGTTTATACACAGTCTAGGAGTTCATTCTGATTGTTTTTCTTCAGTTTCAAATTTTGACCGAGTACACTCCTTGGAAGCCATTTTTGAAGGTGTTAGGGCGAGATTTTGGGAAAGTTTTGTATGTAGGAAATACAGTCCTTAACACAATAAAAAACAATGGTTCTTTGAATATTTTCAGATTCCATGGTTTTAATGCTCGTTGGAGTCCGTAGATTAAGAAAAAAGCCAAAAATGTATGTTTTACATCATTTTTAAATAAATTGTCAACTTGCACATTGATTTTTGGAGAATGCGAGCAAGATATGATTTTTTCTCATCACATGATGGTCGAAGAACGCGATGAGATGAACAAATTCATGTGAGACAAGCCCAAACGGATTCGGAGCCGATTGAAATCTAGAAGCTGTTGAAAATATGCTCACACGGTGAAGGAGGTGCTTTAAAGCTATGGAAATCAGTATAAAATGCAAGCAATAGCGTTGGAGGCTATTCAAGAAGTTGTAGAGGCTCACATCATTTCAGATGACTTTGCAATGACAAAATGATTAAGAGTTGTGTCTACTGTCTCCATAGTGATTTGGCTTTTCGGTTTATCCATGTGTTTTAAGTTAAGTGGTTTTGGCCATGAAGAGTTAAATTTAAATCAAATATTAACATTTTTGCCATCCTAAGGGGCAAACAAAGCTAGAAAATGCAAAAAAAAGGGTGGCCACAAGGGCGCGCAGATGGCCCATCCAGCAGTTTTGGATGGCTCATCTGCGCGCCCTTGTGGCCACCCTTTTTTTTTTGCATTTTCTAGCTTTGTTTGCCCCTTAGGATAGCAAAAATGTTAATAGCTGATGAAACCAGATGTTTATGTAGCATGAGACTAGATTTTTATATTTTCCAATGTGATTTGGCCTTTTGGTGCATAGAACTAGTAAGTTGAGTTGAAGGAAGGCATAATGTGCTTGAAAAGTTAAATTTTACATTCATCTCACCTTTTCCAAGGTCCTGGAGTGCAACAATAGCCTAATTATGCAAAAAAAAGGGTGGCCACAAGGGCGCGCATACGGCCCATCCAACAGTTTTGGATGGCTCACCTGCGCGCCCTTGTGGCCACCCTTTTTTTTTGCATTATATGGCCTTGTCTGCCCCTTATAATAGCAAGAATGTTAATATTTGATGAAACCAGATGTTTATGCAGCATGAGACTAGATTTTTATACTGTCCAATGTGATTTGCCCTTTTGGTGCAGGGAACTAGTAAGTTGAGTTGAAGGAAGGCATAATGTGCTTGAAAAGTTCAATTTTAGGTTCATCTCATCTTTTCCAGGGTTCTGGAGTGCAGCAATAGCCTAATTATGCAAAAAAAGGATGGCCACAAGGGCCCACATATGGCCCATCCAACAGTTTTGGATGGCTCACTACGCGCGCTTGTGACCACCCCTTTTTTTGCATTATATGGCCTTGTCTGCACCCCAGGATACCATTTTTTTTAAAGATTAAGTGAAAGCAAATCTTTATGCAACATGACAGTACAAATTCCACTTCTTTTCACTCAGATGTAATTAGAGCTCCCCCCCCCCCCCCCCCCCCCCCCCCCCCCCTTTCTTTGTGTTATAAGATCCGGAGCATTCACTATGTAAAATTTTCCTATATCACGTGCGTTCACTAGAATGGATTAAAAGTACCCCTTATAGGCCTTATCTACACATGTTTCTGCAACTTTACAAGAATATAAAATCCCTTCTGTTGAGCACATGTGCTATGTTACATATACTTTAGTGAACTCCCCATGTCAACGGCCTCACAAATCCTGTGCACTAAACATTAAACACTAGAAATCGACCAAACAAGGAGCCAATTTTTACTTCCTTGTGTCCACCTAGTGTTCTTGTGAAACATTGCTAATGATATATATTCAACATCCCCAAATGAGGACATCTTGACAAAGTTTATGATCCACTTTAATAAGAATAACCATTAATGATTAAACTGAAATCAAAGTATTGCTTGAATTTCTTCAAGGTGGAGTGATTAAGACTTGCGACTTGAATCATCGTATAGGCAAATCAAAATATCGATAAAAGTAAACAATATTTCTCAGATCTGTATGAAATTTCAGTAATCTAAATTAAATACTCTCACTCAATGCGACACCATTTAACAAAAAAACATATTTATATTGCATTTATAGAGGAATCTAGCCTCATGAAAAATAATTACAAATGGAGACAATGTTGTTGCTGTTAGGCTTATCTTACAAGTATTTGTCTTCCTCATCTAGAGATTCATATATACTTGAGTATTTGTGTGTCTATGACACTAGCGAAGATAGTAGTACTATATGGATGGCTTCTATGAGAGCTCCTAGTGAGTCCCTATTGGTTCAAGATTCTAAAAAACACCTACTATTCTTATCAAAATCTTTTAACATGGTAGTGAAAGGTTCCTCAAGGAACAAAAATAGAGTGATTTCCATCTCTGCACATGGTTGCTTACTCATGTCCTCTTAAAACAAGTTGAATCTGTAAGTAAACAAAAGATTATGTGAGCACAAAGTTATAAAGTACAAAATGATATCATTCCAATTATCTAATGACAATTATACGAAGAATAAATTATAAGAAAAATCTTTGACGACTCTCCATAGATAACACAACTTACTTACATTGTGAGACTCAAATCACATGCTACACAACTATAGATGGCGCACCAAAGTCATCAACAAAATAGCACCACCCAGTGTTATGAGGTGTGAAGCCTAAACACTGAAATCCATAAAGAGGTTAATTCTCTCCAGCATGATAAACTTAAAGATGGAGATGATGTTAAGCTCTGAATGTAAGCTACAAGGGTAGTTTTCTTACCATTCTATCTTTATGTTGGAGATGAACCCTTGCAATGCCCACGCGATATTCACACCTCCTATTGTTGTGGTATGCAACGCATGTGAGCTCATACTTTTGCCACCTTCGGGAGTAGAGGTTTCCATGTAGTGTGAGTGAATGAAAGTAGAAGGAGTAGAATCTTGTTTCATGTTGTAATGGAGATGAGAGAAGGGAGAGGAGCTAGCTTGGTGTGAAACTATGTGGTGGGTAAGGGGAAGAGATGGAGGAGGAGCTTGCTTGGTGCTACAATGGAGGTGGGAGAAAGCTAGCAGAGAGATAATGATGGACTATAGGGGGTGCATGTTGTTGTTGCAGCAATGGAGAGCTTGGAAAAAGGTTTGTAGAGAGAGAAAAACACTTTTTAGCTATAGAATAGGTTTGGAAAGACTTTGGAGGGTGAAAATGATGTTTTGATTTGTTTTTTTAAAAAATCAATTTTTTGGATTTTTTAGTGCACGTTTTTAACTTTTGAAGGTCAAAAATACTTTTTTGACCATGAAATAGGTTTGGGTACTTTTTAAGGAGGGAAAACTTGAAATTTGAAATTTTTTGAAAATTTAAAATTTTTAGTGTATTTTTAAATCCGGGCCAAAAAGTGGGGGAAAAGAGGTCAAAGTGGTCCCCGCCCCCCCCGCCCCCCCTCTTTCCCCTAGCCACATCCCTTACCTTCTCACTAGTTAAGAGACAATTAAGAGGTGTAAGGCTACCTTGTCCCCCTACTTTTTTGAGGGTATAGAGTGTGTCCACCACCTTCTTCCTATTGGCTGACCTCTAATTAACCTTAATCCCAAAGGGCCCCTAGAGGGTTCATATTTTTCCTAATGAAAAGGGTATATAAATCTGATGAGAAATCAACAAAAAGCTTGCATGAAGCTCACAACAGTGAAAGCTCTGACAATGAAGAAACAAGGGCACAAAGAGAAGAAATGAAGAAGAGAGCAGTGGCAGATCATCAAGAGGAGCCTCAATAGAAAAAGGCAAGGTTTGAAAGAGAGAAACGATTTTATGAAAGAAGCCACCAAGCTGCAGGCAAAAACCCCGAGTCATGGAGCTCGAGGGAGGTCAAGGGTCCAAGGACCAAGAATCCTGTGAAGAAGGTCCCAGAGGATCCGAAGGATTTACTTGAGCCAATGTATGCAAAAGACAAAGCATTGAAGATTTAGGAATCTCTAGAAGCACAAAGGAAAGCAAGAGAAGAAGTGGCTGAGCAACAAAGGCAAGTAGAAGCTGCACAACAAAGTGAATCACATCTTGAACAAGCAGGGGTGTTTCCAAGACCCTCTTCACCAATTCCAAAACAAGAAGATCATCCCATGCCAAGTCCAATCCCTTCACCAACTGCCAAATCCAATGAAGGCAAGGAAGAAAAGGGAAAAGAGAAGCAATAGGAAGAGGCAAGTTTTGAACAGCCCAAGGGAAGCCAAAAAAACTGAAGATAGACCTTCTACAACAACTCAAGCAGAATGAGTTGAGGCGTCCACAAAGCCTCAAGAAGAATCTTTTGAACCTACAAGGCTACAAACAGAATCCGCTGCTAAAACTTCTGAGCCTCCCCAAGTAGAACCTGAAGATTGGGAAACCACAGATGAAGTGATCATGTAGGTAAATGATTATGCAAAGCAAATGCAGCTAATGACACAAAAGATGAGAACAACAACACTTAGTCGTAGTGCCAAGGCTAAAGAATTGGAAGAGGTAGTAGATTCTCTACAAGGTGAGCTCGAAGACAGGATGAACATTATTGAAGATCTTCAAAGACAAATTAAAGAGCTAAAAAACAAAGTAGAACAACACCAAACGATCAAGGAAAGATAGTAAAAAGAGATGGAAGATTTGGGGGAGCTCCTCACGAAGCTATCTGATGCATGCAAAAGTAAGGATCAAGAACTGGCTGACGTGACCAATGACCTTAAAATTACTACTTACTATAGTCCAAAATATCCAAGTGCAACTAGACGGATCCAATGCCTCCATGCAGTACTCTGAGTAACGAATCAATGACCAAGTGGCATTTTTAAGGTAGATAAGGAAAAATCCCGCCATAGCTTCACTGAAGGGAGAAAATGAAGTCTACAAGACTTTGGAAAAGAGGAACAAGGACCTCAAACTTGAGTTGAAGCTTGAACAAGCACAAAGTCAAGACCTTGCATTAATGCGGGTACAAAGAGAAGAGAAACTTCTCAAGGAGATAGAAGGTTTGAAGAGAGCCAACCAGCTGCTAAGAGAAGGACATACAAAAGCTCAAGAGGAGGCAGGAACCTCTGAACAACCAAGCATAGACATACCATCAGTCTCCTTTGCAGTATGGAAACACAACCATCAGAAGGGCTAGCAAGAGATTCGGAGTCTCAATACCAATCACTGAAAAAGAACAAGTGCCAATGGTCCAGCTTCCAAAGTTGAAGAAGATTCATTGAAGGAGAAGATGTTGAATGGAAAGTGGCAATGGATTGGGAGTTGAGAGTTCTCCACTCAGTCTATGTAACTCAACTCACTCCCAACCAAATCAATGCTCAATGGCATCAGTAGTCGTTGCTCTACCCATTGATAAAGGTGGAGCTATTGCAAGTATAATTTGTGCTTGGTGCTGCCTTTGTATGTTCTATCTAAAATAAAATTCAACATGTAATAGAACTTCTCAAGAAGACAAGGCAAGACTAGTTCATGATGTCGAAAAATTTCCTGCTATTTTAAGTGTTGGAAAGGAGGTTGCCAAGAAGGACGATGAGGAAAGCTCTAAGGTTGCTTCTGTTTCTAATAGTCCATCTAGTGGAGAGCAAGTTAGAAATGCTCGAGATGCCATATGACTGCATCAGATAACAACATAGCTACCTCAAATGGCAAAGGAGATATCAAATTGGCCTTCACTTATTATTTGCAGTGAATGGTTTGAGTTTGTATAAGGATGGACACTCGTCGTAGAGGGCACGAGTCACTAAGGGTGCTGCTGATGTGTGTGATATCGAGCCAATGGAGGAGAATCCGGACCGGGCTTGGTTTGTGAGTGCGCATGTAGATTGTGTGCCATTTTTGAAAGCTTTAGACATGATACTACATTCTGACATCGGAAATGGAGTGGCCTATGCACAAGACAAAAATGGCAGTTTTGTAACATAATAGAATGTTCTTTCTGTAGATGCAGAAACCCATCTCCCATGGGCAACAGAAGCATTAGGGTGCTTACGGGAAGTGGCAAATCTTTGGATTCGCAATGAAAAAGCTGTCACCTCTTTCCATAAAGATCACTATGAAAATCTTTATGCAGTTATTGCAGGGGAAAAGCATTTTACCCTTTTGCCGCCTACAGGTCTTGACCGCCTTCACATACGACAGTATCCATCAGCACTCTCAGAACCAGATCTGTGGAGAGAGAAGTTTGTTATGTGGCTCAAGGTCGTGCACGTTCTCATATCTGACAAACCAGGAGGTAATGTTCTGTCTGTGTTTGTGAGGAGGTAATGTTCTGTCTGTGTTTGTGAGTCAGCTTTGATAAGTCATGTAAGGGTGGATGCATGCTCGAAGTGTTGCAAGGACCTAGCTTATATGGGGAGCAGCTTGGGGCCATATAAAGTAGAAGGGATTCCCGTCTCCGTGCTTGGGATGCTTGCCATCTTGTCCACTACCTGCTCCGCTACACTTGCCTCTAGTTGTCACATGGTCATCCTGCCACTAGTTAGGCCGAAGCTTTTCCTCTTTGTGTTATGGAGCGAATATGCCCTCTTAATTTGTTTGCAAAATGAAAATCCCAAGTTGAAATGTAGCACAACAAGGATGAAAAGAGTGAAGAAGATTCTACTTTGGAGGGAAGGACAAGGGGATGGATAGATTGAGAATGTGTCATAAGCTCCTTACTTCACAACCTTAGATATAACAAGCCAGGTTACTATAGGATAGGCATTATCCATGATAGGCCAACAAGACGCTTGCTAGTGTGCGAGAAGATTTGCACAAGAATAGTAAAGAATCTTTGGTTGGCATGTGGCTCACTAGCGTCCAATCAGTTTTGTCCAATCAGTTTTTTAAATAGTAACGGTAGAATTGTTTTCATCTCTACTCCAAAGAAGTTGTAGTTTGTTAATGATTTTTTTTTTCATCCTCGCTAAGCCCAAAGAAAAGTCTTTTAATCTTGAAGATATGTCTTTTCTTCCCTACTAGGGGGTCTTTCTACACTCAATTGGATGCAATCTATCCACAGTCTTCTTCCTCTTCAATTAGATCATTTTGTTTAAGCAAAATCCTCAAGGCTCACACTCACGCACCTAGTCAATATCGAGCTCAGGACCTCAACCACGAGGTTATATGTCATGTGCTTCTAAATTGTCATGTTACTAGAATGCATAAAATAGTGGGTCATTACATTCTGTACGAAATCCATATGAGGGGGGATGGCTCATTGTGAGAACGTCCATATCTTGTCCGTATGTACGGGGGTAGGTCAGCATGTAAGATACCGTATATAGGGGGGTTTCTCTAATTTGGATGCACGTAGGTGACATCCCTCCATTACTAATAGTGAATCCGCCGGGGATGAAAGCAACTATAGCTTCTTTGCATACACTTAAACTCACTTGCAAATTTGTGAAGATCTTGACACCATTGGAAAGGATGAGAGAGGGTAGAGAGGGACGGAATGTGCAATGTTGCTATTACATGACAAATTGAGAATGTAGATGTCAAAACCTTGCTCGATCTAGTATGCAAAATGTCCTCTTAAGATGAATTGATGCATTTCCAATCACGCTCACCTACGTGTGTGTTGGACGTCCAATGGATTTTAAAGGCGATGATGGGAAAGAGGAGAAATTTTGATGCTGATGGAAATGGGATACATATACTTGTGTTGCAAGACTATTAGTTGGAGCACATGTGAGATTAGAGAGGGTATTAAAACAACATCTTTTATTTGCTGGAGTTAGTGAAGGCTAATGAAAATTTTGGCTTGCAAGAGATGTTGCCAATGTTTGAGGCTTGAATGAGAGTGGAAATGGTTGAAAGAACTGATATTAGAGTGTATTTCTCTAATTTACTCCTCGTCTTGCAACTTTCTAAACACCCTACGGACTTGCCACTACAGCAAATCATCACTTCCTCCTCTAGCTGGCTTTGCAAAGTTACTCTTCTTTGGCAAGCTTCCATCTATATTGATATCTTCATCCTCAACGTCGTGCTAAACTCCCTCCACAACCCTTGAAGTGAACCTGGATCTTCTCACTCTCTTCATACCTTAGCTTGAAAAGTTGTTGTGGGGAGAGAGAGAGAGAGAGAGAGAGAGAGAGAGAGAGAGAGAGAGAGAGAGAGAGAGAGAGAGAGAGAGAGAGAGAGAGAGAGGTTTCTTGCATGGTGCAAACCATGTGTAGATTGTGCACCATCATCCTTTGTCACCTACAACAAGGTGTACTATTGATGCACAAACCCAAGCACAACCTCCATGAAAAGCTATATTATTGTACAATGCACCAAATAATTTCCCCCATCCCACCACACTACCCTTCCCTAGATGGCAACAATGTTTTTTATGGCAATTGATACCATATTAGTGAGAATTTGGGAATTTTCCAATTTCCACTTCATAAATGAGCTTCAGATTTGAATACATGGCAAAATCTTAGCCGAAGTTTTGAGATCATGGCTTGAAAGAGCTTTTTAAGTACTACCTTGGGGAAGGATTCAACCTTAAAAAATATTTTGAGATTTGTCCATATGGCCAAATATTCAAGACATTGGTGATTCCCAAATTGGCTCTAAAGTCTCAAACTCTCTAATATGGTGTTATTACGTACATGCAAGTTAACAATACATACAATTTCCACCATTATCTATGGTACTCTACATAAGTGGAGAGGACACAGAGCTACAGTGGATGATGCTCTCTCTCTCTCTCTCTCTCTCTCTCTCTCTCTCTCTCTCTCTCTCTCTCTCTCTCTCTCTCTCTCTCCAACGTGGATGGGAAGAGAGATTTACTTCGTGCAGTATTCCTAGTCTCTCAAAATTCAAATCACTCTATCATCTTTCTCTCTCTATCCATGCACATCGTTGTGCAAGGCTAAAGAGAGTTTTATTTTTATTCATCCGACAATCATTCTCTTTTTGCAATGTGCAAAACCTGTCTCTTGTCTTTCTCTCTCTAGCTATGCACACCGGCATGCATAACTTGGGGGGGGGGGGGGGGTCACTATGTATCAATTTTGTATATCATGTGCGTTCAAGTAATATTTAGAAAACTCCTTATCTGAAAAAAATTACAAGTAAAATACACCCTTTTCCTATGCAATCTGTAAAAGAAAATTCCAATTCCATTTTATGGTACCCTTTTGTATGTGGAAATATGAGAAAAAGTTAAGTTGAATAATCCCTTCTGTTGCAATCACATGATAGTCACATAATAATTTAGTGATAGCCCCAAGGTGCATAACTAGAGAGAGTTTTATTTTTACTCGCCCACCAACAATCATGTTGTGTTTGCAGGGTGCGAAATCTACCCCTCTTGTTTCTACTCGTCTCTTTTCAAGTCTACAAAATCTCCTTCAAATCCTATTGGATGGCCATAGAGGTGGACCAATGAGAATTAGGCTAGAGTAAATCTAGTTTAGTCAATTTAAAAATGCTTGATAAAAGAACCAATAGAAATGAAGATCCCAAGGGGTCCAATGAGCATTCAATAGTCCAGTGGCTTGCCTGATTCCTATTGGCTAGAAGACTAAGAGGTCCAATGAGAGTTTAATTGAATTATTTAATTACCTAAAGCTCTCACAAAAGGGGAAAGGGAGACACATGTCAAAAGGCTATCAATTATGCTTCTAATTTGCGATTGGCTAAGCTTTGCAGAAGTCAATAGGATGTGAGCATGAGAAAAAATCAAGAGGGGTCGACCAAGAGAGAGGGAGTCTTGCATTTTAATATACCTGTCATGCTTTTTCATGTCCCGGACAATGCTAGCCAGCACAATTTTGACATATGCTAACTAGTACAATAACTTAAGCTACATCTCCAAGATCTATGACATATGATATATCAATAGAAAGCACTTGAAACAAGGAATCCAAATGTACAACCTCCGACAAATTTTGATATTATTTGTAAAAAATCTACCGGACGCCCAACTTTTTGAAGATGTGCTAACTTGAAACTGCTAACTAGCACAAAAAGCGCGACAGGTTAACATGCTTTCACCCACACACACACACAACTCATGTGTACAAGAATAACTCCATCTCCTTCTCCAAGCATTGAGAAGTAGAGGCCTACACGAACAACTCTTGGCTATGGAATGCAAATTGAACCAAGAGCCAAGCTTCAATGGCATGCTCATCTCCTCTACCATGCAAATTACTAACTTGCTAAGCTATGTTATTAAAGTGATTATGTGAGGAGAATACTTCTTTCTTGTAAGATACATCTTCTTCCTCTCAGTTTATCCTCATTCCCTGCTAGCTCTCACCATTTTTGAAGGTGTGTGAGGTCTTGGGACTAAGGCTAGGGACTCTAGGTGCGTTTTTCAAGCATAATTTGGTGCATGAAGCTTCCATCTTCATTGCACCAACTAGTTTGTTAAGGAACACAAAGATTGTATTGTACAATACAAAGCCTTTATGGAGGGGAGACCGGCTCCATGAAAATCCGGTCCTCAACTATTGTCAATTGTTCTATTTCTCTCTCTTTTCAAGCATTGTCAATGCCAAATTATCTAGGTGTAAATTGCTATGTTCCTTTCTCAAATTAATTACTCTCTCTATTCTCATTAGGAACTTGTTCTTAATGAAATGCTCACTATGTTATCAATTTCTACAACACACAAGTTACTAGTGCATTGAATGTTACATTGGTATCAGAGCTATTGGTTTCTCTTTTCTAGCTCAATAAGAGAGGTCCTCAAGCTTGTTACAAATGGTTGGTGTTATTAATTGAAAAAGAGTAATTAGAATAGGTATTTTTCATCCTTGAAGCATGCCTACTTCATGCACTGAACGGGGATACCGTCGAGAGCTATGGTCTTAATAATGGAGTCCTACGGGGCTTGCCTATGGCTTGACAATTATTGAGCTATTAGAATCTTGACAAGAATTGGTGTTGTCTTGGATATATTGAACTCTCTCTTCTATTCCTTGCAATTAATAATATTCAAGCCACGATAGATTATTGAGTGCTTATCTTAGGTAAAGAGGAGTAGCAACTAGGGCTTGAAGTGCCAAAGTACAAGTAAAAATTTACACCTAAATTTGCTAGTATGGCTGACAAGGGAGAAGAGATTAAATGAATGTTGATAGCTTTGATTTTGCTAATGAAAGAGCAACTAATGATGCCCCTATTCTTGAAAGCTATCTTCTCTCTAGGCTTCAACAAACCATGGGCAATCCATGCCTCCAAAGTGAAGTGCTACAACCATTGCGCACCCATGGTATTCTCCAAACTCCCCACCAAGAAGAGAGTACATAGGAATGTTCCTGGTGAGACTTCCAAAAGAGGACTCTCTCCGATAAGGGAAGAACATTCCCTACGAAGGGCTCAAAAACTTGCTAACTCAATGAGGCATCTCCCCCCAAAAGGAGAACAAAAGTTTCAACAGTAGAGCCCACAAAAAGAACGAGAAATAAGTGAGTCTCCTACCACCTCGGCGGAGATGGTTCCACAAATACGGCGCGCAAAATGCTCTCCAACACTGCCTAAACAGAGAAGACCATCGCATACTTGTCTACACCATAACTCAAAGAGGGAAGAGAGAAAACAAGAGAAGAAAAAGGCGAGAAAGAGGTCAACGCATTCTCCATCTTCTTCATCCTCTTCCTCTTCTGAACAAAGTGATGGTGCAGAACAAGGGAAGAAAAAGGCGAGAAAGAGGTCACCCTCTTCTCCATCCTCCTCATACTCTTCCTCTTCTGAAGAAAGTGATGGTGCAGCTCTTGAACCACCTTAAAGAAGAGGCCATGTTGTGTGGCCTTTGGGAGTTAGCATATTCCACCATATCCTCAGTTAAACCATATCTGGAGAGCAAAGATGGATTTTGGAGAGCAAAAACAATAATTTTGGCCACGCACCATATCTGCGGTCATACACCATACCACGGTGGCTTCAAGAATCAACTTCCAATAAGGATCTAAGAGAAATCTTAAGCCCATGGAAAACAAGTACTGTAATGATCCTAAGGGAAAGGACAACATCCAAAAGTCTCCCAAAGGAACACCAAAAACAACAAAGGTAAGGATAAGGGAGTTTATAAAGGCAAAAATAAACTCTCTTCTAAAGAGCCAGAGTGTTATCGGAAAGATAACCGTTGTTTCCAGTGCGGGGAGCAAGGGCATGCCTATCATGCTTACACCCACAAGTATACACGTAATAAGCCTCTTAGAGATACCTTGGTCAAAATTCAAGAAGATGATGCTCATCACAAAGGATCTCCTCTATGCCATGCTTGGGGAAATGTTAGAGAGCATGATGCTTTTATTCTCTTTGACCCTGGTTCTATTCACAATTTCATATCCACAGAGTTGGCCTTCAAGCTAGGCATCCAAGCCTATGAGATGGGAGATGTTCTACCTACCAATGGTGCTTTCAAGGGGCAAGAAGCCTTAGTCACTCCCTTAATTGGGAGATTGAGGCTCCATGTCCAAATCTGTGTACAAGGAGGATTTCTTCATCTCTCCTCTCAAGCATGAGACTGTAATCCTAGGGGCACCATGGTTTGATTGCATGGCTGCCAATGTTGAATTTCCTAAAAGGCAAATCTCCTTTTGGTTAAGGGAAAAAGATTTGTACATAGATGCTAAGGAGTTGGGATGTACCATACCCCTTGTACATAAGCAAGCTTTCAATAACTCAATAAAGAGCTCTATTTTTGTGCATGATTTTTGTTAAAGATTCTCAAAATGCATGTAATGCTTTAGCAAAAGAAAATATAAACAATCAAAAGGAACTAGAGTTCCAATTTCCTCAAGGGGTTCCAAGATGTTTTTATTCACGACATCCCTTGTGAACTACCTCCCAAACGAGGGAATGTTGACCATGCAATTGGACTTCTTCCAGGAAGCTCACTGCCTAATAACCTCCTTATCAATTTTCTCAAGCTCAACAAGGGGAGATTATGCGGCAAGTGCATGAGTTGGTTGATAAAGGCATGGTTAGGCCTATATCATCTCCATTTTGTTCACCAGTGTTATTAGTGCAAAAGAAAGACGGCACATATCGTATGTGTGTCGACTATAGAGCACTAAATAGGATCACTATCAAGAATAGGTTTCCCGTTCCACGGGTAGAAGACCTATTTGATAATCTACAGGGGTCGATCTACTTCAGTAGGATTGCTAAAAGTGGCTACCATCATTTAAGGATAGTTGATTAATACATAGTAAAGACCGCATTTCACACAACATTTGGTCTTTACGAGTACATTGTCATGCCTTTTGGCTTGACCAATGCACCAGCCACATTTAACCACTTGATGCATAAGCTATTCAAGACTCACCAAACCTTTACTAGAGTGTTCCTTGATGATATATCATCTACTCTAATTCATTAGACGAACACAAGAAACACCTCCAGGTAATATTTCAAGTTTTAGAGATAATAAATTTTATATCAATCGAAAGAAAAGTGAAGATGGCCTAATCCAAGGAATTTGCATAAACTAAGAAGTTTTATAGGTATGTTTGCATACTATAGATGCTTCATAGAAAAGTTCTCACAAATTGCGGGACCATTACATGACCTAACAAAGAAAAACATTAGGTATATAATGTCCACTTAGGAGAACAATGCTTTCAAAAATCTTGAAGAGAAGCTTATCTCTTACCTTGTGCTTACACTATCGGATCTCTCAAAGCCATTTGAGGTCCAATGCAACGCTTGTGGTGATTGCCTTGGAGCTGTTTTGCTCCAAGAAGGACACGCCATAGCCTATGAATGTCAAAGGCTTTGACCCTATTGAGCAAGCCCTAGGCATATATGAGAGGAACTCTAAGCAATTCTACATGCTCTAGACTCATGGAGGCACTATTTATTGGGGACTCCTTTCATTCTGTGAATGGATCACCAGAGCCTTAAGTGCTTCATGACGCACGCCAAGCTCTCTGAAAAACAAATGAGGTGGGAAAAGTTGCTTTTGCAATTTCATTTTCATATTGCTCACATTGCTGGCAAGCATAATCAAGTGGCCGATGAACTCTCAAGACGACCCAGAGTGAATTTTGGTATCCATAGCAACTACAACGATCTATCTTCTATGATAGATGAGTACGCTATTGATCCCAATTTTAGAGATGTGATTTCAGTCCTTGCACTAGGAAAGAAGGAAGAACCATTTACCCTACAAAATGGTTATCTTCTCTATGGCAATAGACTATGCGTTACTAACTCACTACGTGAGAAAGTAATGAATGACTGTCATTCTCCTCCTTATGCGGGGCATAGAGAGATTTAGTCTACCCTAAAAGGGATAGAAACATATTTCTATTGGTCTACCATCAAAGAAAACATACAAAAGTACGTCTGAAAATGTGTGTTATGCCAAAAAATGAAGTTTGATAAAGGGAAGCAACTTGGATTGCTTCAGCCTTTGCCATTCCCTAATTCACCATGGGAGAGCATATCCATGGATTTTATCTTTGGATTGCCCAAGTCTATCCATGGGAATACAAGAATATGGACGATCGTAGACAGGTTTAGCAAACAAGCGCATATTCATACCTGTCAAAAATACTTTCAAGGCCCATCAAATGGCAACCCTCTTTATATCACAAATCTTCAAATACCATGGCTTGCCAATGTCTTTAGTATTGGATAGAGATCCTAGAATGACCAATAATTTTTGGAAGGGTATCTTTGAGAATTTAAGTACAAGGCTAAACTTCTCTTTGGCCTATCATCCCCACACGGATGGCCAAAGTGAAATAGCTAACCTAACCATTCTTGATCTACTAAAAGCTTATGTCACAAAAGTAGATCACGAAGTCCCTTGCTACTCAAGGTACATGGGAAGATATTCACTGCAAATGAATATAGCCGTCCAAAAGATTAAGGATGCTATATCAATCTCTCAACAAAGGCAAAAGGCTTCTACTTGATAAGCACAAAAGAGCCCTAGCCTTTAAACAAAATTATTGGGTCTTGCTTAAGTTTCCCAAGGCTCAATTAAGGCACACAACGGGCAAGAATCCTACACGACACCAAAAGTACTATGCTAAGTTAGCAAAAAGTACTATGGTCCCTTCAAATTCTTAGGCCAATCAATGAGATGACCTATCAATTTAAGTTGCCCAACCATTGGCTCTTACACAATGCTTTTCATGTGAGCCTACTAAAGCCTCACAAAGGAGAGCCACCTCAAGAAGCAAAGACCCACCGGAGATAGAGGACCAAGAAGAGGTGTTGCACCCAAGTCCATTCTCCAACGCGAAGACAAGGTATTACGAGGCGGTACGATTATCCGACAATATCTTATCAAGTTTAAAAATTATACTTTTGAAGATGCTAGATGGATGCAAGGCATACAATTAAAGGATATACTAAACCTTGTCAATGCTTACAATGATTCCCTAGAGTAAGCAAACGTATTTATATGTATAAATGAATAAATTTTTTGTCTTATAAGACTCTCTTTTTCTTTATTGTGCACAAATGTTAATAAGTATGCATGCTTAGGATCATGTTTGTGGAGACGACGTCTCCCAACTACCAAGTACAGTTTGTCACTCTAGTATGGAAGATTGATACGGACTCTCAAGGGGTTCACTATGTGTAAAACTACCATATCACGTGCGTTCAAGACATGTTTGTAAAACCCCTTATCTATGAATTTTGTTAGGAATATAATGTACCCTTTTCTCTTAAAACCTGTAATTTTTTTTCAAATTTGAAAAAATAATGCCCTTCTGTATATATATTTCAGTAAGTTCCAAGAACTTTAAATACCCTTCTGCTGAACTCACCTGATAGGTTACATTTTTACTAGGTGATCTCCCCGGGTACGGACTAAAGTGTAGACATGCTTACAGTATCTAAGGCTCTTAAGCACCAAATGGACTAGTCATCCATTCTGGAATGGTGTCATAAGGTAAACTAGGGAGCATGTGGGACGGGTTTCTAGCCTCACTCCTATCTTATTGCAGACATAGCGAGAACCACAAACATAATTTTCAATCCATGGGACGATGCTGACTCAACTAGTGCATAGAGGCTACAAGAGGGTGTCCATATCTTGAATAACAATAGAAAACTCGCATCCAACACAAGCTACACTCAAATGACCAAGGTCACCAAAAGCTAGTCGCTAATTGGCAAACAAATCATAATTGTTACAGCATCAAGCGACATCCAAATGTTACGAAACTTCTAGGACATGTATATAAGACCTAAGCACACATGCTTATGGTCTCAAATCTCACTTTAGGTCAAGTGCAAAAATCACGATTATTAACAGCAGTGAGTTTTTGACCTAGTCGTTTTCGACCCAAAATGCTTCTAAATGCGTAGCAATGATACCCCAATACCCCGCCTATGCTTACTTTGTGATTTCCTAGCTTAAATTCCTACTTATGATGAAATTAGACCGCGGGTTGGCGATGTCGTAAGCTACGATTTACCATGATATGTTTATATCAATGCGTAGAGCTCTGGCCTACGGTTGCAACGCAATAGACCACACTGCAATGTGACAATCGGGAAGGGAGTAGGAAGCACGAGAAGGAGAGAAGTGAGCGATTTCCTTGGTCAAAACTAACATTAGGAGAGGATGGGGTCTAGGAGGGCCTCTTTATTTGCCATGAGATTATGGAGGTGATTAACATTTTGACAAATAGATGCATGCCATGTGTACAAGAATGGTGGGTGTCTAACAGAGGTGTAAGAGTGGTCAAAGGATGCACTTTCCCCCCAAAAAATGGGGTGGACAAGTTTATGGATTTTGGCCTTCCATAACTCCTATATATGATCTCGGATTGAGCGGAGATTGTAGATTTGTAATCTGTACGCCAAAATCTTTCCATAAATATGCTACATGATATGGTTTTTCTCGCTATGTTTTGAATTTTATTTTTTGGGGGAAATTTGAATTCAAATAAACTAGTCATTTTGCGTATTTGAATTCAAAAGCCATCCTTTGATTGCTTTCTTAATACTAGAGGTTTGACTCCTATCGTAATCTGAGAGCTCTAACTAAAGACAAGTTGATACAATCTAGAAGCTTATAGCCCCGGTTCATTGATTACACTATCCATCTGGAAAGTAAGAGTTACAACATTCCCAATTTATAAAAAGAATAAGTGTTTTTACAATAAAAGCTCCCGAAAATGTTATCTAAGTTAGCATGCTCCTAACATTCCCACCCTACTTGGCTGTGTCGTCTCTTGACACAGCTTCATGGATTGAAGTAGTCTTTCGGTTGACGGCTGGCGGGGTGGTCTAGGTTGGTAATTGGACACTTTTATGTCCTGGGACACTTTTATGTCCTGTTAAGTGACCATTTTCCTTGAATTATGTCAAGAGTTTCAAAATGGATTTTGAGGTTCTATCTATCTAGAAAGTTGTCTCATGAGCTGAAAACAACTCAACATTTTTTTGGAATATCAATTCCATCTTTAACATTGTCCTTGCACAACATTTCACAACCTAAACTATGTGAAAAAACGGGTCCTGTTTTTGGCTTTTTTCAACTTTTCACAACTATACCACTCTAGAATTCATGTTTGTGAGGTCTATAATGCTAGAGAACTATCTTTAGTAGTCCTCAACATGTCCTGATGCTTTTAGGGAGAAATAAATATTGAAGTTGTAAGTTATGACCAAATTACAAAAATTGTCAAATCCTGTTTTTTAGCCAATTTTAGCTCTTCTATGATTTTTTTGGTGGATTCATGATATCCAAAAGCATTTTTGATTTTCTATGTCGCATATTGTAACATAAAGCTAACATTCCTTGAGTTTTGGGGCACCTAATACCCTATTTTGCATAGTACACAACGATGGTTGATTTTTTCAATTATAGAAGAAAACGAAACATTCTAGTATATCAAGTATAGCTTTTTCAATATTGTTAGTTTCTTGTGACAACTACATGCATTTTGTAGGTAGTAACCATATCTATTCATAAGGATCAAATTTGGCTAGATATTGAATAGTTTCTATGGGATTCTACAAGTCATAATGTTGAACCCAGTTTTTTCATGTTTGCTGTATTTAACACTTCATCTTTGTCCCCAAGATTCCCCTTGGTAAGAGATGTATTATTCTTTTGACATGCTCCATGGCTCCTTATGAACATAAAGGACAATAGGGAACTAAGAAAACAAGCATATATTATTTGTATTGAGCGTGGCTATAGAAACTTTGATGATAGGTTTGCAGAATGGTAAAAATTAAACTTTTTTGTACCTATTTATTTTGGCAAAACAAAAAATAGTGAGTGAGAAGCAATCATATGTTATGATCACCAACCCATTGAAGTTAACTAGGGAAATTATCTCAAGTCTTACAAAAATCCCTAATCTTATTTTTATGCAACAAAACGTAAGAAATGACTGTTCTGATGAAAATTCACTGGTCCATCAACTTTGGAGGCTTGGTGTGACCAAAAGATGAGAAATTTTACAAGTTTCTTATTTTTTCCATGTTTAGTAGGCCTTGAACTATAACCTCATGAAAGGATTTTACAAAATGAGTGGATCTACTATGGTTTTGGAGGTTTTTTTCAAAACCTTGAAAGGACACTTTTATGTCCTGTTAGGTTACCAACCTAGTGTTAAGCACATGTAGAGCTTTCTCATATCTGATTCATCTTTCTTTGTCAGGGACTTGAAAAACTACATGGTGACTTTGTTTTTAAGTTCGCTAGATGAATAGACAACAAATCTTGATGTAAGGTTGTTGATCACTGGCCCAAAGATCTTTGGCCGCCATGTGAAGAATCCAATATAAGATGACTCTTCAAATGCCAACAAACTGCTTGATGACAGGAACATGCATCTAGTGTAGAATTCGTAGAGGACTTCTTCTGAGGGCAGTCCACTCAAATCATAGCATAGACCTTTGTTGCCTTCTAGGAAAGACATCCAAGGAGCTCTTGCTTGCTTGGGATCATGAAAAGCTTGAATACATGTAAGCAGCATTCAACAGATTTTATAGAGCATAGCACATGAGAGGTCAGGTAGACTTTTGAAGAAGTTCATGGCGCCCGTTAGGGTTTTCACCATGTATTTCTCTGTTGCTATCCCCAGCTCTAGAGCTAGTAGTCTTGGGTAGTTGAGATAATTTGTTCTCTTCTACCTCAATGCATCGTGTGCCTACCATGTCCTTACCCTTGGTACATGACAGAATGTGGGGTCCTTCTATATTGCTGAAGGTGCCCTTGTAAATAGAATGAGATATCTAGAGTTCTTGTTGAGCTAGTTCTTTCTCCATTTGGGGTGGAGAGAATCTGAGCCTTCTGCTTGCACATCCTTGTAAAGTCTTTCTTTAACATACAAAAAGGATTCCATCTCTCTCTCACTCACTCTCTCTTTCTACAACTTGAAGAGATCAGTTACATGAATCACATTGATCAAAGGAGAATGCATAGCTACATTTACAAGCCTTGCAAGGTTTGAATAATGGTGTTACACCATGGGTCAGCCAGATGAGTAAATAGGTTGTCAACAGGGATCTTTCCTATAATGTTGTGCTATATCACAAATCCGAGGAAGGCCAGCATAGCAAGCCAACCATTTGCAATCTCCTTCTCCTTGTATTCCAGATAAGTAGGGAAGTTGAAGGGGTTGAAGATGCCACCAGGGTATCCAACCCTTAGGGTTGAACAGATCAGCATTCACACTACTAGGGTACTTGATGTCTTGCCATCTTCTCACCTCCACACAAAGAGAGTGGAGGCAGGGGCGAAGTACTTGACCTTGCCCCCATCATACCATGCAGGAACATTGATGACACCAATCTTTGTCAAGAGGTCGAGGATCAACATGCCAGCTACTCCAAGCATTGCCTACCTTCCATTTTGAAGCTCTGCTTGCACATACCATTTGAGGTTGGCAGGATCCTCAGCCAAGCCAAGGGGGTCGAATCCATTATCACCGGCAAGGTTTCTGTCAAGGTAAGCAGGGGATGCCAGATCGGGGAGCCATTCCCCTATCTTTGCCTCGACCTTGAAGGCACAGACACGCAAAAAAGATGACTTGCATAGAGACGAAGAAGGGCAGGAAACGCCCAATGTCGCCACACTGCGAGTCCAAGATCATAGAGGTGCCAGAGAGAGAGAGAGAGAGAGAGAGAGAGAGAGAGAGAGAGAGAGAGAGAGAAGTCGCGAGGAGAGAGAACGGGAGAAGACCCGAGAGTGAGAAGCTCGTGTGTGCTTGCAGAAATGGCTGCTAAAAAAAAACCTAGGTTTAGTGTAATCCCACCTACAAATTTTGAAATTTACCTGTAAATTTTATTTTTGAAGGTGAGAAAACCTACAAAATTTTGAAAAAGTTAGTGTAATTTGGTGTAAAAATCTTCAAATTTTGTCAATTTACCTCTGTTGTTTCACATATGTAGGTTTGCTAAGTTTTTGGAAAAAAGTTTTTTTTTAGCGCTGTGTTGGAGGAGATTTTATCCTTTTGCGTGGAAGGGTCGTGGATGCCCTCCACGGGTACGCCCTCACTCTGCATCGTATCGTGCTTCCAAACAGTGAATGCGACCCCGGTACGATTCCACCTGGAAAAACAAAAAAAATGCAACGAAAGACGAAGCAAAATTGGCATGAGGAGACGCAATTATGGATCTGAAGGGTGTAGAGAGGGAGAAAGACATACCATGGTAATAGAGGGTGAGGTACATGAGGGAAGCTTCAAGAGGAAGGGATGCTGACAGCGTGAGGAAGATGGCGTCTTGGATAGTGGTAGAGATATGGAAGAAGACTTTCTTTCTCTCTCAGAACTCACCAGGGACCGAACATTTGGGACAAGGAAGTCGCAACAACTACACAACTCAAGCGAGGGCAAGGGTGTGGTATGAATAGCCCTTAAGTTTAATGCTCTTTGTTTTAACATGCCTAGAGTGCCCATGCACGGGATATTTACCACTTAAAGGCATAGGATAAAGGGGCCAATATAAGGCACCCTTAGTCTCTATCCCTCTACATTGAAAGAATGGCCTCACTTGGTGAAACCTTTGTGATGTAACCCCAAGGTTGAGGGTTCGAGGCTAGGTTGCATTCTCTTGGGTGTATTCTCTTCCTTTATTGGGGCGGGTGGTTCCCACGGTTGCCTCTCGAGGTTGTAATGTACATCAATGTACAATTGTAAATACATGATATGTGTAAACAAGGATCTAGATGAGAAGAAAGAGTTTGAAAAGATACTAAACAATGCACGCACATGCAAAGATTGAGAAAATTATTATAGGTTACAATGATTGGTATCGTGGGTGCAAGACAATCTCTTGATCATGCCATTGGTGTTGCTATTGAGTTTGCATATGAAGAAGAAGAAGAGAAGAGGGACTTTGATGATGTGCAAGAAGACAACAATAAATAAAATGAGGGTGCAGATGTGGAGACAAAGCCTATGCAGATGGTGGTATTGATGATGATGATGTTGAAGAGGCTAATGAGGGTCGGAATGTCCAAGATAGTGATGTCTAGTGGCTACATAAAAGAAGATTAGTCAAGTTTATGGTAGCATCAACCCCAACAAATCTAGAAGCTTGTTGAACAAGTCTTAAAGATGTTAGCTAAGGGAGAGGACAGGGAGGTACAATATCTTCTCATTGGTATAGCTATCTTAGTTTGCTAATGGATTAAATGAAATCTTTGAAATACCAAGAACAACACCCTCATGTGAAAGATTCTTTAATTGTCTTGTTAGGCCATGTGTCTTATAGCATAAGCACTTACCCCCCCCCCTGTGGAGTAGGTCCCCCCTCCCTTATGCATATGGTACGGGCATGAAATAATGGGGGGCTACCCCTATTGTATAGGCTTATGTTTGACCTCTAAAAACCCCCCTCTTGTACACTCACGTGATACCATACAAAAATCCATAGTGAATCCCCGAGCTTTCATCAGGCTCTTTGAGACTGCAAAAGTACTCTAAGTGACATCATTGTATGAGTGTGTGTGTGTGTGTATGAGAGAGAGAGAGAGAGAGAGAGAGAGAGAGAGGGGGGGGGGGGGGGGGGGGGGGATAATGCAAGTCAAAGCTTGTGGTTACTTGGTTGGTATTGAAAAGCATTAGAAGAAGAAGAGGAGTATTTTAATGTTACAGGAAACTATTCCAAGAGACCTTAAAGATCTATCCAACGAGGAGAGTTAAACGAGAGAGAGAGAGGGAAGTTAATTCCAATCAAAGCTTGTGAGTACTGCTCACTAGAGGACTACCAAATGGAACCATACAAAAGGCACTACCCTAGCTTGGTGAGAACTAGTTCATTCAAGACCTAGTTTTGAGAATTTTTGTGTGTGTCTATGATCATTGCTCGATTTTTGGTTTGTTCAAAAAATCTCGCTCAGTGCTTGGTAGAACTCATGGATTTTTGGGCTACTATCAACTCACAATAAAGCTGAGGGACTAGTAAAAGATGTCCTTTGCAATAGAATGGGACATATTTTCTTATAGAGTGATTTCATTTTGCTTAACCAATGCACTTGTCACATTTCAAAGGCTAATGAGTCATGCATTCAATAAATATATGAGAAAATTCTCAGATATTTATATGGATGACTTGTGTGTGTATTCTCTACAAAGAGACAAACATGTTGAGCACTTGAGGAAGATCTGTGAGAAGTGAAAAACTTATTGCATTTGCTCAAACCCAAAAACAATTGTCTTCAAGGTAAGACAAGGAAACATTTTAGGGCACATAGTGTCTAAAAATGGCATTTCCACAGATCTTGAAAAGATGCAAGTGTTTATTTCTCTTTTGAGACCCACCAAAGCTAGAGAGGTACAAGCCTTTATGGGCCATTCAAGCTATTATCAAAGGTTTATGATGTTGCAATACCTCTCTTTGCTCTCATCACCAAATTCAAGTGGAATGAAGAATGTGAAAAAGTGTTTCAACAAATAAAACAAAGGTTGAATTTTGCTCCAATTTTGAAAGCTCATGATTGGAACAAGATCTTCCATGCCCATGTAGCATTGGCATGCACAATTGAATGCCTCTTAACACATCCTAGAGAGTGCAGTATGGATTTTCCAATCTGTTACTCTAGTAGAAAACTCAATAGTGCAGAACGAAATTACATAGCCACAGAAAGAGAGGGCTTGGGAATGATCTATGTAGTCAAAAAGTTTAGATATTACTTTCTCACCAATAGATTTTTATTCTTTCACTACAAGAGCTTGCTTAAATTTCAATGCCAAATTACCGACCTGAATGACGGGCATCGGCACATGTGTAGGTAGATGTGGAGGGAGATCAAGTTTTGAAAAAAATTAATTTCTGAATTTTTGGTGCCTATACCAGCGCCTATATAGATGACTGTATAAGTGCGATATCAATGCCTATACTGATGCTCGTACTGGTGGACCCTGCAAAAAACAAAATTGTGGGTCTTTCCTGCACATTTCCGTCCTTTCTTCGCTTCTTCTCTTGCACTCCTCCTCCTCACTTGCTTCCGATATGTTGCCTAACGACTTGCCGAAGGTGAGATTTTCACTCATGGACTACTCCATATCATCAAGGTGAGATTCTTTTCAAGGTTTCTTGTAGGTTTGTGCAATTTAGTGTATGTGTGTGTAACATAGCATGTGCATGTGCGTTTTTTCAAGTTTGAAGACGTTTTTCCAAGTCTTTCTTGCTAAAATAGGCCGCATGTGAGTGCTCTAACTTTCTTTTTTGTTGCATACACACATACACACACACACATTCACATAAACATGCATGCAAGTAAATAAAAATGCACACTAAACAATATAGTAAACACACATAATTAAACACACTATGTGGACACACAATCACATTTTATATTTATAATGCATGAGGCAATCTTAAATTGTGGCTTATCGTAGGTGTTATGAATGTCAATGTAAAAATGTTCAAGTTATAAAGTTGGTTTTAGTGTTGATTAGTTTGTGTTATCACATTTATAATAACATGTTGCAAGATAACAACTTGAAATTAAAGGAAGCAAGCAATGATGAGGTCAAGTTATGTTGCCTAATCTCTTTGCAATTTTCCTTTTCAAACCGCTTAGGGTTAGTGGCTTTTTACTTGGCCACTCTAACGCGGCTTATTGTCATATTAATTTAGTCATTTCAATAAGTGTCTTAGGGTTAGCCTCTTAGGGTAAACGATTGGGTTGTTTTAGTCTGCTTAGGGTTAGTTGCTTAGGTAAAGTGGTGTTTGCTTTGTCGATTGCTCAAAATTGGCCTTGTAAAGGCACTTAGAGCTAGTCATGTTTTGTCGCTTAGGACTAGCCACTTAGGTTCTAGTTCTTTGTAATTTGAATATTAGTATTGTTCATGCCTATCTAACTAGGTGTTATGCCTTTTGTTACTCTCTCCACCTAAGCAGTCTTGTTATGCTCATTAGGAACCTATTCTAATGAAATGCTCACTATGTTCATGTTATTTTTCGCTACACACAAGTTACTAGGCCATTAAATGTTACAGAATATAATTTTCCATGTGCATATTGATGCATGAAACCTTGCTATTGGGTGTGTTCTAGCTCAACCAGAAGAACATAAATTGGACTACCCCATTAGCTTTGCAAGTCATCAATTGAATGATGCCGAGAGAAACTACACTACTACAGAGCGGGAAGGTTTACCTATGATTTACGTAGTGAAGAAATTTCGCTACTACCTTCTTGCCAGCAAGTTTGTTTTCTATGTGAATCATCAAGCCTTGTTGTATCTAGTAAATAAACTTTGCTCCATCTGAATAATTACACGGTGGTTGTTAATTCTCCTTGAGTTTGATTTTACCGTTATAGTGAGACCTGGTAAAAGACACGTCATGGAGGATCATTTGTCTTGCATACCCAATGGTGAAGCCTCTACTGGAGTTGATGATAAATTTCTTGATACTTGTTTATTCCTAGTCAAGACCATACCTGAAGGGAGTGAAAAGATTGTGAACTTTTTATTTAATGGTTTTTCACCCAAAGAGCTTCGTAAGGACATAGCTTGAAAACTGTTAAAAGAGTGTGAACCTTATTCTCTCATTGCAGAAACTCTCCACAGGTTAGGGAAGGACGATAGTTTTAGATGTTGTACCTAGGAAGATGAGTATTTGTACATACTGCAAGAAGCCAACATGGGTATAGCCGGAGGACATGTCTCAGGGGAACTAACAGCTAGAAAGATGTTGCAATCAGGCTAATGGTGGCCTACCTTATTCAAGTATGCATCACTTTTTGCAAAAGAATGTGATGAATGCCAACATTACAAGATCACACAACAAAATGATAAGATGCCCTTACATCTTGTTAAAGTGACTCAACCATTTGAAAAATGCAGTTTGGACTTTGTAGGCCCAAACAGTCCGGCAGCTCATAGTACTCAATCTTGATATATTATCATTGCCATTGACTATGTAAAGTGGGTGGAAGCCAGGGCAACACGCAAGGCTGATGCAAGGTCAATTGCCAAGTTTCTCTTTGAGAACATTATTACAAGATTTGGTTGTCCCTTTGAGATTGTGAGTGACAATGGCAAATGGAGTGATAAAAGAACTCACTACCAACTTCATGATATCTCACCATAAGTCCACTCCTTGTTATCCACAAGAAAATGGCCAAGTTGAGAGTACCAACAAGACCTTAATCTCTATCTTGACCAAAATGGTGGAAGCTCATCGTACAGATTGGGATTTGAAGCTTATTTCAGTCCTATGGGTTTATCGTACTTCTTACAAAGTGGCTATTAATTGTACACCATTCAAAATGGTATATGGTCAAGAAGCAGTTATGTCATGGGAGTTTGTGATTCCTAGTATGCATGTAGCTTTATGAGAAGGTTGGGATGGTAATCCTTTAGTTGAGCGCTTATATATCCTTGAGAGGTTAGATGAAGAAAGGCAATTGGTTGTGCAAAATGCACTTGTGGAGAAAGATAGGAGGAAGAAATGGTTTGACTGTCATCTAAAGAACAAGGATATCAATGTTGGTGATAAAGTCCTTATGTATGGAGTGCGCAACGAAAAGAAAAAGCTGAAATATGTGGGAAAAGGATCATCTATAGTATGTGAAATCACCCCACAAAGAACCATTCGTGTGGAGACTCTTTATGGGGTTGAAACCATCAAATTCCTCAATGGTAGAAAATTTAAAAGATATTATGATCCTTTAAGCCAAGAGGAGCTACGTGCCATCCATCAAAAAAAGGTAGCCAAGCCACAGATAGAATTGAAGAAGATACAAGCTCAAGCCGAGGCTAAAGAGAAACAACAACGCATAAGAAGCCAACGAGAGGCCAACCTTGGAGTTACACATGCATTCCACATTGAAATAGAGGATGATTGGTTGGACTCTAACACACCTCTACGATACCCTATTGAGCTAAATAGCACCTATGGAAAAGTGCTATATAACACCTTATTGGACAAGGGTGCTAAATATAATTTGTTGTCATATGGATTATGGTGTCAGTTGGGAAAGCCACCTCTATCTGAGAGTATTAGTCAAGTCAAGGGTGTAAACAAGAAGAAAAATGCGGTTTTTGGAATCTGGAACACTTCTATCAGTTATGACAATGGGGTTGTAGCTCAAGACTTTTTGGTCATGCCTGTTGGAACTATGGAGGGTAATATAAACCTAGGACGCATGTGGATGATAGCCACCAAATGCACCATTGATTGGGGTACTGGGGGTGTCACAACGAAGAAACCAACTCTTAGCCCTTCCCCCCCCAAGCCATAGTCCTTGAGATATTGCCTCTTAAGGAAATAAAACCCAAAACATTGAATGTCCACCATATGTCCCCATAGCCCAACTCTCTAGAGCTTCAACTGTTGTAGTTGAAATAAAGCTTGAGACACACAAGACCCATCATAATATAACAAAGAAAACATACAAGTGGGTCACTAAATCTTCCTTAGTGACCATAGCATAGGAGACTGGTAAAAGACGTCCCACTCACCCCAAGAAATGTAAGAAACGTTGTGTTGGATTCCCAAAAAACTATTGGAATCCGAAGGCTACTATGAAAGAAATATCAAATCTAGATGCCAAAATGTAAATTGTGCTCTTACCTATCACCTGAACCATGTGAGCCCAATCCCGTAGCTCCAAAACAAATTGAAGCTCGTGGAAAGGAAAAAATCATGGAATGCTACACACCCGCTCCAGAGCTAGTTTGGGTACCGAAGAAAGAACGATTAGTTCCACCTAGATCAGGAACAGATGAGTCAAATGAAGCTTCTTGCTCTTCATGTAGTTCATATACAAAAATAGAAATTTTGACACAACCTCCACCTACCATTTTACATATCCATACTAACAAGAAAGAGTTTGCACCTCCCATTGCAAGTTCATGTTGGGAGGCATTGTAGCACGACCTAATCGCAACCCACACAAAATTATCAAATCCGTGGATCTGCAACCCGGCTAGGGCATGGAAGCACAAGCATCATATGAATAGAAATAGAGGATTCAATAGATCCCCTCTCCAATGCAAGTAGAGATTAGCCATGGCAAGACTAACTCTAAACCTACTCTAATCACTAATCAATAAACTCCTATGCACATCAAGTCCACCTAAGTCGGACTTACCATAGACTAGAAACCCCAAGCACACTAATGATAAGCACACACTAAATACCACATGCCAATCATGGAACTTCATCAATAGCTACACACACGAGGTGAATGGTGCTAGAGCTTCATAAAACCTATCTACACACAAGCAAACAATAGGGCACACACACTAATTACAAGATTAAGACCCCACTTAATCAACCTAATTAGTGATTCTAAATATCACAAATCGAATGCTTATGGAAGAAAACGAGTGGTTAATAGAAAGAAGTACATACCTCTCTCAAATCTATAATAATGAGAGTGTAATTTTACTACTTCATGATATAATGAAATGTAGAGAAGAAGTAGACTAATGAGAAAATAGGGATTAGGTTAATCAAGAATATCTTAATTTAATTAAAATGGTTAGCACTAGCCTCTTAAGCATGGAAATTAAGCAGAACATGTAATAAGCATCAAAGACCACGAAGAATGAATAAAACATGAAGACAATTAACAACCATGCAAAGTGAATTTTTTGCTTCTAAAACATGGGTGAATCATATTCAAAAACTAGATAACATCAAGCAAAAAAGACACCTATACTATTGTGAAGATTAAACCACTTGAAATTTCAGTTTTATGCATGATACACAAGCAATAAATTGAGACCCTAGTCTAATGCAAGTTCATAAACCTACTAGCCTAAAACTATGTGACTAGTGTTATTAAATCATTCAAGTCTATCATGTGTATGGGCTATAAAAAAGCTCCTAATCGATTAGTACATTGTCAAAGCTTTTTTGAAGCTCATGGAAATTGTGCTTGTTCATTCATTGAAAAAACTAAAGCACAATACAAGGCTACCACCCCAAGGAAAGTCTATGTGCGACTCTCGACTCCTTGAACCCTCAAGAAGGTGTTCCAAAATCCTACTAGCCTACCAAGGTGATGGCTAACCCCTATCAGCCCAAGGCATCGGTTTAGGGCCTTGACCAAGCAATCCAAGGTGCTCCCCTCGCTTGCCAAGTGCGAATAAGGGGCAAGGCCTCACATGCACACAACATAACATAAAGATTTTGGTTTTCATGTGTCTAGTAGCATTTTTGCTACTTTCTCTCGACACTTTTTTGCTTCATTGTTTCATTTTAGCACTTTTTAATTGCTTCCAACATGAGATGTTTATGGTAATTGGACTAAAGGATTAAAGCCTAATCATATCCCTAGGTCATGTTAAAAATGAATGGAGTATAAAGACAATCACTAAGAGTCTAGGACTAATGAGAAATGAACCTACATTAACCTAAGGTCATGGCCAATTACCTATGATTAGCACACATAAAACCTAAATTTTTTATGAGTTAATATTCACAAAGCAAAGTGTTGAAACGTTAGGATGCCTAGCATTGGAACATGAAAAAAACATAGCTTAGAAGCAAAAATTACTTAAGCCAAGCATAGAGAATGAAGAAATATAAAGAGCAAAATCATGGAAGGATTACATCTATTCATGCTCGTTGTGCATCCTTGAGCAAGCATCCCCTTTGTTTAGAGAAGTCTCTTGATCGTTTTATTCAAATCCAAGCTTCTTGAATCTATGTGTAAACACAAGCTCCAAAGGCCTTTTATTGGAAGCCAAAAACACAAAAAAACATTAATAAAATCCTAAAGCTAGGGTCTTGCATACCCAAATTTGCCAAAGGGAAAAAAACCAAGGGAAAAAAGTACATTTGGTTATGCATATGGTGCTCTTTATACAAATTTATGTATACACATCAACAATGAGAGAGATAACATGAGGTTCTACATAAGCAAAATTTACAATTTTTACAATCTCTCATGCATGATTCAAAAATTAATTAGTTTGTAGCTCACTTGAAGTATGGAATTAAAAACAAGCCAAGAGCTAAAAATAATGCAACTTTGAATGAAATGAAGTGGCTCTCGATAGCCAAATTTTACAATTCAAAGCTACAAAAAGTTGGCTAACAACTAGCTCACATGAAATTTTACATTTTTTAGAGCAATCTAATGAGATAGAGATGACTGCGACTTGATGAAATGAAAATGAATGCACTAGCCAAATTTGTACTTGAAATCTCCCAAAAAAGTTGGGTAAACAACTAGCTCAAATGAAAACATCTTCTATTTAGACCGAGCAATGAGCTAGCATGTATACAACTTTTAATCCAAATAATTGGAATGGCTCTAACTAGCCACATTTTGCAATATTTTGCAATGATGACCCCTTCTTGGATCATTTGGAAACACACTCCTGTCCACAACCCTTCAAAATGAAAGCACAATGGTTAGTGACAAAGCATTTATACATGCACATCAAGCACCAGAAACGTCATGCTTCATCATAAAACCAAAATAATATTTTATGGCCATTCGACAAATCTCAAATAGTCAAATGGAAGGATTTTTACATACTTTTTAAGCAATAAATTATAACAAGCAATACCAAGCTCAAGACCAAAGTCTCGATCAAGCCTTAATGCAATGTCAATGGTAAAAAAAAAGGGAAGATCTCATGCATCCCAAATGAATTTTCCATGTAGTGCAATGAGACTTCAATCATATCAAGCACATAGGCAAATTTTTAGTGCAATAGCTCGTTTGCTTGCTCAATCTAGGAACCCACTCAATGCTCACATCCAGCTAGCTCTCATATGGCATGCATAGCAAAGAAAAAACATAACACAAAGTCATTTGTCGAGCTCCCTCAAGTTCCATCTCTAGTAATATGCCAGTGCGCAAAAGCATTTTGCATTAACCTGAAGTATCACAAGAAATTTATGCTCATCAAAGCAGGTTTAACATACAAAACTCTCTCGTTGATGAACCATTTACTCCAATGGAAGGGAGGTCAGGTGTGTGGGAACGCATGCTTATATATATATATATATATATTTTTTTTTAAAAAATTTCTCAAATAGGATTTTGCTCAGTACGATGACTGCAGCTGCGGGGTCGCCAAAGAGAGAGAGAGAGAGAGAGAGAGAGAGAGAGAGAGAGAGAGAGAGAGAGAGAGAGAGAGAGAGAGAGAGAGAGAGAGAGAGAGAGAGAGAGAGAGAGAGAGAGAGAGAGAGAGAGAGTTGGGACTCGCAATTTGAGAGTGTGTGTGTGTGTGTGTGTGCTTGTGTTGAGCATCCTTGCAGTCAGAGAAACGGTAGCACTAATAGCACAGAGAAACGGCATAGTGTGTGTGTGTGTGTGTGTGTGTGTGTTCAGGTACCCTTCTTGGCAAATAGGCCATACTGGTGAGAGGCATGCTTGGTGTGAGCCTAGGCCCGGACAACAACTTAGCTAGTTTTGGTGTGAGCCAAAAAAACGATGGGCAGGTCCTCAGCTAGATGACAAAGGCAATGTAGGCAGCATTCAACGCAAGCATGGCACGTAGCTACGGAGAAATCATGAGCGAGCCAGGTGCATGATGATCAATAGAAAAGAGCTAAAGGATCATAATTTCTGTGTGTCAAGCTCGAAACCTTTGAAAAAGGGGTGTGTCTGTGTGTTTGATGGGCTGTGAATAGTGGGGCCAGTTTTGTAGATGTTCTGGGGCAACGCCTTTTGAGGTGAGGCAAGATGGTGGGGCTTGTGAGGAAAGTGCCTTGAAGGCAGACCATATTGTGATGAGGCGGGGCCATCGTGGGCATGAGCAAATGATTGGTGGAGTCTACAGAAAAAAAGGAGGGCATTGAAGGCCAAAATCTACACGCGTGAGAGATGAGCCCAACAACCAGCTTTACTGAGCATGTGTGTGTGTGTGTGTGTGTGTGTGTGTGTGTGTGTGTGTGGTGATTTTGCTAGCGCCAAAAGTGGCAAGCCAGCTAGGATCAGCAAAAAGCACCATAGGTGGCGAAATGTGTGTGCGTGAGAGCACTGACTCAGCAGCACGATTGTATTGTATTTTTATTTTTCTCAAAAAAAAGGTTCTGCTAGAGGGTGTTTCCATGCGGCATAACAAAACAATGGGAAGTGATATGTTTTCATGGCCATACACATCAATCAAATTAGCAATATGCTATGATCAACATTTCAATACAAATATGGATCTATAATCAATCCATTGATTATAAGCACTCATCCATCATTCAAAAAACATCACGCCTTTTCTATTCATCTCCCATCACTCTTCTCTTAATTGGAATGAGCTCCATTCTGATTTGCTATGTTCGTTTGCAAATGCATAAGACACAAGTTTCAACACATTGATACACATGATAGAGCATTGATACACATGATAGAGCATAGAAAAATGCCAAACGTTTCGTTTTTATTGCCATATTAACATGAATTATGATGGAATCACACAATAAATTCCTCATTCTAGCATCAATCAAGTACTACTATCTTGGCTTTAATTTGATGCATCATGTGGTCATACATTCTCAATTATGTCCTAATGCAAGCCCCAAAACCATTTTGACTTGTAGACCACATGTGGCATACAAACATTGAGTGATCAAATTTTGTTTGGCCAATCAAAACATAATGTTCAATCATCGCAACCTTGAGTTTCTCATTTCCCCTAAAAATTCATCCAAACCTAATTAGGTTTGTCATCATATTACTTTTGATTTAAATGGCATTTAGAAATCATTGAAGTGATTACCATATCCAAATTTGGCATACATGGTCATGGTAATACATTAAATCCTTTTCAATCGTGTATCAATTGAATCATCTAGATCAATTAATTATGCACAAACTAATCATTTAGGTATTGAAATCATCATAATTAGTGATTGCTACCAATTATTCATCCCAATTTGAATACGGAATGCCATTGAGTAGGCACACACACCCAAATTTAGACCGATATTTTATGCACTCAATACATCAATCTCTTATTGAAATGCTCAGATTGCAAACTCAATCAAGCATAAGTGAATGCATACATGCTAAAATTCTAAAAAATTAGCACTATTTCTACCCAATCAAGCAATGCACACACTCAAAAATTAAGCACAAATGATCAAATTTGGCTCAATTGGCAATGCATTTAGGTTTACACCTAATGATTGCACACACTTTTTATGAACATTTCACAATCAAAAATCATTTAGGTACCCTAATTGACCATCAATCATAAAAAATCAAGTGTTCTTGGATAGGCACACACACTCAATTTTTGCCCAAATTTTTGGCAATTAGGCTTATCCAATGATTGAATTAGACTAGCATATACATCAATTACATGGTCTCATACTCATAAATCATCAATTTTATCAATTATTATGTATGCACACACTCAAGATTAGGTGCACACACACTTGAAACTTTGAAAGTTTTTTTCCCTTTTTGGTGCATGTACACACAATGATTTTATGCACACGCATGAATTCTTGGTGAGAATTAAGAATTATTTTGATACGCACAAAGTTCTTAGTCACAATTTGACCATCAATTTCATTCCAAGTGTATCAAGTTAGGTGCAAAGTGTAGGTAAATTGAATTACACACCTAATTTTAGAAAATAATTAGCAACATTGTTCACCACATTAATCAATAAAAAATGGACATGAGCAAGTGAGTGCACTTACATTGTAATCACACTTCAAGCTATTCCTTTGCTCCACGCAAAGACGCATCATTGCACACACAAGTGTGTGCACCATCAAATCGGTTCCAAAATTGACCATTTGTAAGCCAAAAATCAAACACTCAATTCATCAAATTAGGCATAAATTGGTACAATTAACTTGATTAGAGTGATGATTCCACCTCTTAAAAGGGGATTAATCATACATTACACTTCAAATGTTAGTGGTTAGGTTAGCAAAGTTAGTCAAAATTAGTAGAAATTAGCATGAAATTAGTACAATTAGCATGGAAATAAAGCAAAATTAGTAAGTTTTAGCATGAAATTAGTGAAATTGGAGGTTCTAGGTATTCATAACTCAAGATTAGCATCAATTTCTTGCACAAATATCATCAAATCACATGAAAATTGAGTTACACACATGAAAATTGAGTTACACACACTCAAATACAGAGAAATTAGTAATGAAATTACCCTATTCTACACATCCTCAACTCACTAGCTTAGGTTATCGATCCCTGGCAACAATGCAAAATATTGGGGGGCGTTGTAGCAGGACCTAATTGCAACCCACACAAAATTATCAAATCCATGGATCGGCAACCCGGCTAGGGCATGGAAGTACGAGCATCAGATGAATAGAAATAGAGGATTCAAGAGATCACCTCTCCAATGCAAGTAGAGATTAGCCATGGCAAGACTAACTCTAAACCTACTCTAATCACTAATCAATCAACTCCTACACACATCAAGTCCACCGAAGTCCAACTTACCATAGACTAGAAACCCCAAGCACACTAATGATAAACACACACTAATTACCACATGTCAATGAGGGCACTTCATCAATAGATACACACACCAGGTGAATGGTGCTAGAGCTCAAGGCTAGGCCATAGAGTGATCACTGAAGAGAGAGGGAGCTCTCAAAAGTGGATCCTCAAGACTGGATACTCAAGAATGAAGCCTCCTTGCATAAAGGCTTCATTTTAGGGGCTTTCACCATGAACCCTTCCACTATGGGTTTAAGCTTGAGACCTCAAACTACCATATACAACTTTGGAACTCCAAGTGAGACCAAGACTTATACAAAGTGTGTTGGAAATATTATGCACAACCATAGATATCTCCCGCTTGATGCATATTCTATGTAGCCTGTGTTAGCCGCTACTAACATTCCCCCCTTCCTAATTTGGCGCACGTCCTCGTGTGCCGGTGAAGCAATACACGGTTACATGGTAGAAAGCAAGTCCATCCATGGAAGGAATGTTGAGCTGCAAAACACATAAAACCTATCTATACACAAGCAAACAATAGGGCACACACACTAATTACAAGATTAAGACCCAACTTAATCAACCTAATTAGTGATTCTAAATATCACAAATCGAATGCTTATGGAAGAAAACGAGTGGTTAATAGAAAGAAGTACATACCTCTCTCAAATCTATAATAATGAGAGTGTAATTTTACTACTTCATGATATAATGAAATGTAGAGAAGAAGTAGACTAATGAGAAAATAGGGATTAGATTAATCAAGAATATCTTACACTAATTACAATGGTTAGCACTAGCCTCTTAAGCATGGACATTAAGCTCAAGGCTAGGCCATAGAGTGAACACTCAAGAGAGAGGAAGCTCTCAAAAGTGGATTCTCAAGAGTGGATACTCAAGAATGAAGCCTTCTTGCATAAAATCTTCCTTTTAAGGGATTCCACCACAATCCCTTCTACTATGGGTTTAAGCTTGAGGCCTCAAACTACCATATACAACTTTGGAACTCCAAGTGAGCCCAAGACTTATACAAAGTGTGTTGGAAATATTATGCACAACCATAAATATCTCCCGCTTGATGCATATTTGGTGTAGCCTGTGTTAGCCGCTGCTAACAATTCACCACCTATAACAACATTGCAAATAAAATCATGGGAGATTACCTTATCACCCTTAAATTTAGCCTTCACCATAACAACTTGGAACATTGGTTTCAAAAGGTGACAACATCATTCCAAAAGGTATGATCTACCCAAGGAAGGGGGGACTGTTTAATGACCTCCATCATTCACTCGCTCCCATCTCAACCTTCCTCCTGACCTCTCAATCTCCCAATCTTAAGGAATGTATATATAAAGCCTTATACTCACAAAAAAAAAACGTAAAAGTAAAAGAGCAAGAGCCACCAAACAATAATCTAGAAACCTAACACAAAATCATAAAAACACATTATATACAAGGACATGACCTTTTACACGACCTTTATAATATTTTCACTCTAATCATCATCTATCTACGTGTAGAAATATGGCTAGTATGCTAGAGTCATCCACTCCTACCTTGGGTGAGAGGTACCCTTGTTACTTTTCACAAGTGTTTCACGTGGTCTTTCCGGTGCTTGCTTGTGAATGGGATTTGGTAGGTACACTAGCATGTGAGGAATTTCGAGGAATTAGAATGGTTGATACATCTCTTGATCAGAACTAATGCATACTTAGTAGAGGACGTCCCACCGATTGCATAAGACTACCCTTTTGATCAAGATAACTATAGGCATCTAGTGACCTTCTTAGTAAACATTGGCACCTCTAATGATGAAGACAATTTACATGATTACACGGATGGCACATATCATCTCACAGATGATGAACTTGTGTTTCTCGACGATGAGGAGAGGGATTTAGCCTTAGGGTTCCCCCCCAATCTCTACAATATCCTATTCCCTTGACTCTCTAGGGGGAGTACAAATAATTAGGTTAGGGTTCCTTATGTTGTTTAATTATGCTCAATAAGGGTTGGTACCTATTCCCACTGATGTGCCTCCTAGAGGTATTGTTTTTGTTTTAGAGTGTGTACAGAAACATGTTGTTGTTGTTAGGATTTGGACCTTCATGGAATCTTTCTCTCGTTCAATCTTCAAATCAAGTGCAATCATCAACACAAACAGATGTTTCTTGTCCATTAGCATTGCCCCTTATCTTTTTTGCATCCATGTTTGTCTACTTTAGTTGTGATTGGTAGCATAATATTCAACACATCAAACATTAAATTCAATGTTATTTTTTGTCATAATCACTTGTCTAGGTTTAAAATCAAGCAGTCTGACTAAGCTAGTTTAATCAAGCTAGGACTTAGAGATCTTCTGTTAATACCATGGGGAATGTCTTCCTAATAATCAATGGTTACTTAAGTTCTTAATCCGATTAAGGCACCATTGTGTGCAATGTATTAGGGAGTTCTAGTGGGCTTAGTCCCTATTGCCCTTTAGCTTAAGTATTATAAAGGGAGTTTACTAATGTGATGAGCCTGGGGAGGGTAACAGTGTAATATGATTCCCCAAAGTTACAAAATTAAAATGCTGATAACGAATAAACAAAAAAAATCAAAGTGCCACAATTTAAACTCTTTAGCAGGAAGAGAAATCCTAGCTTGATTTGGTACTTCACTCACATGTATCGCAGTGTGGGTGCTTTTCCTTAAAAAGCAAAAAACCCAAGGTATACAACATAAGCACACATATCAAAATTGAATCACTATGAAAAAACTTTGGAGGGTCAAAGAAAAAAGTCAGGCGAGCGATGATTTCATGAGAAATTCCTTTTATCGTATCTTAACTACAAGATCTTCTAGGTATATGTTACGGCATAAGCCGCACAGTGCGTTCCTACGGTCATGCGAAGATCTGGACATTGTGAACTAGGAGTCATGCAGCTTTGGGGCAGTTCTTCATAGGATATCATGGGACAAGATGGGGTTTTGCACCGTTCTCGATTTGCATTGGAGGAGCGGTTGTATATGGGTGGCATACCTGTCTTTGGGGATATTTTGAATATTCGTGCTAAAGCACGACAATTTTTACGGCAGATTTGCGCGGGGAGGTGATTTTTTTGCCGGTGAATGGATTTTGATTACGCCATTATTTCTCACCTACCTCGATTTCGTGCCCCTTTGCTGTGGTGCATGAGCCCGAAGTCGCCTTAATCATGATTGAGAATTCTTTTGCATGCAATCTTGGAAAGTGGGAAAAGGGCAATGATGATTGGGACACTTTGGCATGCCCTATTTTGAGAACCCTTTGTGAGTGGTTTAGTGCATGCAGTCGTTACCTTATACTCTCCTCATGTTTTTTGCATCGCGCTCGCAAGGTGCTCCTGTCTCATTTCTCTCTGCTTCTATGTCTCTTTGCTACCATGACGGCTTCCCTACTGCAATGCATTCCATTTACTCCAGTGCAGCAGTTAGCTCTTCGCAGAGTGGATGCTTGGTTGCAGGATTTGTGCCTGCATGTTTTTGCCAACCTGGATTGGCAAGGAATACTTGTTCACCCGCAGGCCCCAGCATTGTTGCTACGGGTGACATGGTGCAAATCAACAACCAACAGATTCAATTGACAGCAGAGAGGATTTCAAGAAGCTGTTGTTTTCCCAGTGATGGTGTTGTGCAAGCATCACATGTTATCCCTGCTACAGAGGCCGAAGAGGAGTTTGGTTTGAAAATTAAAGGAGAATACAAATTATCAGGGCTTACAGATACAACAATAAAAGATGCTATTTGGCTGCAAGCCAAAACATATACAATTTCAGCCAAAGCACGCAATGCTTTGCATTCGGACAATTTTGGGCCAGTAGTGTGGGTAGCGATTGTGAGAGAGAGGTTGCTAGCAGAGTGCCAAAGAGTGGTAGCACAGATGGAGCAAAGTACCCCAACAAATACAAAAGTCGGCCAGCTGCTTACATTAGTATTTCCATTCAGAGAATTTTTCCCTCTCACCCTTCGGCCTCTATGTCACTTTGAAGATGACAGATTTGTAGTACGTGGTATTGCAACACCCTTGCCACAAACTCAGAGTCGGGAAGTGCCTGATGTTCGGGTATCTCAAACCCCTGTTCGCATTGTGGATATGCCCTGTACATCGGCTGCAGTGGTAGCCTCTAGTGCACAGGAGATGGCCACTGTAGGAACATCGAGCCGAAAGCGAGGTCGGGAGGAGAACTTGTTTTCCACACCACCTCCTGTTTCGACATCCGCCTTGCCTGAGGATTCTGTTGTTGCGCACTGGAGACGCTCTGCGGGTGCGGACACTTCCTTGCAACTTGAAACTTTTGGAGTCACTATCACCGCTGCTCTGATGGAAGGCAACCTTCCAGCAGTTTTGCCCTAGGAGGCGACGGCCGCAAACTCCTCTAATCAGCTCCAGACTGCACCACATTTTTGCAGCCTCTTGCGGAGTCTATACGTTCGGCCTGGCCAACTCCCGCAACGGAGGTACGAGTCACTGAGCTGGAAACGCAAGTAACGACTTTTTAGGCTAGCATCATCAATTTAACAAATCAAGATTTAGAATTAACTACGGCAGCTCGGTGGAAAACTAAAGAACTCCAGGCACTCAGGGAGGCTAATTTTGTGTTTGTTGCTTCTATTGAAGAGGAATTTCTTCAATTGCACACGTAGAATAGCCTTGCCACTTACTTAGCATCTCATCCTGGTGATGTGATGATCAACATGAATGATTTGGATGCATTAGTAGTGGAGATGCAGTAGGACCTCCACAATTTTTTGGAAACTCAAAAGCAGAGTTGGAGAGCAAAGCTGTCTGTTGAGATGATAATGCAACAACCAACTCAACAGGTTGTGATGAGGCAACCTAAGCCATCGAATACTAACAGAGGTAAGAATATTGTCCCAAAAGGTTTTGATATTGCTGATTGTGCAAAAGCTACAGAAGATTGTTCTAAGGCCCATTCTCATGTCTCTCGTTTGTAGGCAGTGATTCATCGCCTTCGTAAGGAGAGACATAGAGTATGTTTTTGGGTGGAGACTTTGTGTAAGGTCCCTCCCTAAACCCTAGAGCCATTCAGAAATTTTTCGGCCAAGAAAATAATTTAGAAAAAGTAAGACCAACAAAGAAGTTATACGGACAGGGGGACTTTACTCCAGAATGAAAAGACAAGGATATTTCAGATAAGAAATTACGTCATCCCTATATTTTTTCTTTATGATTAAGATTATTTTATACTTCTTCATCAAAAGCCGCGTTGGAACTGATCTAGATCGAGAACTAGGAGAAAAAGGGACTAACTTAATTGAAAGATAAAGTTAAGGGATAAGAACTAAGAACAAAATTGGGGTATTAAGAAGAGAATTGGGTCCAATAGCATTTGAGAAGAGAATTTGGGGTCCAATAGGAATTGAGAAGAGAATTGGGGTCCAATAGGAATTGAGAAGAGAATTCCACCCACCATTTCCTATATAAGCTTTTTTAGTTGTTGTCTACCCACCTAAGTGCAAAGTTACCATTAACTAAAAAACAACTAAAAAAGCTTAGAGAATTCCACCCACCCTTGCATTTTTAGGTTTAAGCTTTAATGGAAACCTCGCAATTAGGTTAAGTGCTAAAAGTATCTATACATCATTAACACTAGGTTGGTAACCTAACAGGACATAAAAGTGTCCTTTCAAGGTTTTGAAGAAAACCTCTAAAACCATAGTAGATCCACTCATTTTGTAAAATCCTTTCATGAGGTTATAGTTCAAGGCCTACTACACATGGAAAAAATAAGAAACTTGTAAAATTTCTCATCTTTTGGTCACACCAAGCCTCCAAAGTTGAAGGACGAGTACATTTTCATCAAAACAGTCATTTCTTACGTTTTGTTGCATAAAAATAAGATTAGGGATTTTTGTAGGATTTGAGATAAATTCCCTAGTTAACTTCAACAGGTTGGTGATCAGAACATATGATTGCTTCTCACTCACTATTTTTTGTTTTGCCAAAAGAAATAGGTACAAAAAAGTTGAATTTTTACCATTCTGCAAACCTATCATCAAAGTTTCTATAGTCACGCTCAATACAAACAATATATGCATGTTTTTTTAGTTCCCTATTTTCCTTTAGGTTCATAAGGAGTCATGGAGCATGTCAAAAGAATAATACATCTCTTACCAAGGGGAATCTTGGGGACAAAGATGAAGTGCTAAATACAACAAACATGAAAAAACTGGGTTCAGCATTATGAGTTGTAGAATCCCATAGAAACTATTCAATATCTAGCCAAATTTGATCCTTATGACTAGATATGGTTACTACCTACAAAATGCATGTAGTTGTCACAAGAAACTACCAATATTGAAAAAGCTATACTTGATATACTAGAATGTTTTGTTTTCTTCTATAATTGAAAAAATCAACCATAGTTGTCTATTATGCAAAATAGGGTATTAGGTTCCCCAAAACCCGAGGAATATTAGCTTTATGTTACAATATGAGACATAGAAAATCAAAACTGCACTTGGATATCATGAAAGCTACCAAAAAAATCATAGAAGGCTAAAATTGGCTAAAAAACAGGATTTGACAATTTTTGTAATTTGGTCATAACTTACAACTTTAACATTTATTTCTCCCTACAAGCATCAGGACATGTTGAGGACTACTAAAGATAGTTCTCTAGCATTATATACCTCACAAACATGAATTTTAGAGTGGTATAGTTGCAAAAAGTTGAAAAAAGCCAAAAACAAGACCCGTTTTTTCATACAGTTTAGGTTGTGAAATGTTGTGCAAGGACAAGGTTAAAGATGGAATTGATATTCCAAAAAAATGTAGAGTTTTTTTCAGCTCATGAGACAACTTTATAGACAGATAGCACCTCAAAATCCATTTTGAAACTCTTGACATAATTCAAGGAAAATGGTCACTTAACACGACATAAAAGTGTCCCAGGACATAAAAGTGTCCCAGTACCAACCTAGTGTTAAGTTAAGTTTCAAAGATATATTTGCACTCTTAAGCTAAGCATTAATGGTAACTTTGCACTTAGGTGTAAGCTTTAGTGACTACCTTGTATTTTAGGTTTAAGCTTTAATGGAAAGCTCGAAAACTCATAAATTATAGGATGACCTTCTAGCTTCCTAAAATGGAAAGCTAGGTACCATAAGAAAAGAGTAGTTGTCTAAGCTCAATAGAAGTAGTTCAATTTTTGGTAGGTATTGAAGAGTATTTCTAAAGTTTTCAATTTCAAGTTTGTTTGCAAATATGGGATGGGGGAGATAGGGGATAACTTCGTGGAATTGATCTCCGTGTTGTTTGAACTGAAAACTCTACAAGCTTCCATGGAGATGCCCCATGGATGGCAAAGGATTGCAAAAACCTGGGAATCGACAAAATGGGGATTGAACTTAAAAAGTTGGCATTTCCGAAGAGACATTAACCATCACATGCCTATGGCAAAAAAATCACTTGTATTTTCTAAATAAACTTGGCTGGTAGATAATTAATGAAAGTAGGAATTAAGATTGATAAATGAATGAACCTGAAAATTACCAACTAGGAGTTAAAAAGGAATCTCGAGAGGTGATAGGGATAGCCCATTGCAAAACATAGATTTAACTAGGAGTTTTGAAGATTGTCTGGAAATGACCGAGAACCAAGATGAATCTTCTTGGGGTCAATTTGATTGAAAGGCCGGCCCATTGAGAGGATTCTATTGGGGAACTTGTCGGAGATTGGCCCTTTTCGGCTAGGGCAGTGTAACCGGCAAGTTGTTATACCTAGGTCATTCATGCTCGAGGGATAAGGGATGAATGGGTTTGTTTTATTTTTACCCGGTCGGGTGAAGTACCCGCCGTATCTTATTGGAAATCAGCCATAATCCTGGTATGGCCTGATGCCAATAGTTTGATGAAAAGGTTATACTCAGGGAGGATGATGTGAATTTAATTAAGGAAATTTGTTCGACTTGGTTGCTTAAAAAGGAACTGGAGAGGCTAGGAATATAGGGGCTATCCTGTGCATCTATCACCAGATGGTGCTATATCTCTCGAAATAAAATTCTTAGGAAGGAATGATAAAATTACTTGATGAGCCTTTCCCAAACACTTAATTCTAGGAAATATTGTGAAAGTGATGCCATTTTTGATGGCTTGTAACCGATTATCTTGGCCTGAATGGGGAGATAAAATGAATTGGTTAAAACTAAATGTGTTGCATGATTAGTTAGGAAACTAGTTACAAGCTAATTATAGCAGATAAAAGAAAGGAAATGAATTAAAAGTTTCTAGATAAATATATGGTGGGAACAACGAGATGAATTTCCCTGAACGAGGGTATGCAACTCATTGCATGCTGCTTGTTGTTTGATGATGTCTGATAGACTATTGTCTTCCTGATTTTGTAGTAGTTAAATACTACCTCGGGAAGGGATTTTCATGAAATGGTTCGGTGGGTGGGCAGATCCGGAGGGTCAGATGTCCGGATGTTGATTTAAAACTTTTATGCTAAACGCTAGGACTACGTGGGATAAAAAAGGGGTAATCGGGGACGAGCGAGACCAGGTAGGATTGCAAGATCCCTCTTCTTAGGGGAAAGTGATTGCCGTGCCTGCTTGTCAGGAAAAAGGGGTTATCGCCATGAACGAAGGGAAAACAAGAAAGCAAGAGTAGATCCTCAAGTTAAAAGATCAAGAGAATCAAGACTAAGGACCACGATTTTGGGTGCGGAAAGCTGTCAAGGACAGATTGATTATGAGAAGCGGACAGAATCATTGAATGAAGGGAAGTACCCCCTTGGGTTGGCGTTCGAGATAGACCGGAGTCCTGTCAGAGTGTCGGTCCCAAGTGGGAGGGATACTTGCAGATAGATCTACATCATTCCCTGGAACGGTCTAGAGGAATGAGGGAGGTGAGTAGGGTCGAGTCTGGGTATGGCCCTCACAAGTGGTATTAGGGAAGTACCCCCTTGGGTTGGCATTCAAGATAGACAGAAGTCTTGTCTGAGTGTTGGTCCCAAGTGGGAGGGATACTTGCAGATAGATCTACGTCATTCCCTGGAACGGTCTGGAGGACTGAGGGAGGTGAGTAGGGTCAAGTTTGGGTATGGCCCTCACACTTTGGCTCATTCATTCTCCCTCAGTCTTCGTCCATGTACTCCTTTTTGGCCTACACTAACATATACTTGTCTCGGTATTATCCTCTACATATGTCTCTTGCTCCTTTGCCACAGGCACCCCAGTCTATTTCTTTGCCAACACAATTTATTCCAAGGGATCCTTGGCTGGAGCAAACTGAGATATATCCATATCTATTGGCTGAGTTGTATCAGGCTCATCATGCAGATTTTCAAGGATTTGGGTATATCAACATTTCCTTCTCACCAGATCAGGTGGAGGAATAGCAACCGGAACCTTCGACTTGGAGGGGCTAAGGTGTGGGTTCGCGCAATGCACCGTGAGTGCCAGGTGTTAGGGCATAAGCCGCACAGTGTGGTCTTGCGGTCTTGCGGAGGTCTGGACATTGCGGACTAGGAGTCATGCGGCTTTGGGGTAGTTCGTCATGGGATATCATGGGAAAGGAGGTTACCATATACATGTGGTAGTGATGTGTGTGAACACACTAGGACTGCCATGGAATGTTTTCCCTCTTTAGGAGGTTTTTTCCCCCAATCATTGTATACACGCCCATCACTCTAGGGCTATCTTTTCTTTCCATTGCATACTAAGTAACACACTTTCTATTGTGTGCCTTCAGCTTCCTTCGTCTTCTCCAAGCTGTGTGCGTTTCTCTGCAACCCTAATTCCAACAATTGGTATCAGAGCAGGTTGCATCCTCCCTGGCTTAGTCGCCAGCTGCTCCAGCACACGCCTGCTCACCTTCTCCAATTTTAGTGAGCTTTCGCAAGCGTTCGTAGGTTGAAATTTTTTTTGTGATAGCTCATAGAGCTTAGTCTGCTCAGATTTTTTATTCAGGCTCATTTCGGCCTCCGTTTTCACTACAGGTAGTACTGCACAGACTATTTTGTCATTTTGTGTAGAGTTTCTGTCAATGTCGTTTTTTGCAAAACAGGTGCCTTACAGTGTTGTTCCCGCTCCATTTCTCCTATTTTCGAGCAGTTTTCACATTAGGTGCAACATTTACCATGGCTGACAACAACACAGATGTCTTCAAGATGTTTGTTGCTGAGGACAGGTTAGATGGGGACAATTACCCTATGTGGGCTTATATGATGCAACCCGTTCTTGTGTCAAAGGGTGTCTGGAATATTGTGCAGGGCATTGATGTACATCCTGGTTCTGAGGATGTAGGCAATGTTGAGGATGTTGCAGATCTTGCTGCAAGGATTGCTGCTAGTAGAGTTGTTTTGCCTACGACAGAACAAGCTCGCTGGGATGTAAAGGATGCGCAGGCTCATGCATTTATTGCATTGTCTATGAAGTGCACCATTGTTCCTCACATCCGTTTAGCAAATTCTGTAAAACAAGCTTGGGATATTCTAGCAGGTCTTTATGCAAGCCGCAATGAAGCTAAATTTGCTTTGCTGCGTAAAGAGCTGGAGTCAAAGACTATGCATGAGGAAGATGATATGGAAACTTTCCTTACTCGTGTCAAGGATATCAATGAGCAACTTATTTCTGCAAGTGAAGTCATTTCAGACTGTTCTTGATGCCTTACCAGATTCCTACTAGACTTTTGCTAGTACTTGGAGATTGATGACCCAAGGAAATCCTGAAGTTGTCAAGTTTGATGCATTATGCACATTGCTGTTGCAAGAGTCACTTTCCAGAAAAACATAGAACTAGGCAGCGTGCAATTGAATAGGCTTTTATTGCTTCTCAAAGAAAGGGTGGCAACAACAATGCAGCCACTTCTTATGGTTCTGCTGCGAGTGACAAAACTTATGTTCCTAATGCTTCTTCTGGCAGCAATTCATCTGGAAATTCTGGTGATAGGGAAAAAAAAATTGAATAGGCTTTTATTGCTTCTCAAAGAAAGGGTGGCAACAACAATGCAGCCACTTCTTATGGTTCTGCTGCGAGTGACAAAACTTATGTTCCTAATGCTTCTTCTGGCAGCAATTCATCTGGAAATTCTGGTGATAAGGGGAAAAAGAAGAGGTGTTCCCATTATTGTAAAGCTAACGATCACTTGATCAAGTCGTGTCCTAAGTTGAAGGCCAAAGAGGCTAAGAAGAAAGAGGGTGGTTCCACTGCAAATGTTGGTTCCACTACAAATGAAGCCATTGTTGAGTCTTCTGTGAAAGGAGACTGTGTTGTTGATGTTGATGCAAAATGGACTTTTAGCGCAGAGTGCACTTACAATCCTGCTGGCCATGATGCATGCTTGTTAGTTGTTGCAGATTCACATGTGTGGTATTTTGATTGTGGTGCTACAAAGCACATTCCTCACATCGTGAATTGTTTACCTCTCTCGAGTCTGTCCCTCATGGGAATTCAGTCACTTGTGCCAACAGCCTCTTATCCGGTTCAAGGAGTTGGAAATATTGTACTTACTGCTGCAAATGGTAGTTACTTCACACTTGTTGATGCACTTTATGTACCTTGGATCAAGAAGAATCTCTTGTCTGTATCCAGACTTGCTAGACTTGGACTTGTAATCAAATTTGTGGATGACAGATGTACAGTTCATGATCTCAGTTTTGGTGATGAAATTGTTGAATCTGCCGTGGGCTGTATAAGCTCACTTTATATAACAAGTGTGGACAAAATTTTGCAAATGCTGTTGCAGATTCAAGGGCTATTTCAGATGCAAAACTTTGGCATGCACGTTTTGGTCATCTGAATTTTTCCAGTTTACTGCGTTTGCAGAAATCTGATATGGTTGCTTCTTTGCCGCCTCTTGAAGCACCTGTCAAATATGTCAGATAAGAGGTGTCCTACAAAAGCTTTGCAGTCTATTACTCCATATGAAGCATGGCATGATAGAAAGCCTTCTTTTGAGCACATGCATGTTTTTGGATGTTTGGCATATTGTTTGGTGCCACAAACACAGCACAAAAAATTGGATGATAAGGCTGTCAAATGTATTTTTGTTGGTTATAGTGCTGAAGGTTACATGTTATATCATCCGCAAACAAACTGTATTCTGGTTTCACGGGATGTAGTGTTTGTGGAAGATTCTGTTCATCCCTTGCTGTCATGTACTAGAGACAGTAATGTAAGCTCACAGGACATTAATGACACTTTGCTGCCTCTTTTCAGTGGTGGAAATACGAATGTAATTTCCAATGAGGCAAATGTACAACCTATGGGGTTTCTGAAAATGTTACAGATCAGCCTATTACTGATGCAGATGTACATGATGTTCTTGATGAGGAAAGGGATGAAAATCAGCAGGCTAGAGGTATGCCAAAATGGCTGGTGCACACTTTGCGTGAGAGTAAACTGGATGCACCTTTGTCTAGTCGTACTCGTTCAGGCTCTCACCATGCATCTTATGCATCACATTGTTATGCTTTGGCAGTGTCTAGCTTACATGATGTTGAGGAGCCTCTGTCTTTTGATGAAGCACAAAATCCAAAAAATTGGATGGCTGCCATGCAATCAGAATATGATGCACTTATAGAAAATGACACATGGACTTCATGTGATTTTCCTCCTGGCAAAAAGGCCATTGGTACGAAGTGGGTTTACAAGATGAAATGCAAGACGGATGGTGAGATCGATTTCCATAAGGCTTGACTTGTTGCAAAAGGTTATGCACAGCAAAAAGGCATAGATTATGAAGAGACTTTTGCTCCCACTTGTCGTATGACTACTGTGCGTTTTCTATGTGCATTGGCAGCTCATTTTGGTTGTGATGTACTTCTCATTTTGGTTCTTTATGTCGATGATTTGCTGATCATTGAACCAAATGAGAGACATATTGTTGAATTTAAGGTTGACTTGAATGCTACTTTCAAGATGAAAGATTTGGGACTGTTGCATCTTTACTTGGGTACACAGTTTAAGCAGTGTGATGGTGGTATTGCCTTGTGTCAGAGAAGTTACATCGAGACATTGCTATGTAAGTTTGGACTTAAGGATTGCAAACCTATTGCCACTCCCATGGAAACAGGTTTGAAATTGAGTCTACATGATGATGGCGATCCTACTGATGTCACTCTTTATCAAATTTCTATTGGCTGCCTCATTTATGTATGCAACACGAGGCCATATATTTAGTTTGCAGTCTCACAGGTCAGCGGATTTATGCATAGCCCAGGATCTAAGCATTGGCAGCTGTCAAGAGGATTTTCCGCTACCTTAGTGGCACTTTACATCTTGGCTTGTTTTATCCCAAGGGGGGATCATTGCCGCCAAACTCACACACTTTTTCGGACTCAGATTGGACTGGTTGTTTTGACACGCAAGTGTCCACCCGTGGTTTTTGTTTCATGCTTGGCAGTTCACGTATATCATGGTTGAGCAAGAGGCAACCTACTGTGGCCACTTCAAGTTGTGAGGCTGAGTACAGGGTAGTCTTCACAACTACGGTTGAGTGTGTATGGCTGAGACGCTATCGGGGGATATATGTTCGAAACTTGAGCCAGGTCAGCACCGGGCTCCTAGCTGTGGAAAAATTATTGCACCGCACAATACAACAGCAATTAATTACTCGGTAATACTGTTGACACACAAAACTTGCTTGAAAATTGGTAACACCGACAAAACTGATACGCAATCGAGAAGAAGTGTCGTTAACAACACCATTAAATAATGCTAATGACAATTAAGGAGCTTAAACTCCCATTACAGATCACTCCGGGCCGTTAACGGCTCCACAATCCATCAAAAAGAGATAATAAGACTAATTTGCCTACTGACGAGGAAAATCCTATTGTGTCGATTCTATCTGTTGGATTTGTCTTCAATCAATGTCTATGCCAAAAGTATTTCTTCTCCTATGACTGCTTACAAGCCTTGATGATATCTCCTTACCTAAGCCGATGAGGAATAGTGTCCTTGGTGAATTGGTTGCAAAGCCTTTGCTTAAGCCTTGCCGAAGTCGATAGAGAGAGAGCTTGCCCTTGATTGGATTAGAGATTGAAAGAGAAACCTCGCCCTTGGCTTGGTTTGGAAGTTGAGAGAGAGCTCGCCCTTCAATTCAAGATCAGGGGAGAATGCTCTTGCTTTTTGCTTTGATGGAGATCAAGGAGCTTCTTGCTTCGATGGAGATCAAGGAGAAAGCTCTTGCCTAGCTTACCCTCTTGCTTAGCTTCCCTCTTTTGTTAAGCTCTTCCCCCTTCTTGCTCGTTTCCTTCCCTAATCTATGCCCTCCTCGTTACCCCTCCAATTCCCTCCTTTTGCATGAAGCTATATCCTATTTATAACCCTCCCTCCCTTAGCAATAGCACCGGGCGCGTCATTGACGTGGCATGTGAACCGCTGTGATGATGTGGCAGTCCCGAACAGTGACCGGTGCCAAATCGGCCGCCACTGGGACCAAAATGAAGCGCAAGGGGATTTTAAGCACTTTTCCCTTCTTCGCCTACATCGTCTGAGGCCCAATCCGGCTCGCGCGAGTGACTGTCTCCCTGTTGCGCCTTCTCTCTGCATGTTGTTCGCCGCCTTGGCTCTCCTATTTTTGCTTTGGCTTCCTATTTTCAATTAAAATTAGGGAACCTTTTTAATTCATGTGGGCGGCCCTTTAGGTTTATGGGCGGCCACTCTTTATTGGCTTCACCTTGGGCGGGCATTGAATGAACCTTTGGGCGGCCTAAGCACCTTGTAAAGGCACCACATTTAGCATACATGCCGACCGAGGTATTCCCAAGCATTGGGCGACCACATTGGGCGGGCATTGGCCCTTTGTTTCTTTTGGGTTGGCGGCCCTTAAAGGGCATCCCATTTGGCATACATATCGATTAAAGCATCGCCAAGCACAACAACTTTCTCCAGTAGCCCGCGATTAACAATATCATCGTGAATTTTGATGCCCTTAAAAAGGTCTTGAATAGTGACACAAGCGTGCTAGCTAGATGCAGGTATAAGTGATTGCATTTGAACAATGACCCTCGATTTGTATCTGCTTAAGCCATAGCTGTGTTGGGCATTTCTTGATTTCAGCAACCTCCAATAATTAATATTCTTGTCAGGCACAACATATCAGCCAAAGTTTTGCTGCATGACGTTCCAAAACTTGGTCAAAGTAAAAAATTCCCAGATGGCACACCGAGCGGATCAAACTGGTACGGAGCTGTCCCCCGTCGAATCTTTAAAGGCTAATATCTTGGCAACCGGAACTCCGATCACTGATCTGAAAAGACCGGCGTGCTGCACAAAGTGAGCACTTCAGGTCCGTGCATTCATTTCCTTTCTTTCACCTCAACTGTAGTTTCCCAATCCGGTACGGATCTGCAATCGACTTAAACTTCAAAGTGCCATAACTTCTTCACTGTATCTCCAATCGACGAGCCGTAAAGACAGGCCGATAGGGCAATTCAAGCACTAGAGTTATGGATCATAATCTCTCATATGTGGTCACTGCAAGCATACTCATTTTTGGCATCATTGAGCCATCTATTGGCCCTTATAAGCCGCATCTGGCATACATTAATCATTAAGCTTGACCTATTATCAAGCCCTGATCACTGCTCACTTAATGTGTAGGCTTCAAAGAAGCTTAGCTTGCCTTTCTCTGCTCTTTTTCTCTACATGGCAGCGGATCTGCATGACATTCACCCCCTCTGAACCTGCACAGCCTCAGGTCTGTGCCAATAGCACTTCAATCTGCATCTGCTACAGGTACCTTAAGCTCCTTACCATCATCAGACTCACGTAACTAGTAAACTTAGGAAAAATGAAATAAGGCTTATACCCTATCATCAATGTCCTAGCTTAATCATTAGTTAGCTTTCCATCAAAGATCTTTGAACCAAATCTATCTTATCTTCAATGCATTCAATCATGGATAACTTGTTTAGTGAACCCCGCCAGACTCAAGTGCTCCAGTTAATGCACATAGCTTGACCATTAAGCTCTCCTTAAGGAACCCTGTCAGGCTCAAGTATGACTTACTCTATCTGCACACGGAATGGCCGTTAAGTCCTTTACTTCAAGTTCTGTTAGCAGAACCAATCTCAAAAAAAATGTGAAGATACTTCATCAATTGTCCAAAGAAGTCAGATGGAAGCCAGCCATGTAAGCTTATTGACCGCATAACAAAAACTCTTTTGACTTAGCATAAATCTAGAGCATCATCAGACTCGTCGTCTGATGCATACATAACATTGTCTTCAGGAGGTTGATATGTGTTGAAGTCTCCAATATTAATCTCACCATCTCGTTGCTTAAACAACTTAACTCTTTTCTCTGCAATAGGCACCTTGAGCTTAGTGCCATCAAGCTCGCATAACTTGTAGGTCGCATTATTATAAACATGAAGTACACCATATGGTCCAAACCATCGTTTAACCATCTTTCACATAGCAGTGTACTGGTTCTCTAGGCTACTGTCATATACAAGGACCCGATCCCCATCTTTAATAGCACGAGGTCGTAGTCTGAGGTCGTAGTCTGTGCTTATCATCAAACGCTGGCTTGTTCTTCAACCTTGCTTCCTTAAGCATTACTTTAGCCTACTCAATATCTTCTTGACGTCTCTCAAGTTGGCGTATGCGCAATGCAAGAAAATCTTCTGTAGACATACCTTCTTCCCATGGCATTATGGTCCAAGGGATAACCGCTTCCTCTGTAGGCATAATGGTTTTTTGTCCGTACATTAGCTCAAATGGCATAAAACCTGTAACAGAACTATGTGTAGTTTGATCAGCCCATAAAGCAAATGGTAGGAGTTTAGGCCAATCACCAATATGTCCCTGGCATGCCTTTGCTAAAGCTTTAACAATAGGCGGATGCCCTCTTTCACTTTTACCATTATTCTATGGATTATATGCTGTAGTGAGAGCCAATTTAATGTGCAAGCGAGCAAAGAAATCCAAAGCTTCATTTGCATCCAGCTCTCCTCTATCAGTAGTAATTCTACCAACACATCCATACCTAGAAATAACATCGTCAAGCAAGAACTTGCATACGGAATTGGTAGCTTTGGTACGCAAAGCTTTGCCTTCCACCTGATTAGTAAGATCCTCTCTTGTAAGAACAATATACCGCATCTGCCAAACACCTACTGGCATGGTAATCAGGTCCACCACCCACTTGTAGTGCATAGCCACTGGATAGGTGGGATGCAATACATCTCGATGTCGCACATTAGAATATTATTGGCATATTAGGCATGTCTCCACAAACAAAGCCACATCTTTATACATACCTTTCCACCAGTAACGATCCTTAATCTTCACAAAAGTTTCCCAGACCCCTCTGTGTTCAGCCCATAAACTTTCATGAAACTCTTTGATAACATGCTGTTGAGTCGCTTTATCACAAACAACCTGCTGCGGTACTCCTTTAGAGCGTTTTGGCTGCTTCCATAAATGGCCATCCTTCAGAAAATAGCCGTAAGCTTTCTTCCTTATCCTTTTGTACTCTTGATCTGTCCACCCTTCATGCTTAGTAAGAGTGCTAAGGTAGCGACCAATCAAAAGCCATTCTCCTTCATAGAACTCTTCAGAAAATACCTCAAAAGCATGAGCAATATTTCCACAATTTGCATGCAGATAAGAAGACGAATAGAACTTCAAGACAACATCATCACTTGTGGTCAGCATCTCTTCTTCATCTTCAAATATAGCTCTTGATAACATATCTGCAACAGGATTATCTCTACCTGCAATATGACAAAATTCAGGATTAACAGATTTAATGTAGGTTATCCATTGCAGCATAGCAATATCCGAAGTAGAGTAATTTGCAATCATCCCTATCAGTGGGGCAAGCAATCTGTCTCTACCATGACTGAAGCTCCAATAAAGTATTCTTTATCAGACCTTAGAGCAGTAGCAACGCCCCAAAGTTCTCTCTTAACCTGTGGGTAGCCTCTTTGGCGAGCATTGAGCACTTTTGCTCCAAATCGAACCGCATACATGCTACCTTCTTCATCATCTTGACCTATAGCCCGACCTATAGCCCAGCCAATTCCTGACGGGCTAGTGTCAATTGTTAAGATTACTGGCCTTCCGCATTTGTAGTCAACTTTCCTCAATGTCGGAGCCTCAAGGAGCATCTTCTTTAATTTCCTCATAGCTCGTGTGTGAACTTCTTCCCAAACAAATCTTTTACCTTTTCTCGACTGTTGATAAAGCACTTTTGCAACATGAGCAAAATGTGGCAGCCGAATAAGATAGAATATATATGCACCCAGAAACCGACGAACTTCAGTAACCAAAGAGCACGTTTCCTTCATCTTTTGAATAGCTTCAACTTTAGCCGGACTTGACCTTCTACCTTCTGGACTGCACATGTGCCCTACAATTAGAACCTCTTTGGCACCAAAAGTTGATTTTTGCCCTGAAAGTGTTAAGTTAACTTCTTCAAGCCTGGATAAAATAGCATCACAGTCAGCAATATGTTGAGCAACATAATGTCAACACCCCCTCTAATCTTTTACTTCATCTTTTGAGACTTCCTCACAGCCCTTAATCAGTAGATCATCAATGAAAGGCATAGTAACATGTGGGATAAAGTCCCTTAATAACTTATTCATGCCGTTCATCATATGAGCTACAGAATTAGTAGCACCCTGTGGCAGAGTGCACATCCTTACCAATCTGAGAGGTGTACGTATCGTAGTAAGATCCCTGCTCTCCAAATCTAACTGAAATTGATCATATCCAGAATAAAGATCATCCATAGAGTAAATTGACCTACCTGCAAAAGCCTCAGCAAATTCATCCACAATTGGGCTTGTACCCACATTACGGATTGTTACCTTGTTAACAGGCTGCATACCTTGTATAAACCTTAAAGTACCAATTTTCTTCGGAACAATGAACCATCGGTTAGAGTATGGCGCACATGATGGTTCCAAGATTCCCATTTGTATCTTCTCATTAAGCATATTGATAAGCTTTGGCAAGTGAGCTTTAGGAACTGGAATAGGACGTAAGCTCCATGGCATGTGAGGAACAGTGAATATAACCATAGGTGCAACAACATTTGGATCCACACACCCAATCTCACTTGGCTCAAAGGCAATATCTTTACCATGTTTTTCGAGCATACCTTGAAAACACTTGATTTCCTCTTCATTGAGAAAACCATCTTCTCCCACCTTCAGCTGCTGCAATGTCTCTTTAGTGAATTTGTGCCCAATGTTCTTGGGATTTCTGAGCATAGGCTGTCGAGAAGCTTCTTTAATTACTTCATCACTTCCCTCTGGTAGAGGTGTAGCCACAGGTCTTACTTTCTTTGCAACTGTCTTGTACTTCGTCTCTACCTGTGCTTCAACTTCTTTATCCAAGTCATCTTCAATATGCATAAGTGCCTCGTATATGTTCATTGAGTGCACTTTAACAACTTCAGTTCCACTTTCTAACCTGTTTTGCTTGATATCCTCAAGCTCTGACATAGTATCAACATAAGAGATATCTTCAAAGATTCGTGATATCACATCATCCGGTTCTAGCACATCACATCCCTACAAGTCACTTTGAATGCTTGAAACATATTGTTTCTCCCACTTAGTTAAATCATTAAATTTCCTATAAGATACTGAACCCTCAAATGAAAACCCTAGAAATCCTGAAGAGAAGGTTTCTCTTTGCGAGAACTTCTCCTCACTTGCACCACCATAGTCCCGCTTTATAGTGGCACCCCAAGAAAATCCTGAGCAAATCTTTGTTCTTTAAACTCCTTACGTATCTTTGGCATTGGACGATCACGTAAATTGTCTTTGTTTCTAACATGATCAACACATACAGTTAGAAATTGAATCACTTTCTTACCATCTCGGCTTCGAACCCTGGCATAGGTCGAGCCATCATCCAGCACCTTAGTTTCCATCCGCACATCCGTAATGTAGGGTTGTCCTAGAATCAACGGGTAGGAAGAATGCTCCTGTATAAAAATGTTTTGCTCATCACAGACATCCCCAATAGTTACCTTAACATTTGCACATGCACCGTCAAGATCTCCAGGAAGCATGTTGGCAGCTCGAATCCGCCACCCGTGATCTACATCAATAGGCCACTTCCCCTTTTGGTGCAAATTCTTAGCCATGAGATTGATTTCTGAACCATGGTCTATGAGGGCTAAGACTGGCTCCTCAATGTCGCCAAGCTTTACCACTGTTTCTGTCGTTGCTCTTGCCCAATGAGTCCTTGAAAAGTGACTCTTGGGTATAACTTCTTCATCTTCACCGTCATTAAAATACATGTTTCTTACCTCAAGTATAATCGAGTTGGGAACCACCATAGGCTTTGGCTCTTCTTCTTCAAGATCTGCTAAGTACTCTTCATAGTCTTCCAAAATTGCTTCAATGTGACGAACCACTTGGATTTTAACTGGATCTGACTCTTGATCACTCGGTACTTGCCGCTTTCTTTTTATAATGTCGATGATCTATTCATGGAACTCGCGCTTAGCAATTCCAAGAATATCCCCCAAGGTGAGCATTAGGCAAAATTTGGACTCACAAAGGGGCCCTTTAAGGAGTTTGACTTTACCTCTCTCTACCAAAACGGGCGCATGGATAAATTTTTGCAAACAAACTCCAAAGTTGGCGGAGGTTTGACAGTTAGAATGTCCTCTTCAAGCTCTATCTACTGATATATAGCACGCCATGAGATTCCTCATATTTTAGAAGATTCTTTTTTTTAAAATTCACTTATGATGTGACAACTCTGTCGGAATCTAAGTGAATCAAAAAAAGAATCTTGTAAAATATGAGGAATCTCATGGCGTGCTATATATCAGTAGATAGAGCTTGAAGAGGACATTCTAACTATCAAACCTCCGCCAACTTTGGAGTTTGTTTGCAAAAATTTATCCATGCGCCCGTTTTGGTAGAGAGAGGTAAAGTCAAACTCCTTAAAGGGCCCTTTTGTGAGTCCAATTTTTTCCTAATGCTCCACTTTACTATTTAGGATACGTTCTTCAAATCTGTAGCCAGTTCAATATCAGACTTGAGTTTATACGAGGGCCCTTTATGCTTATCTTGCTTCTTATCCTTCAAAGCCTCTTCCATAACCACCTCCAGAGCAGGTTTAGGAGCTGGCACTTTTTCTTTCTTATTGCTAGATCTCGTCGACCTTTTTGACGCCCCAACCACCTCTTTATCTCTTTTCCGATTTTCTTCCACCATAGCTTCATTGGATTGAGCTTTAGCAATATAAGCATATACCAAAAGAGAATCCACTGGATCGGTCCACCCAGTGGTTTCTCGAATTGAATTCCCCACCTGTCGTAGCTTCCCGTATGTTACCTTTCTTGCTTCTGCTGTCTTTAGAGCATATGGCTAAAACTGGCCCTTTGCACCTGTACCATCATCATCTTCCTTACCACAAACTTGCAGCCCATATGCAGCTGCTTCCACAAGGGCAACATTATGATGTATTTCCTCCACTATCTTCTTCATTCCGCCTCTGCAAAAGTTCAAGGGGAGCAGTTCCCTTGTTGCCCTGAGATGAATCTTCTTGTCTTTCCAGAAAACCACATCCTTCTTATAAGCTTCATCAAACTCATGACACTCTCTCACAAACCTGTGGTCCTCACTATCGCACCACATGCATCGGTCCCAATTTTTACGTGGTGGCTGTTGCTGCTTAGGTTCAGAAGTAGACACCTTTGCAGCTAACCCTTCAAATTTAGTTCTTGAATACCTTTAACGAGATCGTCAAGAACAGGCCCCTCCACTTTGGGTAATGTAGAGGGCGGCTTCTCTTTAAGCTCTTCTTCATCATCATCCAGTACCTCGATCACGATTTGCTTATCAGCCCGCTTCTGTCGTTTTACGATCATCTTCACCGCTTCAGATATTATTTTCCAATCTGATGTCAATCCCAATTCTCCCACCGGATCCTCCAATAATTGCACCAAATTCTTTTGTAGTCGCGGATCAGCAGCTTGAATAAACAATTCCACCTTTTGATCCTTCAAGGAACTTTGTTCTGCTGACGATAATTGATCAAACTCTCGCAACAGTTCTTGTACATATAAATTTTTACCCTTCTTCTGCACGCACTTCGAAAAACTCTGTCTGGTCACCGGTTGAGAATCCTTCAGAAAATATTCCTCTTGCAGCGCCTTCTTAAAATCATGCTAGTTCGGCCCTTGAGCCGCTTGAATTTCTTTAATCCGGGCCCTAAGTTCTGGCACTGATAATTAGATGAAATCCTTCCACTAAATCTTGGTCTTCAATACCATTATCTTCCATAGACTGCTCATACAAATTTCAAAATTTTGAAATATCTCGGCCCTCAAACTGTTGCATCTTTTTCGTAACATTTTGACGAGCTTTACGAATCCGCTCTTGCAAATTATGTTGCTGCTGGGCAGCCTGTTGCTGTTGCATATATGCTGCAAACTGCTGCATCATCTGCTGCATGGATGCTTCTTGTGGTGTAAACATATGCTTCAACAATTTTCCCACCCCGGCTCGGTTTTGCGTCGGGTTCACCAGGGATGTCGGGGGATATGTGTTCGCTACATGAGCCGGGCAGGCGCCGGGCCTCTGGCTGTGGGAGGTGTGAGAGAGAGAGAGAACAAGAACAGAAGATGTAATTGAATCTGAAAATCACCGTAATCATCAATTAATCGATGAATACATCTGAGTACAACTTAATCTTTAGCCAAGGTGGGCTGTTAACAGTGCTGTCACTTGGGTCATCTGCTAAACAGGAGTTTAAGCTCCTGCTTTACAGTATTAACAGGGCCGTTAACAACACCGAGGTTTAACAATTATTTAATCAATCTCTAGTCGATGATGATGATGGTAACTCCCTCATGTCGCTTCATCTGCTTTGATTGCCCGTGGATTCTGCAGTCTTCAATTCAGTTCACTGCCTCGATCATCAAGCTTCAGTTATTATCAAATATTTCGCAGCTTCTTGCTCCTTATGCTTTGCACTAGCTTAATTTCCGCTCAAAATTTTTTATGTCTTCTCTAATTGAATTACCTTGATTGCCATCAGGCTCTGTATACCTTTGATTACCTCTTTTCGAGCATCCTTTGTTCCCCTTCCTTGCCTTCGCTAGCGTTACCCTATTATCCTCGTTCAATTCTTCGTTAATTCAGCTTCAGTGCTTCTTGCTTGCCGAGGTCGAGAGAGAGAGTCTCTCCTTTGCTTTGATTGCTTTGTTCAAGCTCGAGAGGGAGAGAGAAAGAGTCTCTCCTTTGCTTCGTTAGGGCTCGATAAGCTCTCCTTGAGCTCCCTCGCCTTCGCTTGCTTCTCAACCCTTCGTTATGCTCCTCCCCATCTCATGAAAAAGAGAGTTTCTTCCCCTTCTTCTCTTCGTTCTTGCTCTCTCCGCATGAAAAAAAGGCGTCCTATTATTAGCGTGTGCCCTCCCTTAGCAGTGGCGCCCGGCGTCATTGATGTGGCGCGGGAGTCATGCCAATGACGTGGCAGTGGCCGGTCTTGACCTTCACGGAATCGTGCAGAAATAGCTCCGAACATGAGTGCGAGGGGTCCCTGAGCCTTTCTCGTAACTGTCGCGAGCTCGTCCGAGCTCGCCTACGACTGCTGTGAGCCTCTCTCCTCCTTCGCAGTCATTTGCTCGCTGCCCTGCTCGCCATCCTCTTTTTCTCCTCCTTTCTTTCACATTCAAATCCCTTTAATTGGGTGGCCACCCTCCTTAGGAAATGACCTCGGGCGGCCTTTTGGCCATTCCCTTGGGCGGCCAGTCCCTTGGTGGTCCGTCGGTCCCTCAACTTCATTAAGGCACCACATCTAGTATACATATATGGCAAACATGCCGGTCATGCAATATTTTGCAACAAGTAAAAGGCATCATGTTTGGTACACATGTCGGCCAAGCAATGGTTTGCAACAAGTAAAAGGCATCATGTTTGGTACACATGTCGGCCAAGGCAATGCCAAGCATGATATTTTTCTCCAGCAAGCCTTGACTAACAATATTTTCGAGAATCTTATTGCCCATAACAACATTCCAAATAATGCCAAAATTACCCAGTTCAGCAGTGTCGACAATTGTCATCGGCCTCAAGCCCTATTATCTGATGAGCTGTAAATCCCTGTAGACTCTTCAAGCTGCATAAAATGCATATAATCCTGTTGAGACTGTAAAATTCCTAGATGGCACTCCGATCGAGCGGCCCAGGCTGTGGTACGGAGCCGGCCTCCGGTGAATCTTTAACGACCAATAACTTGGCAACCGGAACTCCGATCCTTGATCTGAAAATACCGAAACGCTCCACAAAGTGAGCACTTCAGGCCCATGCATTCATTTCTTCTCTGTCACCTTAGCTGCAGTTGCCCAATCCGGTATGGATTTGCAATCGACTTGAACTTTAAACTGCCATAACTTCTTCACCGTAGCTCCAATCGACGAGCCATAAAGTCAGGCCGATAGAGCACCTTAAGCACTGCAG